>NW_027125221.1:1521666-1843333 GCF_033026475.1 Channa argus
GTAAGTTTTTATGCGCTTAAAAGCATTTTCAGGCCAAATAAGCTGATTTCTGCCACTTGCAGCAACATACTGAAAGGAAAGTGGGTTTGCCTTCATATTTGACCCAGAACAACTCAGTTCAGCATTAAAATATCATTGCAACAGCTTTTATTTAGCCAGAAATCAAGAGTGTAAGTTTTTATGCGCTTAAAAGCTTTTTCAGGCCAAATAAGCTGATTTCTGCCAATTGCAGCAAAATACTGAAAGGAAAGTGGGTTTGCCTTCATATTTGACCCAGAACAACTCAGTTCAGCATGGAAATATCATTGCAACAGCTTTTATTTAGCCACAAATCAAGAGTGTAAGTTTTTAAGCGCTTAAAAGCATTTTCAGGCCGAATGAGCAAATATGCTTGTTTCTGCCAATTGCAGCAAAATACTGAAAGGAAAGTGGGTTTGCCTTCATATTTGACCCAGAACAACTCAGTTCAGCATGGAAATATCATTGCAACAGCTTTTATTTAGCCACAAATCAAGAGTGTAAGTTTTTATGCGCTTAAAAGCATTTTCAGGCCGAATGAGCAAATATGCTTGTTTCTGCCAATTGCAGCAAAATACTGAAGGGAAAGTGGGTTTGCCTTCATATTTGACCCAGAACAACTCAGTTCAGCATGGAAATATCATTGAAACAGCTTTTATTTAGCCACAAATCAAGAGTGTAAGTTTTTATGCGCTTAAAAGCATTTTCAGGCCGAATGAGCAAATATGCTTGTTTCTGCCAATTGCAGCAAAATACTGAAGGGAAAGTGGGTTTGCCTTCATATTTGACCCAGAACAACTCAGTTCAGCATGGAAATATCATTGCAACAGCTTTTATTTAGCCAGAAATCAAGAGTGTAAGTTTTTATGCGCTTAAAAGCATTTTCAGGCCGAATGAGCAAATATGCTTGTTTCTGCCAATTGCAGCAAAATACTGAAAGGAAAGTGGGTTTGCCTTCATATTTGACCCAGAACAACTCAGTTCAGCATGGAAATATCATTGCAACAGCTTTTATTTAGCCAGAAATCAAGAGTGTAAGTTTTTATGCGCTTAAAAGCATTTTCAGGCCAAATAAGCTGATTTCTGCCAATTGCAGCAAAATACTGAAATGAAAGTGGGTTTGCCTTCATATTTGACCCAGAACAACTCAGTTCAGCATGGAAATATCATTGCAACAGCTTTTATTTAGCCAGAAATCAAGAGTGTAAGTTTTTATGCGCTTAAAAGCATTTTCAGGCCAAATAAGCTGATTTCTGCCAATTGCAGCAAAATACTGAAAGGAAAGTGGGTTTGCCTTCATATTTGACCCAGAACAACTCAGTTCAGCATGGAAATATCATTGCAACAGCTTTTATTTAGCCAGAAATCAAGAGTGTAAGTTTTTATGCGCTTAAAAGCATTTTCAGGCCAAATAAGCTGATTTCTGCCAATTGCAGCAACATACTGAAAGGAAAGTGGGTTTGCCTTCATATTTGACCCAGAACAACTCAGTTCAGCATGGAAATATCATTGCAACAGCTTTTATTTAGCCACAAATCAAGAGTGTAAGTTTTTATGCGCTTAAAAGCATTTTCAGGCCGAATGAGCAAATATGCTTGTTTCTGCCAATTGCAGCAAAATACTGAAGGGAAAGTGGGTTTGCCTTCATATTTGACCCAGAACAACTCAGTTCAGCATGGAAATATCATTGAAACAGCTTTTATTTAGCCACAAATCAAGAGTGTAAGTTTTTATGCGCTTAAAAGCATTTTCAGGCCGAATGAGCAAATATGCTTGTTTCTGCCAATTGCAGCAAAATACTGAAGGGAAAGTGGGTTTGCCTTCATATTTGACCCAGAACAACTCAGTTCAGCATGGAAATATCATTGCAACAGCTTTTATTTAGCCAGAAATCAAGAGTGTAAGTTTTTATGCGCTTAAAAGCATTTTCAGGCCGAATGAGCAAATATGCTTGTTTCTGCCAATTGCAGCAAAATACTGAAAGGAAAGTGGGTTTGCCTTCATATTTGACCCAGAACAACTCAGTTCAGCATGGAAATATCATTGCAACAGCTTTTATTTAGCCAGAAATCAAGAGTGTAAGTTTTTATGCGCTTAAAAGCATTTTCAGGCCAAATAAGCTGATTTCTGCCAATTGCAGCAAAATACTGAAATGAAAGTGGGTTTGCCTTCATATTTGACCCAGAACAACTCAGTTCAGCATGGAAATATCATTGCAACAGCTTTTATTTAGCCAGAAATCAAGAGTGTAAGTTTTTATGCGCTTAAAAGCATTTTCAGGCCAAATAAGCTGATTTCTGCCAATTGCAGCAAAATACTGAAAGGAAAGTGGGTTTGCCTTCATATTTGACCCAGAACAACTCAGTTCAGCATGGAAATATCATTGCAACAGCTTTTATTTAGCCAGAAATCAAGAGTGTAAGTTTTTATGCGCTTAAAAGCATTTTCAGGCCAAATAAGCTGATTTCTGCCAATTGCAGCAACATACCGAAAGGAAAGTGGGTTTGCCTTCATATTTGACCCAGAACAACTCAGTTCAGCATGGAAATATCATTGCAACAGCTTTTATTTAGCCACAAATCAAGAGTGTAAGTTTTTATGCGCTTAAAAGCATTTTCAGGCCGAATGAGCAAATATGCTTGTTTCTGCCAATTGCAGCAAAATACTGAAAGGAAAGTGGGTTTGCCTTCATATTTGACCCAGAACAACTTAGTTCAGCATGGAAATATCATTGCAACAGCTTTTATTTAGCCACAAATCAAGAGTGTAAGTTTTTAAGCGCTTAAAAGCATTTTCAGGCCGAATGAGCAAATATGCTTGTTTCTGCCAATTGCAGCAAAATACTGAAAGGAAAGTGGGTTTGCCTTCATATTTGACCCAGAACAACTCAGTTCAGCATGGAAATATCATTGCAACAGCTTTTATTTAGCCACAAATCAAGAGTGTAAGTTTTTATGCGCTTAAAAGCATTTTCAGGCCGAATGAGCAAATATGCTTGTTTCTGCCAATTGCAGCAAAATACTGAAAGGAAAGTGGGTTTGCCTTCATATTTGACCCAGAACAACTCAGTTAAGCATGGAAATATCATTGCAACAGCTTTTATTTAGCCAGAAATCAAGAGTGTAAGTTTTTATGCGCTTAAAAGCATTTTCAGGCCAAATAAGCTGATTTCTGCCAATTGCAGCAAAATACTGAAAGGAAAGTGGGTTTGCCTTCATATTTGACCCAGAACAACTCAGTTCAGCACGGAAATATCATTGCAACAGCTTTTATTTAGCCAGAAATCAAGAGTGTAAGTTTTTATGCGCTTAAAAGCATTTTCAGGCCAAATAAGCTGATTTCTGCCAATTGCAGCAAAATACTGAAAGGAAAGTGGGTTTGCCTTCATATTTGACCCAGAACAACTCAGTTCAGCATGGAAATATCATTGCAACAGCTTTTATTTAGCCAGAAATCAAGAGTGTAAGTTTTTATGCGCTTAAAAGCATTTTCAGGCCGAATGAGCAAATATGCTTGTTTCTGCCAATTGCAGCAAAATACTGAAAGGAAAGTGGGTTTGCCTTCATATTTGACCCAGAACAACTTAGTTCAGCATGGAAATATCATTGCAACAGCTTTTATTTAGCCAGAAATCAAGAGTGTAAGTTTTTATGCGCTTAAAAGCATTTTCAGGCCGAATGAGCAAATATGCTTGTTTCTGCCAATTGCAGCAAAATACTGAAAGGAAAGTGGGTTTGCCTTCATATTTGACCCAGAACAACTCAGTTCAGCATGGAAATATCATTGCAACAGCTTTTATTTAGCCAGAGATCAAGAGTGTAAGTTTTTATGCGCTTAAAAGCATTTTCAGGCCGAATGAGCAAATATGCTTGTTTCTGCCAATTGCAGCAAAATACTGAAAGGAAAGTGGGTTTGCCTTCATATTTGACCCAGAACAACTCAGTTCAGCATGGAAATATCATTGCAACAGCTTTTATTTAGCCAGAAATCAAGAGTGTAAGTTTTTATGCGCTTAAAAGCATTTTCAGGCCAAATAAGCTGATTTCTGCCAATTGCAGCAACATACTGAAAGGAAAGTGGGTTTGCCTTCATATTTGACCCAGAACAACTCAGTTCAGCATGGAAATATCATTGCAACAGCTTTTATTTAGCCAGAAATCAAGAGTGTAAGTTTTTATGCGCTTAAAAGCATTTTCAGGCCAAATAAGCTGATTTCTGCCACTTGCAGCAACATACTGAAAGGAAAGTGGGTTTGCCTTCATATTTGACCCAGAACAACTCAGTTCAGCATGGAAATATCATTGCAACAGCTTTTATTTAGCCAGAAATCAAGAGTGTAAGTTTTTATGCGCTTAAAAGCTTTTTCAGGCCAAATAAGCTGATTTCTGCCAATTGCAGCAAAATACTGAAAGGAAAGTGGGTTTGCCTTCATATTTGACCCAGAACAACTCAGTTCAGCATGGAAATATCATTGCAACAGCTTTTATTTAGCCAGAAATCAAGAGTGTAAGTTTTTATGCGCTTAAAAGCTTTTTCAGGCCAAATAAGCTGATTTCTGCCAATTGCAGCAAAATACTGAAAGGAAAGTGGGTTTGCCTTCATATTTGACCCAGAACAACTCAGTTCAGCATGGAAATATCATTGCAACAGCTTTTATTTAGCCACAAATCAAGAGTGTAAGTTTTTAAGCGCTTAAAAGCATTTTCAGGCCGAATGAGCAAATATGCTTGTTTCTGCCAATTGCAGCAAAATACTGAAAGGAAAGTGGGTTTGCCTTCATATTTGACCCAGAACAACTTAGTTCAGCATGGAAATATCATTGCAACAGCTTTTATTTAGCCACAAATCAAGAGTGTAAGTTTTTATGCGCTTAAAAGCATTTTCAGGCCGAATGAGCAAATATGCTTGTTTCTGCCAATTGCAGCAAAATACTGAAGGGAAACTGGGTTTGCCTTCATATTTGACCCAGAACAACTCAGTTCAGCATGGAAATATCATTGAAACAGCTTTTATTTAGCCAGAAATCAAGAGTGTAAGTTTTTATGCGCTTAAAAGCATTTTCAGGCCGAATGAGCAAATATGCTTGTTTCTGCCAATTGCAGCAAAATACTGAAGGGAAAGTGGGTTTGCCTTCATATTTGACCCAGAACAACTCAGTTCAGCATGGAAATATCATTGCAACAGCTTTTATTTAGCCAGAAATCAAGAGTGTAAGTTTTTATGCGCTTAAAAGCATTTTCAGGCCAAATAAGCTGATTTCTGCCAATTGCAGCAAAATACTGAAAGGAAAGTGGGTTTGCCTTCATATTTGACCCAGAACAACTCAGTTCAGCATGGAAATATCATTGCAACAGCTTTTATTTAGCCACAAATCAAGAGTGTAAGTTTTTATGCGCTTAAAAGCATTTTCAGGCCGAATGAGCAAATATGCTTGTTTCTGCCAATTGCAGCAAAATACTGAAGGGAAAGTGGGTTTGCCTTCATATTTGACCCAGAACAACTCAGTTCAGCATGGAAATATCATTGCAACAGCTTTTATTTAGCCAGAAATCAAGAGTGTAAGTTTTTATGCGCTTAAAAGCATTTTCAGGCCGAATGAGCATATTTGCTCACTTGCTTGTTTCTGCCAATTGCAGCAAAATACTGAAAGGAAAGTGGGTTTGCCTTCATATTTGACCCAGAACAACTCAGTTCAGCATGGAAATATCATTGCAACAGCTTTTATTTAGCCAGAAATCAAGAGTGTAAGTTTTTATGCGCTTAAAAGCATTTTCAGGCCAAATAAGCTGATTTCTGCCACTTGCAGCAACATACTGAAAGGAAAGTGGGTTTGCCTTCATATTTGACCCAGAACAACTCAGTTCAGCATGGAAATATCATTGCAACAGCTTTTATTTAGCCAGAAATCAAGAGTGTAAGTTTTTATGCGCTTAAAAGCTTTTTCAGGCCAAATAAGCTGATTTCTGCCAATTGCAGCAAAATACTGAAAGGAAAGTGGGTTTGCCTTCATATTTGACCCAGAACAACTCAGTTCAGCATGGAAATATCATTGCAACAGCTTTTATTTAGCCACAAATCAAGAGTGTAAGTTTTTATGCGCTTAAAAGCATTTTCAGGCCGAATGAGCAAATATGCTTGTTTCTGCCAATTGCAGCAAAATACTGAAGGGAAAGTGGGTTTGCCTTCATATTTGACCCAGAACAACTCAGTTCAGCATGGAAATATCATTGAAACAGCTTTTATTTAGCCACAAATCAAGAGTGTAAGTTTTTATGCGCTTAAAAGCATTTTCAGGCCGAATGAGCAAATATGCTTGTTTCTGCCAATTGCAGCAAAATACTGAAGGGAAAGTGGGTTTGCCTTCATATTTGACCCAGAACAACTCAGTTCAGCATGGAAATATCATTGCAACAGCTTTTATTTAGCCAGAAATCAAGAGTGTAAGTTTTTATGCGCTTAAAAGCATTTTCAGGCCAAATAAGCTGATTTCTGCCAATTGCAGCAACATACTGAAAGGAAAGTGGGTTTGCCTTCATATTTGACCCAGAACAACTCAGTTCAGCATGGAAATATCATTTCAACAGCTTTTATTTAGCCAGAAATCAAGAGTGTAAGTTTTTATGCGCTTAAAAGCATTTTCAGGCCAAATAAGCTGATTTCTGCCAATTGCAGCAACATACTGAAAGGAAAGTGGGTTTGCCTTCATATTTGACCCAGAACAACTCAGTTCAGCATGGAAATATCATTGCAACAGCTTTTATTTAGCCAGAAATCAAGAGTGTAAGTTTTTATGCGCTTAAAAGCATTTTCAGGCCGAATGAGCAAATATGCTTGTTTCTGCCAATTGCAGCAAAATACTGAAAGGAAAGTGGGTTTGCCTTCATATTTGACACAGAACAACTTAGTTCAGCATGGAAATATCATTGCAACAGCTTTTATTTAGCCACAAATCAAGAGTGTAAGTTTTTATGCGCTTAAAAGCATTTTCAGGCCGAATGAGCAAATATGCTTGTTTCTGCCAATTGCAGCAAAATACTGAAAGGAAAGTGGGTTTGCCTTCATATTTGACCCAGAACAACTCAGTTCAGCATGGAAATATCATTGCAACAGCTTTTATTTAGCCAGAAATCAAGAGTGTAAGTTTTTATGCGCTTAAAAGCATTTTCAGGCCGAATGAGCAAATATGCTTGTTTCTGCCAATTGCAGCAAAATACTGAAAGGAAAGTGGGTTTGCCTTCATATTTGACCCAGAACAACTCAGTTCAGCATGGAAATATCATTGCAACAGCTTTTATTTAGCCAGAAATCAAGAGTGTAAGTTTTTATGCGCTTAAAAGCATTTTCAGGCCAAATAAGCTGATTTCTGCCAATTGCAGCAACATACTGAAAGGAAAGTGGGTTTGCCTTCATATTTGACCCAGAACAACTCAGTTCAGCATGGAAATATCATTGCAACAGCTTTTATTTAGCCAGAAATCAAGAGTGTAAGTTTTTATGCGCTTAAAAGCATTTTTAGGCCGAATGAGCATATTTGCTCACTTGCTTGTTTCTGCCAATTGCAGCAAAATACTGAAAGGAAAGTGGGTTTGCCTTCATATTTGACCCAGAACAACTCAGTTCAGCATGGAAATATCATTGCAACAGCTTTTATTTAGCCAGAAATCAAGAGTGTAAGTTTTTATGCGCTTAAAAGCATTTTCAGGCCAAATAAGCTGATTTCTGCCACTTGCAGCAACATACTGAAAGGAAAGTGGGTTTGCCTTCATATTTGACCCAGAACAACTCAGTTCAGCATGGAAATATCATTGCAACAGCTTTTATTTAGCCAGAAATCAAGAGTGTAAGTTTTTATGCGCTTAAAAGCTTTTTCAGGCCAAATAAGCTGATTTCTGCCAATTGCAGCAAAATACTGAAAGGAAAGTGGGTTTGCCTTCATATTTGACCCAGAACAACTCAGTTCAGCATGGAAATATCATTGCAACAGCTTTTATTTAGCCAGAAATCAAGAGTGTAAGTTTTTATGCGCTTAAAAGCTTTTTCAGGCCAAATAAGCTGATTTCTGCCAATTGCAGCAAAATACTGAAAGGAAAGTGGGTTTGCCTTCATATTTGACCCAGAACAACTCAGTTCAGCATGGAAATATCATTGCAACAGCTTTTATTTAGCCACAAATCAAGAGTGTAAGTTTTTAAGCGCTTAAAAGCATTTTCAGGCCGAATGAGCAAATATGCTTGTTTCTGCCAATTGCAGCAAAATACTGAAAGGAAAGTGGGTTTGCCTTCATATTTGACCCAGAACAACTCAGTTCAGCATGGAAATATCATTGCAACAGCTTTTATTTAGCCAGAAATCAAGAGTGTAAGTTTTTATGCGCTTAAAAGCATTTTCAGGCCAAATAAGCTGATTTCTGCCAATTGCAGCAACATACTGAAAGGAAAGTGGGTTTGCCTTCATATTTGACCCAGAACAACTCAGTTCAGCATGGAAATATCATTTCAACAGCTTTTATTTAGCCAGAAATCAAGAGTGTAAGTTTTTATGCGCTTAAAAGCATTTTCAGGCCAAATAAGCTGATTTCTGCCAATTGCAGCAACATACTGAAAGGAAAGTGGGTTTGCCTTCATATTTGACCCAGAACAACTCAGTTCAGCATGGAAATATCATTGCAACAGCTTTTATTTAGCCAGAAATCAAGAGTGTAAGTTTTTATGCGCTTAAAAGCATTTTCAGGCCGAATGAGCAAATATGCTTGTTTCTGCCAATTGCAGCAAAATACTGAAAGGAAAGTGGGTTTGCCTTCATATTTGACACAGAACAACTTAGTTCAGCATGGAAATATCATTGCAACAGCTTTTATTTAGCCACAAATCAAGAGTGTAAGTTTTTATGCGCTTAAAAGCATTTTCAGGCCGAATGAGCAAATATGCTTGTTTCTGCCAATTGCAGCAAAATACTGAAAGGAAAGTGGGTTTGCCTTCATATTTGACCCAGAACAACTCAGTTCAGCATGGAAATATCATTGCAACAGCTTTTATTTAGCCAGAAATCAAGAGTGTAAGTTTTTATGCGCTTAAAAGCATTTTCAGGCCGAATGAGCAAATATGCTTGTTTCTGCCAATTGCAGCAAAATACTGAAAGGAAAGTGGGTTTGCCTTCATATTTGACCCAGAACAACTCAGTTCAGCATGGAAATATCATTGCAACAGCTTTTATTTAGCCAGAAATCAAGAGTGTAAGTTTTTATGCGCTTAAAAGCATTTTCAGGCCAAATAAGCTGATTTCTGCCAATTGCAGCAACATACTGAAAGGAAAGTGGGTTTGCCTTCATATTTGACCCAGAACAACTCAGTTCAGCATGGAAATATCATTGCAACAGCTTTTATTTAGCCAGAAATCAAGAGTGTAAGTTTTTATGCGCTTAAAAGCATTTTTAGGCCGAATGAGCATATTTGCTCACTTGCTTGTTTCTGCCAATTGCAGCAAAATACTGAAAGGAAAGTGGGTTTGCCTTCATATTTGACCCAGAACAACTCAGTTCAGCATGGAAATATCATTGCAACAGCTTTTATTTAGCCAGAAATCAAGAGTGTAAGTTTTTATGCGCTTAAAAGCATTTTCAGGCCAAATAAGCTGATTTCTGCCACTTGCAGCAACATACTGAAAGGAAAGTGGGTTTGCCTTCATATTTGACCCAGAACAACTCAGTTCAGCATGGAAATATCATTGCAACAGCTTTTATTTAGCCAGAAATCAAGAGTGTAAGTTTTTATGCGCTTAAAAGCTTTTTCAGGCCAAATAAGCTGATTTCTGCCAATTGCAGCAAAATACTGAAAGGAAAGTGGGTTTGCCTTCATATTTGACCCAGAACAACTCAGTTCAGCATGGAAATATCATTGCAACAGCTTTTATTTAGCCAGAAATCAAGAGTGTAAGTTTTTATGCGCTTAAAAGCTTTTTCAGGCCAAATAAGCTGATTTCTGCCAATTGCAGCAAAATACTGAAAGGAAAGTGGGTTTGCCTTCATATTTGACCCAGAACAACTCAGTTCAGCATGGAAATATCATTGCAACAGCTTTTATTTAGCCACAAATCAAGAGTGTAAGTTTTTAAGCGCTTAAAAGCATTTTCAGGCCGAATGAGCAAATATGCTTGTTTCTGCCAATTGCAGCAAAATACTGAAAGGAAAGTGGGTTTGCCTTCATATTTGACCCAGAACAACTCAGTTCAGCATGGAAATATCATTGCAACAGCTTTTATTTAGCCACAAATCAAGAGTGTAAGTTTTTATGCGCTTAAAAGCATTTTCAGGCCGAATGAGCAAATATGCTTGTTTCTGCCAATTGCAGCAAAATACTGAAGGGAAAGTGGGTTTGCCTTCATATTTGACCCAGAACAACTCAGTTCAGCATGGAAATATCATTGAAACAGCTTTTATTTAGCCAGAAATCAAGAGTGTAAGTTTTTATGCGCTTAAAAGCATTTTCAGGCCGAATGAGCAAATATGCTTGTTTCTGCCAATTGCAGCAAAATACTGAAGGGAAAGTGGGTTTGCCTTCATATTTGACCCAGAACAACTCAGTTCAGCATGGAAATATCATTGCAACAGCTTTTATTTAGCCAGAAATCAAGAGTGTAAGTTTTTATGCGCTTAAAAGCATTTTCAGGCCAAATAAGCTGATTTCTGCCAATTGCAGCAAAATACTGAAAGGAAAGTGGGTTTGCCTTCATATTTGACCCAGAACAACTCAGTTCAGCATGGAAATATCATTGAAACAGCTTTTATTTAGCCACAAATCAAGAGTGTAAGTTTTTATGCGCTTAAAAGCATTTTCAGGCCGAATGAGCAAATATGCTTGTTTCTGCCAATTGCAGCAAAATACTGAAGGGAAAGTGGGTTTGCCTTCATATTTGACCCAGAACAACTCAGTTCAGCATGGAAATATCATTGCAACAGCTTTTATTTAGCCAGAAATCAAGAGTGTAAGTTTTTATGCGCTTAAAAGCATTTTCAGGCCAAATAAGCTGATTTCTGCCAATTGCAGCAACATACTGAAAAGAAAGTGGGTTTGCCTTCATATTTGACCCAGAACAACTCAGTTCAGCATGGAAATATCATTGCAACAGCTTTTATTTAGCCAGAAATCAAGAGTGTAAGTTTTTATGCGCTTAAAAGCATTTTCAGGCCGAATGAGCAAATATGCTTGTTTCTGCCAATTGCAGCAAAATACTGAAAGGAAAGTGGGTTTGCCTTCATATTTGACACAGAACAACTTAGTTCAGCATGGAAATATCATTGCAACAGCTTTTATTTAGCCACAAATCAAGAGTGTAAGTTTTTATGCGCTTAAAAGCATTTTCAGGCCGAATGAGCAAATATGCTTGTTTCTGCCAATTGCAGCAAAATACTGAAAGGAAAGTGGGTTTGCCTTCATATTTGACCCAGAACAACTCAGTTCAGCATGGAAATATCATTGCAACAGCTTTTATTTAGCCAGAAATCAAGAGTGTAAGTTTTTATGCGCTTAAAAGCATTTTCAGGCCGAATGAGCAAATATGCTTGTTTCTGCCAATTGCAGCAAAATACTGAAAGGAAAGTGGGTTTGCCTTCATATTTGACCCAGAACAACTCAGTTCAGCATGGAAATATCATTGCAACAGCTTTTATTTAGCCACAAATCAAGAGTGTAAGTTTTTATGCGCTTAAAAGCATTTTCAGGCCGAATGAGCAAATATGCTTGTTTCTGCCAATTGCAGCAAAATACTGAAAGGAAAGTGGGTTTGCCTTCATATTTGACCCAGAACAACTCAGTTCAGCATGGAAATATCATTGCAACAGCTTTTATTTAGCCACAAATCAAGAGTGTAAGTTTTTATGCGCTTAAAAGCATTTTCAGGCCGAATGAGCAAATATGCTTGTTTCTGCCAATTGCAGCAAAATACTGAAAGGAAAGTGGGTTTGCCTTCATATTTGACCCAGAACAACTCAGTTCAGCATGGAAATATCATTGCAACAGCTTTTATTTAGCCAGAAATCAAGAGTGTAAGTTTTTATGCGCTTAAAAGCATTTTCAGGCCGAATGAGCAAATATGCTTGTTTCTGCCAATTGCAGCAAAATACTGAAGGGAAAGTGGGTTTGCCTTCATATTTGACCCAGAACAACTCAGTTCAGCATGGAAATATCATTGCAACAGCTTTTATTTAGCCAGAAATCAAGAGTGTAAGTTTTTATGCGCTTAAAAGCATTTTCAGGCCAAATAAGCTGATTTCTGCCAATTGCAGCAACATACTGAAAAGAAAGTGGGTTTGCCTTCATATTTGACCCAGAACAACTCAGTTCAGCATGGAAATATCATTGCAACAGCTTTTATTTAGCCAGAAATCAAGAGTGTAAGTTTTTATGCGCTTAAAAGCATTTTCAGGCCGAATGAGCAAATATGCTTGTTTCTGCCAATTGCAGCAAAATACTGAAAGGAAAGTGGGTTTGCCTTCATATTTGACACAGAACAACTTAGTTCAGCATGGAAATATCATTGCAACAGCTTTTATTTAGCCACAAATCAAGAGTGTAAGTTTTTATGCGCTTAAAAGCATTTTCAGGCCGAATGAGCAAATATGCTTGTTTCTGCCAATTGCAGCAAAATACTGAAAGGAAAGTGGGTTTGCCTTCATATTTGACCCAGAACAACTCAGTTCAGCATGGAAATATCATTGCAACAGCTTTTATTTAGCCAGAAATCAAGAGTGTAAGTTTTTATGCGCTTAAAAGCATTTTCAGGCCGAATGAGCAAATATGCTTGTTTCTGCCAATTGCAGCAAAATACTGAAAGGAAAGTGGGTTTGCCTTCATATTTGACCCAGAACAACTCAGTTCAGCATGGAAATATCATTGCAACAGCTTTTATTTAGCCACAAATCAAGAGTGTAAGTTTTTATGCGCTTAAAAGCATTTTCAGGCCGAATGAGCAAATATGCTTGTTTCTGCCAATTGCAGCAAAATACTGAAAGGAAAGTGGGTTTGCCTTCATATTTGACCCAGAACAACTCAGTTCAGCATGGAAATATCATTGCAACAGCTTTTATTTAGCCACAAATCAAGAGTGTAAGTTTTTATGCGCTTAAAAGCATTTTCAGGCCGAATGAGCAAATATGCTTGTTTCTGCCAATTGCAGCAAAATACTGAAAGGAAAGTGGGTTTGCCTTCATATTTGACCCAGAACAACTCAGTTCAGCATGGAAATATCATTGCAACAGCTTTTATTTAGCCAGAAATCAAGAGTGTAAGTTTTTATGCGCTTAAAAGCATTTTCAGGCCGAATGAGCAAATATGCTTGTTTCTGCCAATTGCAGCAAAATACTGAAGGGTAAGTGGGTTTGCCTTCATATTTGACCCAGAACAACTCAGTTCAGCATGGAAATATCATTGCAACAGCTTTTATTTAGCCAGAAATCAAGAGTGTAAGTTTTTATGCGCTTAAAAGCATTTTCAGGCCGAATGAGCAAATATGCTTGTTTCTGCCAATTGCAGCAAAATACTGAAGGGAAAGTGGGTTTGCCTTCATATTTGACCCAGAACAACTCAGTTCAGCATGGAAATATCATTGCAACAGCTTTTATTTAGCCAGAAATCAAGAGTGTAAGTTTTTATGCGCTTAAAAGCATTTTCAGGCCAAATAAGCTGATTTCTGCCAATTGCAGCAAAATACTGAAAGGAAAGTGGGTTTGCCTTCATATTTGACCCAGAACAACTCAGTTCAGCATGGAAATATCATTGCAACAGCTTTTATTTAGCCACAAATCAAGAGTGTAAGTTTTTATGCGCTTAAAAGCATTTTCAGGCCGAATGAGCAAATATGCTTGTTTCTGCCAATTGCAGCAAAATACTGAAGGGAAAGTGGGTTTGCCTTCATATTTGACCCAGAACAACTCAGTTCAGCATGGAAATATCATTGCAACAGCTTTTATTTAGCCAGAAATCAAGAGTGTAAGTTTTTATGCGCTTAAAAGCATTTTCAGGCCAAATAAGCTGATTTCTGCCAATTGCAGCAACATACTGAAAAGAAAGTGGGTTTGCCTTCATATTTGACCCAGAACAACTCAGTTCAGCATGGAAATATCATTGCAACAGCTTTTATTTAGCCAGAAATCAAGAGTGTAAGTTTTTATGCGCTTAAAAGCATTTTCAGGACAAATAAGCTGATTTCTGCCAATTGCAGCAACATACTGAAAGGAAAGTGGGTTTGCCTTCATATTTGACCCAGAACAACTCAGTTCAGCATGGAAATATCATTTCAACAGCTTTTATTTAGCCAGAAATCAAGAGTGTAAGTTTTTATGCGCTTAAAAGCATTTTCAGGCCAAATAAGCTGATTTCTGCCAATTGCAGCAACATACTGAAAGGAAAGTGGGTTTGCCTTCATATTTGACCCAGAACAACTCAGTTCAGCATGGAAATATCATTGCAACAGCTTTTATTTAGCCAGAAATCAAGAGTGTAAGTTTTTATGCGCTTAAAAGCATTTTCAGGCCGAATGAGCAAATATGCTTGTTTCTGCCAATTGCAGCAAAATACTGAAAGGAAAGTGGGTTTGCCTTCATATTTGACACAGAACAACTTAGTTCAGCATGGAAATATCATTGCAACAGCTTTTATTTAGCCACAAATCAAGAGTGTAAGTTTTTATGCGCTTAAAAGCATTTTCAGGCCGAATGAGCAAATATGCTTGTTTCTGCCAATTGCAGCAAAATACTGAAAGGAAAGTGGGTTTGCCTTCATATTTGACCCAGAACAACTCAGTTCAGCATGGAAATATCATTGCAACAGCTTTTATTTAGCCAGAAATCAAGAGTGTAAGTTTTTATGCGCTTAAAAGCATTTTCAGGCCGAATGAGCAAATATGCTTGTTTCTGCCAATTGCAGCAAAATACTGAAAGGAAAGTGGGTTTGCCTTCATATTTGACCCAGAACAACTCAGTTCAGCATGGAAATATCATTGCAACAGCTTTTATTTAGCCAGAAATCAAGAGTGTAAGTTTTTATGCGCTTAAAAGCATTTTCAGGCCAAATAAGCTGATTTCTGCCAATTGCAGCAACATACTGAAAAGAAAGTGGGTTTGCCTTCATATTTGACCCAGAACAACTCAGTTCAGCATGGAAATATCATTGCAACAGCTTTTATTTAGCCAGAAATCAAGAGTGTAAGTTTTTATGCGCTTAAAAGCATTTTCAGGCCGAATGAGCAAATATGCTTGTTTCTGCCAATTGCAGCAAAATACTGAAAGGAAAGTGGGTTTGCCTTCATATTTGACACAGAACAACTTAGTTCAGCATGGAAATATCATTGCAACAGCTTTTATTTAGCCACAAATCAAGAGTGTAAGTTTTTATGCGCTTAAAAGCATTTTCAGGCCGAATGAGCAAATATGCTTGTTTCTGCCAATTGCAGCAAAATACTGAAAGGAAAGTGGGTTTGCCTTCATATTTGACCCAGAACAACTCAGTTCAGCATGGAAATATCATTGCAACAGCTTTTATTTAGCCAGAAATCAAGAGTGTAAGTTTTTATGCGCTTAAAAGCATTTTCAGGCCGAATGAGCAAATATGCTTGTTTCTGCCAATTGCAGCAAAATACTGAAAGGAAAGTGGGTTTGCCTTCATATTTGACCCAGAACAACTCAGTTCAGCATGGAAATATCATTGCAACAGCTTTTATTTAGCCACAAATCAAGAGTGTAAGTTTTTATGCGCTTAAAAGCATTTTCAGGCCGAATGAGCAAATATGCTTGTTTCTGCCAATTGCAGCAAAATACTGAAAGGAAAGTGGGTTTGCCTTCATATTTGACCCAGAACAACTCAGTTCAGCATGGAAATATCATTGCAACAGCTTTTATTTAGCCACAAATCAAGAGTGTAAGTTTTTATGCGCTTAAAAGCATTTTCAGGCCGAATGAGCAAATATGCTTGTTTCTGCCAATTGCAGCAAAATACTGAAAGGAAAGTGGGTTTGCCTTCATATTTGACCCAGAACAACTCAGTTCAGCATGGAAATATCATTGCAACAGCTTTTATTTAGCCAGAAATCAAGAGTGTAAGTTTTTATGCGCTTAAAAGCATTTTCAGGCCGAATGAGCAAATATGCTTGTTTCTGCCAATTGCAGCAAAATACTGAAGGGTAAGTGGGTTTGCCTTCATATTTGACCCAGAACAACTCAGTTCAGCATGGAAATATCATTGCAACAGCTTTTATTTAGCCAGAAATCAAGAGTGTAAGTTTTTATGCGCTTAAAAGCATTTTCAGGCCGAATGAGCAAATATGCTTGTTTCTGCCAATTGCAGCAAAATACTGAAGGGAAAGTGGGTTTGCCTTCATATTTGACCCAGAACAACTCAGTTCAGCATGGAAATATCATTGCAACAGCTTTTATTTAGCCAGAAATCAAGAGTGTAAGTTTTTATGCGCTTAAAAGCATTTTCAGGCCAAATAAGCTGATTTCTGCCAATTGCAGCAAAATACTGAAAGGAAAGTGGGTTTGCCTTCATATTTGACCCAGAACAACTCAGTTCAGCATGGAAATATCATTGCAACAGCTTTTATTTAGCCACAAATCAAGAGTGTAAGTTTTTATGCGCTTAAAAGCATTTTCAGGCCGAATGAGCAAATATGCTTGTTTCTGCCAATTGCAGCAAAATACTGAAGGGAAAGTGGGTTTGCCTTCATATTTGACCCAGAACAACTCAGTTCAGCATGGAAATATCATTGCAACAGCTTTTATTTAGCCAGAAATCAAGAGTGTAAGTTTTTATGCGCTTAAAAGCATTTTCAGGCCAAATAAGCTGATTTCTGCCAATTGCAGCAACATACTGAAAAGAAAGTGGGTTTGCCTTCATATTTGACCCAGAACAACTCAGTTCAGCATGGAAATATCATTGCAACAGCTTTTATTTAGCCAGAAATCAAGAGTGTAAGTTTTTATGCGCTTAAAAGCATTTTCAGGACAAATAAGCTGATTTCTGCCAATTGCAGCAACATACTGAAAGGAAAGTGGGTTTGCCTTCATATTTGACCCAGAACAACTCAGTTCAGCATGGAAATATCATTTCAACAGCTTTTATTTAGCCAGAAATCAAGAGTGTAAGTTTTTATGCGCTTAAAAGCATTTTCAGGCCAAATAAGCTGATTTCTGCCAATTGCAGCAACATACTGAAAGGAAAGTGGGTTTGCCTTCATATTTGACCCAGAACAACTCAGTTCAGCATGGAAATATCATTGCAACAGCTTTTATTTAGCCAGAAATCAAGAGTGTAAGTTTTTATGCGCTTAAAAGCATTTTCAGGCCGAATGAGCAAATATGCTTGTTTCTGCCAATTGCAGCAAAATACTGAAAGGAAAGTGGGTTTGCCTTCATATTTGACACAGAACAACTTAGTTCAGCATGGAAATATCATTGCAACAGCTTTTATTTAGCCACAAATCAAGAGTGTAAGTTTTTATGCGCTTAAAAGCATTTTCAGGCCGAATGAGCAAATATGCTTGTTTCTGCCAATTGCAGCAAAATACTGAAAGGAAAGTGGGTTTGCCTTCATATTTGACCCAGAACAACTCAGTTCAGCATGGAAATATCATTGCAACAGCTTTTATTTAGCCAGAAATCAAGAGTGTAAGTTTTTATGCGCTTAAAAGCATTTTCAGGCCGAATGAGCAAATATGCTTGTTTCTGCCAATTGCAGCAAAATACTGAAAGGAAAGTGGGTTTGCCTTCATATTTGACCCAGAACAACTCAGTTCAGCATGGAAATATCATTGCAACAGCTTTTATTTAGCCAGAAATCAAGAGTGTAAGTTTTTATGCGCTTAAAAGCATTTTCAGGCCAAATAAGCTGATTTCTGCCAATTGCAGCAACATACTGAAAGGAAAGTGGGTTTGCCTTCATATTTGACCCAGAACAACTCAGTTCAGCATGGAAATATCATTGCAACAGCTTTTATTTAGCCAGAAATCAAGAGTGTAAGTTTTTATGCGCTTAAAAGCATTTTCAGGCCGAATGAGCATATTTGCTCACTTGCTTGTTTCTGCCAATTGCAGCAAAATACTGAAAGGAAAGTGGGTTTGCCTTCATATTTGACCCAGAACAACTCAGTTCAGCATGGAAATATCATTGCAACAGCTTTTATTTAGCCAGAAATCAAGAGTGTAAGTTTTTATGCGCTTAAAAGCATTTTCAGGCCAAATAAGCTGATTTCTGCCACTTGCAGCAACATACTGAAAGGAAAGTGGGTTTGCCTTCATATTTGACCCAGAACAACTCAGATCAGCATGGAAATATCATTGCAACAGCTTTTATTTAGCCAGAAATCAAGAGTGTAAGTTTTTATGCGCTTAAAAGCTTTTTCAGGCCAAATAAGCTGATTTCTGCCAATTGCAGCAAAATACTGAAAGGAAAGTGGGTTTGCCTTCATATTTGACCCAGAACAACTCAGTTCAGCATGGAAATATCATTGCAACAGCTTTTATTTAGCCAGAAATCAAGAGTGTAAGTTTTTATGCGCTTAAAAGCTTTTTCAGGCCAAATAAGCTGATTTCTGCCAATTGCAGCAAAATACTGAAAGGAAAGTGGGTTTGCCTTCATATTTGACCCAGAACAACTCAGTTCAGCATGGAAATATCATTGCAACAGCTTTTATTTAGCCACAAATCAAGAGTGTAAGTTTTTAAGCGCTTAAAAGCATTTTCAGGCCGAATGAGCAAATATGCTTGTTTCTGCCAATTGCAGCAAAATACTGAAAGGAAAGTGGGTTTGCCTTCATATTTGACCCAGAACAACTCAGTTCAGCATGGAAATATCATTGCAACAGCTTTTATTTAGCCACAAATCAAGAGTGTAAGTTTTTATGCGCTTAAAAGCATTTTCAGGCCGAATGAGCAAATATGCTTGTTTCTGCCAATTGCAGCAAAATACTGAAGGGAAAGTGGGTTTGCCTTCATATTTGACCCAGAACAACTCAGTTCAGCATGGAAATATCATTGAAACAGCTTTTATTTAGCCAGAAATCAAGAGTGTAAGTTTTTATGCGCTTAAAAGCATTTTCAGGCCGAATGAGCAAATATGCTTGTTTCTGCCAATTGCAGCAAAATACTGAAGGGAAAGTGGGTTTGCCTTCATATTTGACCCAGAACAACTCAGTTCAGCATGGAAATATCATTGCAACAGCTTTTATTTAGCCACAAATCAAGAGTGTAAGTTTTTATGCGCTTAAAAGCATTTTCAGGCCAAATAAGCTGATTTCTGCCAATTGCAGCAAAATACTGAAAGGAAAGTGGGTTTGCCTTCATATTTGACCCAGAACAACTCAGTTCAGCATGGAAATATCATTGCAACAGCTTTTATTTAGCCACAAATCAAGAGTGTAAGTTTTTATGCGCTTAAAAGCATTTTCAGGCCGAATGAGCAAATATGCTTGTTTCTGCCAATTGCAGCAAAATACTGAAGGGAAAGTGGGTTTGCCTTCATATTTGACCCAGAACAACTCAGTTCAGCATGGAAATATCATTGCAACAGCTTTTATTTAGCCAGAAATCAAGAGTGTAAGTTTTTATGCGCTTAAAAGCATTTTCAGGCCAAATAAGCTGATTTCTGCCAATTGCAGCAACATACTGAAAAGAAAGTGGGTTTGCCTTCATATTTGACCCAGAACAACTCAGTTCAGCATGGAAATATCATTGCAACAGCTTTTATTTAGCCAGAAATCAAGAGTGTAAGTTTTTATGCGCTTAAAAGCATTTTCAGGACAAATAAGCTGATTTCTGCCAATTGCAGCAACATACTGAAAGGAAAGTGGGTTTGCCTTCATATTTGACCCAGAACAACTCAGTTCAGCATGGAAATATCATTTCAACAGCTTTTATTTAGCCAGAAATCAAGAGTGTAAGTTTTTATGCGCTTAAAAGCATTTTCAGGCCAAATAAGCTGATTTCTGCCAATTGCAGCAACATACTGAAAGGAAAGTGGGTTTGCCTTCATATTTGACCCAGAACAACTCAGTTCAGCATGGAAATATCATTGCAACAGCTTTTATTTAGCCAGAAATCAAGAGTGTAAGTTTTTATGCGCTTAAAAGCATTTTCAGGCCGAATGAGCAAATATGCTTGTTTCTGCCAATTGCAGCAAAATACTGAAAGGAAAGTGGGTTTGCCTTCATATTTGACACAGAACAACTTAGTTCAGCATGGAAATATCATTGCAACAGCTTTTATTTAGCCACAAATCAAGAGTGTAAGTTTTTATGCGCTTAAAAGCATTTTCAGGCCGAATGAGCAAATATGCTTGTTTCTGCCAATTGCAGCAAAATACTGAAAGGAAAGTGGGTTTGCCTTCATATTTGACCCAGAACAACTCAGTTCAGCATGGAAATATCATTGCAACAGCTTTTATTTAGCCAGAAATCAAGAGTGTAAGTTTTTATGCGCTTAAAAGCATTTTCAGGCCGAATGAGCAAATATGCTTGTTTCTGCCAATTGCAGCAAAATACTGAAAGGAAAGTGGGTTTGCCTTCATATTTGACCCAGAACAACTCAGTTCAGCATGGAAATATCATTGCAACAGCTTTTATTTAGCCACAAATCAAGAGTGTAAGTTTTTATGCGCTTAAAAGCATTTTCAGGCCGAATGAGCAAATATGCTTGTTTCTGCCAATTGCAGCAAAATACTGAAAGGAAAGTGGGTTTGCCTTCATATTTGACCCAGAACAACTCAGTTCAGCATGGAAATATCATTGCAACAGCTTTTATTTAGCCACAAATCAAGAGTGTAAGTTTTTATGCGCTTAAAAGCATTTTCAGGCCGAATGAGCAAATATGCTTGTTTCTGCCAATTGCAGCAAAATACTGAAAGGAAAGTGGGTTTGCCTTCATATTTGACCCAGAACAACTCAGTTCAGCATGGAAATATCATTGCAACAGCTTTTATTTAGCCAGAAATCAAGAGTGTAAGTTTTTATGCGCTTAAAAGCATTTTCAGGCCAAATAAGCTGATTTCTGCCAATTGCAGCAAAATACTGAAAGGAAAGTGGGTTTGCCTTCATATTTGACCCAGAACAACTCAGTTCAGCATGGAAATATCATTGCAACAGCTTTTATTTAGCCACAAATCAAGAGTGTAAGTTTTTATGCGCTTAAAAGCATTTTCAGGCCGAATGAGCAAATATGCTTGTTTCTGCCAATTGCAGCAAAATACTGAAGGGAAAGTGGGTTTGCCTTCATATTTGACCCAGAACAACTCAGTTCAGCATGGAAATATCATTGCAACAGCTTTTATTTAGCCAGAAATCAAGAGTGTAAGTTTTTATGCGCTTAAAAGCATTTTCAGGCCAAATAAGCTGATTTCTGCCAATTGCAGCAACATACTGAAAAGAAAGTGGGTTTGCCTTCATATTTGACCCAGAACAACTCAGTTCAGCATGGAAATATCATTGCAACAGCTTTTATTTAGCCAGAAATCAAGAGTGTAAGTTTTTATGCGCTTAAAAGCATTTTCAGGACAAATAAGCTGATTTCTGCCAATTGCAGCAACATACTGAAAGGAAAGTGGGTTTGCCTTCATATTTGACCCAGAACAACTCAGTTCAGCATGGAAATATCATTTCAACAGCTTTTATTTAGCCAGAAATCAAGAGTGTAAGTTTTTATGCGCTTAAAAGCATTTTCAGGCCAAATAAGCTGATTTCTGCCAATTGCAGCAACATACTGAAAGGAAAGTGGGTTTGCCTTCATATTTGACCCAGAACAACTCAGTTCAGCATGGAAATATCATTGCAACAGCTTTTATTTAGCCAGAAATCAAGAGTGTAAGTTTTTATGCGCTTAAAAGCATTTTCAGGCCGAATGAGCAAATATGCTTGTTTCTGCCAATTGCAGCAAAATACTGAAAGGAAAGTGGGTTTGCCTTCATATTTGACACAGAACAACTTAGTTCAGCATGGAAATATCATTGCAACAGCTTTTATTTAGCCACAAATCAAGAGTGTAAGTTTTTATGCGCTTAAAAGCATTTTCAGGCCGAATGAGCAAATATGCTTGTTTCTGCCAATTGCAGCAAAATACTGAAAGGAAAGTGGGTTTGCCTTCATATTTGACCCAGAACAACTCAGTTCAGCATGGAAATATCATTGCAACAGCTTTTATTTAGCCAGAAATCAAGAGTGTAAGTTTTTATGCGCTTAAAAGCATTTTCAGGCCGAATGAGCAAATATGCTTGTTTCTGCCAATTGCAGCAAAATACTGAAAGGAAAGTGGGTTTGCCTTCATATTTGACCCAGAACAACTCAGTTCAGCATGGAAATATCATTGCAACAGCTTTTATTTAGCCAGAAATCAAGAGTGTAAGTTTTTATGCGCTTAAAAGCATTTTCAGGCCGAATGAGCAAATATGCTTGTTTCTGCCAATTGCAGCAAAATACTGAAAGGAAAGTGGGTTTGCCTTCATATTTGACCCAGAACAACTCAGTTCAGCATGGAAATATCATTGCAACAGCTTTTATTTAGCCACAAATCAAGAGTGTAAGTTTTTATGCGCTTAAAAGCATTTTCAGGCCGAATGAGCAAATATGCTTGTTTCTGCCAATTGCAGCAAAATACTGAAAGGAAAGTGGGTTTGCCTTCATATTTGACCCAGAACAACTCAGTTCAGCATGGAAATATCATTGCAACAGCTTTTATTTAGCCAGAAATCAAGAGTGTAAGTTTTTATGCGCTTAAAAGCATTTTCAGGCCAAATAAGCTGATTTCTGCCACTTGCAGCAACATACTGAAAGGAAAGTGGGTTTGCCTTCATATTTGACCCAGAACAACTCAGTTCAGCATGGAAATATCATTGCAACAGCTTTTATTTAGCCAGAAATCAAGAGTGTAAGTTTTTATGCGCTTAAAAGCTTTTTCAGGCCAAATAAGCTGATTTCTGCCAATTGCAGCAAAATACTGAAAGGAAAGTGGGTTTGCCTTCATATTTGACCCAGAACAACTCAGTTCAGCATGGAAATATCATTGCAACAGCTTTTATTTAGCCAGAAATCAAGAGTGTAAGTTTTTATGCGCTTAAAAGCTTTTTCAGGCCAAATAAGCTGATTTCTGCCAATTGCAGCAAAATACTGAAAGGAAAGTGGGTTTGCCTTCATATTTGACCCAGAACAACTCAGTTCAGCATGGAAATATCATTGCAACAGCTTTTATTTAGCCACAAATCAAGAGTGTAAGTTTTTAAGCGCTTAAAAGCATTTTCAGGCCGAATGAGCAAATATGCTTGTTTCTGCCAATTGCAGCAAAATACTGAAAGGAAAGTGGGTTTGCCTTCATATTTGACCCAGAACAACTCAGTTCAGCATGGAAATATCATTGCAACAGCTTTTATTTAGCCACAAATCAAGAGTGTAAGTTTTTATGCGCTTAAAAGCATTTTCAGGCCGAATGCGCAAATATGCTTGTTTCTGCCAATTGCAGCAAAATACTGAAGGGAAAGTGGGTTTGCCTTCATATTTGACCCAGAACAACTCAGTTCAGCATGGAAATATCATTGAAACAGCTTTTATTTAGCCAGAAATCAAGAGTGTAAGTTTTTATGCGCTTAAAAGCATTTTCAGGCCGAATGAGCAAATATGCTTGTTTCTGCCAATTGCAGCAAAATACTGAAAGGAAAGTGGGTTTGCCTTCATATTTGACCCAGAACAACTCAGTTCAGCATGGAAATATCATTGCAACAGCTTTTATTTAGCCAGAAATCAAGAGTGTAAGTTTTTATGCGCTTAAAAGCATTTTCAGGCCAAATAAGCTGATTTCTGCCAATTGCAGCAAAATACTGAAAGGAAAGTGGGTTTGCCTTCATATTTGACCCAGAACAACTCAGTTCAGCATGGAAATATCATTGCAACAGCTTTTATTTAGCCACAAATCAAGAGTGTAAGTTTTTATGCGCTTAAAAGCATTTTCAGGCCGAATGAGCAAATATGCTTGTTTCTGCCAATTGCAGCAAAATACTGAAGGGAAAGTGGGTTTGCCTTCATATTTGACCCAGAACAACTCAGTTCAGCATGGAAATATCATTGCAACAGCTTTTATTTAGCCAGAAATCAAGAGTGTAAGTTTTTATGCGCTTAAAAGCATTTTCAGGCCAAATAAGCTGATTTCTGCCAATTGCAGCAACATACTGAAAAGAAAGTGGGTTTGCCTTCATATTTGACCCAGAACAACTCAGTTCAGCATGGAAATATCATTGCAACAGCTTTTATTTAGCCAGAAATCAAGAGTGTAAGTTTTTATGCGCTTAAAAGCATTTTCAGGACAAATAAGCTGATTTCTGCCAATTGCAGCAACATACTGAAAGGAAAGTGGGTTTGCCTTCATATTTGACCCAGAACAACTCAGTTCAGCATGGAAATATCATTTCAACAGCTTTTATTTAGCCAGAAATCAAGAGTGTAAGTTTTTATGCGCTTAAAAGCATTTTCAGGCCAAATAAGCTGATTTCTGCCAATTGCAGCAACATACTGAAAGGAAAGTGGGTTTGCCTTCATATTTGACCCAGAACAACTCAGTTCAGCATGGAAATATCATTGCAACAGCTTTTATTTAGCCAGAAATCAAGAGTGTAAGTTTTTATGCGCTTAAAAGCATTTTCAGGCCGAATGAGCAAATATGCTTGTTTCTGCCAATTGCAGCAAAATACTGAAAGGAAAGTGGGTTTGC
Source organism: Channa argus (assembly GCF_033026475.1). NCBI lineage: Eukaryota > Metazoa > Chordata > Actinopteri > Anabantiformes > Channidae > Channa > Channa argus. Next base: position 1,546,415 of record NW_027125221.1, read on the forward strand.
CTTCATATTTGACACAGAACAACTTAGTTCAGCATGGAAATATCATTGCAACAGCTTTTATTTAGCCACAAATCAAGAGTGTAAGTTTTTATGCGCTTAAAAGCATTTTCAGGCCGAATGAGCAAATATGCTTGTTTCTGCCAATTGCAGCAAAATACTGAAAGGAAAGTGGGTTTGCCTTCATATTTGACCCAGAACAACTCAGTTCAGCATGGAAATATCATTGCAACAGCTTTTATTTAGCCAGAAATCAAGAGTGTAAGTTTTTATGCGCTTAAAAGCATTTTCAGGCCGAATGAGCAAATATGCTTGTTTCTGCCAATTGCAGCAAAATACTGAAAGGAAAGTGGGTTTGCCTTCATATTTGACCCAGAACAACTCAGTTCAGCATGGAAATATCATTGCAACAGCTTTTATTTAGCCAGAAATCAAGAGTGTAAGTTTTTATGCGCTTAAAAGCATTTTCAGGCCGAATGAGCAAATATGCTTGTTTCTGCCAATTGCAGCAAAATACTGAAAGGAAAGTGGGTTTGCCTTCATATTTGACCCAGAACAACTCAGTTCAGCATGGAAATATCATTGCAACAGCTTTTATTTAGCCACAAATCAAGAGTGTAAGTTTTTATGCGCTTAAAAGCATTTTCAGGCCGAATGAGCAAATATGCTTGTTTCTGCCAATTGCAGCAAAATACTGAAAGGAAAGTGGGTTTGCCTTCATATTTGACCCAGAACAACTCAGTTCAGCATGGAAATATCATTGCAACAGCTTTTATTTAGCCAGAAATCAAGAGTGTAAGTTTTTATGCGCTTAAAAGCATTTTCAGGCCAAATAAGCTGATTTCTGCCAATTGCAGCAAAATACTGAAAGGAAAGTGGGTTTGCCTTCATATTTGACCCAGAACAACTCAGTTCAGCACGGAAATATCATTGCAACAGCTTTTATTTAGCCAGAAATCAAGAGTGTAAGTTTTTATGCGCTTAAAAGCATTTTCAGGCCAAATAAGCTGATTTCTGCCAATTGCAGCAAAATACTGAAAGGAAAGTGGGTTTACCTTCATATTTGACCCAGAACAACTCAGTTCAGCATGGAAATATCATTGCAACAGCTTTTATTTAGCCAGAAATCAAGAGTGTAAGTTTTTATGCGCTTAAAAGCATTTTCAGGCCGAATGAGCAAATATGCTTGTTTCTGCCAATTGCAGCAAAATACTGAAAGGAAAGTGGGTTTGCCTTCATATTTGACCCAGAACAACTTAGTTCAGCATGGAAATATCATTGCAACAGCTTTTATTTAGCCAGAAATCAAGAGTGTAAGTTTTTATGCGCTTAAAAGCATTTTCAGGCCAAATGAGCAAATATGCTTGTTTCTGCCAATTGCAGCAAAATACTGAAGGGAAAGTGGGTTTGCCTTCATATTTGACCCAGAACAACTCAGTTCAGCATGGAAATATCATTAAAACAGCTTTTGTTTAGCCAGAAATCAAGAGTGTAAGTTTTTATGCGCTTAAAAGCATTTTCAGGCCAAATAAGCTGATTTCTGCCAATTGCAGCAACATACTGAAAGGAAAGTGGGTTTGCCTTCATATTTGACCCAGAACAACTCAGTTCAGCATGGAAATATCATTGCAACAGCTTTTATTTAGCCAGAAATCAAGAGTGTAAGTTTTTATGCGCTTAAAAGCATTTTCAGGCCGAATGAGCAAATATGCTTGTTTCTGCCAATTGCAGCAAAATACTGAAAGGAAAGTGGGTTTGCCTTCATATTTGACCCAGAACAACTCAGTTCAGCATGGAAATATCATTGCAACAGCTTTTATTTAGCCAGAAATCAAGAGTGTAAGTTTTTATGCGCTTAAAAGCATTTTCAGGCCGAATGAGCAAATATGCTTGTTTCTGCCAATTGCAGCAAAATACTGAAAGGAAAGTGGGTTTGCCTTCATATTTGACCCAGAACAACTTAGTTCAGCATGGAAATATCATTGCAACAGCTTTTATTTAGCCACAAATCAAGAGTGTAAGTTTTTATGCGCTTAAAAGCATTTTCAGGCCGAATGAGCAAATATGCTTGTTTCTGCCAATTGCAGCAAAATACTGAAAGGAAAGTGGGTTTGCCTTCATATTTGACCCAGAACAACTCAGTTCAGCATGGAAATATCATTGCAACAGCTTTTATTTAGCCAGAAATCAAGAGTCTAAGTTTTTATGCGCTTAAAAGCATTTTCAGGCCGAATGAGCAAATATGCTTGTTTCTGCCAATTGCAGAAAATACTGAAAGGAAAGTGGGTTTGCCTTCATAGTTGACCCAGAACAACTCAGTTCAGCATGGAAATATCATTGCAACAGCTTTTATTTAGCCAGAAATCAAGAGTGTAAGTTTTTATGCGCTTAAAAGCATTTTCAGGCCAAATAAGCTGATTTCTGCCAATTGCAGCAAAATACTGAAAGGAAAGTGGGTTTGCCTTCATATTTGACCCAGAACAACTCAGTTCAGCATGGAAATATCATTGCAACAGCTTTTATTTAGCCAGAAATCAAGAGTGTAAGTTTTTATGCGCTTAAAAGCATTTTCAGGCCAAATAAGCTGATTTCTGCCAATTGCAGCAACATACTGAAAGGAAAGTGGGTTTGCCTTCATATTTGACCCAGAACAACTCAGTTCAGCATGGAAATATCATTGCAACAGCTTTTATTTAGCCAGAAATCAAGAGTGTAAGTTTTTATGCGCTTAAAAGCATTTTCAGGCCGAATGAGCATATTTGCTCACTTGCTTGTTTCTGCCAATTGCAGCAAAATACTGAAAGGAAAGTGGGTTTGCCTTCATATTTGACCCAGAACAACTCAGTTCAGCATGGAAATATCATTGCAACAGCTTTTATTTAGCCAGAAATCAAGAGTGTAAGTTTTTATGCGCTTAAAAGCATTTTCAGGCCAAATAAGCTGATTTCTGCCACTTGCAGCAACATACTGAAAGGAAAGTGGGTTTGCCTTCATATTTGACCCAGAACAACTCAGTTCAGCATTAAAATATCATTGCAACAGCTTTTATTTAGCCAGAAATCAAGAGTGTAAGTTTTTATGCGCTTAAAAGCTTTTTCAGGCCAAATAAGCTGATTTCTGCCAATTGCAGCAAAATACTGAAAGGAAAGTGGGTTTGCCTTCATATTTGACCCAGAACAACTCAGTTCAGCATGGAAATATCATTGCAACAGCTTTTATTTAGCCAGAAATCAAGAGTGTAAGTTTTTATGCGCTTAAAAGCATTTTCAGGCCAAATCAGCTGATTTCTGCCAATTGCAGCAAAATACTGAAAGGAAAGTGGGTTTGCCTTCATATTTGACCCAGAACAACTCAGTTCAGCATGGAAATATCATTGCAACAGCTTTTATTTAGCCAGAAATCAAGAGTGTAAGTTTTTATGCGCTTAAAAGCATTTTCAGGCCGAATGAGCAAATATGCTTGTTTCTGCCAATTGCAGCAAAATACTGAAAGGAAAGTGGGTTTGCCTTCATATTTGACCCAGAACAACTCAGTTCAGCATGGAAATATCATTGCAACAGCTTTTATTTAGCCACAAATCAAGAGTGTAAGTTTTTATGCGCTTAAAAGCATTTTCAGGCCGAATGAGCAAATATGCTTGTTTCTGCCAATTGCAGCAAAATACTGAAAGGAAAGTGGGTTTGCCTTCATATTTGACCCAGAACAACTCAGTTCAGCATGGAAATATCATTGCAACAGCTTTTATTTAGCCACAAATCAAGAGTGTAAGTTTTTATGCGCTTAAAAGCATTTTCAGGCCGAATGAGCAAATATGCTTGTTTCTGCCAATTGCAGCAAAATACTGAAAGGAAAGTGGGTTTGCCTTCATATTTGACCCAGAACAACTCAGTTCAGCATGGAAATATCATTGCAACAGCTTTTATTTAGCCAGAAATCAAGAGTGTAAGTTTTTATGCGCTTAAAAGCATTTTCAGGCCAAATAAGCTGATTTCTGCCAATTGCAGCAAAATACTGAAAGGAAAGTGGGTTTGCCTTCATATTTGACCCAGAACAACTCAGTTCAGCACGGAAATATCATTGCAACAGCTTTTATTTAGCCAGAAATCAAGAGTGTAAGTTTTTATGCGCTTAAAAGCATTTTCAGGCCAAATAAGCTGATTTCTGCCAATTGCAGCAAAATACTGAAAGGAAAGTGGGTTTACCTTCATATTTGACCCAGAACAACTCAGTTCAGCATGGAAATATCATTGCAACAGCTTTTATTTAGCCAGAAATCAAGAGTGTAAGTTTTTATGCGCTTAAAAGCATTTTCAGGCCGAATGAGCAAATATGCTTGTTTCTGCCAATTGCAGCAAAATACTGAAAGGAAAGTGGGTTTGCCTTCATATTTGACCCAGAACAACTTAGTTCAGCATGGAAATATCATTGCAACAGCTTTTATTTAGCCAGAAATCAAGAGTGTAAGTTTTTATGCGCTTAAAAGCATTTTCAGGCCAAATGAGCAAATATGCTTGTTTCTGCCAATTGCAGCAAAATACTGAAGGGAAAGTGGGTTTGCCTTCATATTTGACCCAGAACAACTCAGTTCAGCATGGAAATATCATTAAAACAGCTTTTATTTAGCCAGAAATCAAGAGTGTAAGTTTTTATGCGCTTAAAAGCATTTTCAGGCCAAATAAGCTGATTTCTGCCAATTGCAGCAACATACTGAAAGGAAAGTGGGTTTGCCTTCATATTTGACCCAGAACAACTCAGTTCAGCATGGAAATATCATTGCAACAGCTTTTATTTAGCCAGAAATCAAGAGTGTAAGTTTTTATGCGCTTAAAAGCATTTTCAGGCCGAATGAGCAAATATGCTTGTTTCTGCCAATTGCAGCAAAATACTGAAAGGAAAGTGGGTTTGCCTTCATATTTGACCCAGAACAACTCAGTTCAGCATGGAAATATCATTGCAACAGCTTTTATTTAGCCAGAAATCAAGAGTGTAAGTTTTTATGCGCTTAAAAGCATTTTCAGGCCGAATGAGCAAATATGCTTGTTTCTGCCAATTGCAGCAAAATACTGAAAGGAAAGTGGGTTTGCCTTCATATTTGACCCAGAACAACTCAGTTCAGCATGGAAATATCATTGCAACAGCTTTTATTTAGCCAGAAATCAAGAGTGTAAGTTTTTATGCGCTTAAAAGCATTTTCAGGCCGAATGAGCAAATATGCTTGTTTCTGCCAATTGCAGCAAAATACTGAAAGGAAAGTGGGTTTGCCTTCATATTTGACCCAGAACAACTTAGTTCAGCATGGAAATATCATTGCAACAGCTTTTATTTAGCCACAAATCAAGAGTGTAAGTTTTTATGCGCTTAAAAGCATTTTCAGGCCGAATGAGCAAATATGCTTGTTTCTGCCAATTGCAGCAAAATACTGAAAGGAAAGTGGGTTTGCCTTCATATTTGACCCAGAACAACTCAGTTCAGCATGGAAATATCATTGCAACAGCTTTTATTTAGCCAGAAATCAAGAGTGTAAGTTTTTATGCGCTTAAAAGCATTTTCAGGCCGAATGAGCAAATATGCTTGTTTCTGCCAATTGCAGCAAAATACTGAAAGGAAAGTGGGTTTGCCTTCATATTTGACCCAGAACAACTCAGTTCAGCATGGAAATATCATTGCAACAGCTTTTATTTAGCCAGAAATCAAGAGTGTAAGTTTTTATGCGCTTAAAAGCATTTTCAGGCCAAATAAGCTGATTTCTGCCAATTGCAGCAAAATACTGAAAGGAAAGTGGGTTTGCCTTCATATTTGACCCAGAACAACTCAGTTCAGCATGGAAATATCATTGCAACAGCTTTTATTTAGCCAGAAATCAAGAGTGTAAGTTTTTATGCGCTTAAAAGCATTTTCAGGCCGAATGAGCATATTTGCTCACTTGCTTGTTTCTGCCAATTGCAGCAAAATACTGAAAGGAAAGTGGGTTTGCCTTCATATTTGACCCAGAACAACTCAGTTCAGCATGGAAATATCATTGCAACAGCTTTTATTTAGCCAGAAATCAAGAGTGTAAGTTTTTATGCGCTTAAAAGCATTTTCAGGCCAAATAAGCTGATTTCTGCCACTTGCAGCAATATACTGAAAGGAAAGTGGGTTTGCCTTCATATTTGACCCAGAACAACTCAGTTCAGCATTAAAATATCATTGCAACAGCTTTTATTTAGCCAGAAATCAAGAGTGTAAGTTTTTATGCGCTTAAAAGCTTTTTCAGGCCAAATAAGCTGATTTCTGCCAATTGCAGCAAAATACTGAAAGGAAAGTGGGTTTGCCTTCATATTTGACCCAGAACAACTCAGTTCAGCATGGAAATATCATTGCAACAGCTTTTATTTAGCCACAAATCAAGAGTGTAAGTTTTTAAGCGCTTAAAAGCATTTTCAGGCCGAATGAGCAAATATGCTTGTTTCTGCCAATTGCAGCAAAATACTGAAAGGAAAGTGGGTTTGCCTTCATATTTGACCCAGAACAACTCAGTTCAGCATGGAAATATCATTGCAACAGCTTTTATTTAGCCACAAATCAAGAGTGTAAGTTTTTATGCGCTTAAAAGCATTTTCAGGCCGAATGAGCAAATATGCTTGTTTCTGCCAATTGCAGCAAAATACTGAAGGGAAAGTGGGTTTGCCTTCATATTTGACCCAGAACAACTCAGTTCAGCATGGAAATATCATTGAAACAGCTTTTATTTAGCCACAAATCAAGAGTGTAAGTTTTTATGCGCTTAAAAGCATTTTCAGGCCGAATGAGCAAATATGCTTGTTTCTGCCAATTGCAGCAAAATACTGAAGGGAAAGTGGGTTTGCCTTCATATTTGACCCAGAACAACTCAGTTCAGCATGGAAATATCATTGCAACAGCTTTTATTTAGCCAGAAATCAAGAGTGTAAGTTTTTATGCGCTTAAAAGCATTTTCAGGCCGAATGAGCAAATATGCTTGTTTCTGCCAATTGCAGCAAAATACTGAAAGGAAAGTGGGTTTGCCTTCATATTTGACCCAGAACAACTCAGTTCAGCATGGAAATATCATTGCAACAGCTTTTATTTAGCCAGAAATCAAGAGTGTAAGTTTTTATGCGCTTAAAAGCATTTTCAGGCCAAATAAGCTGATTTCTGCCAATTGCAGCAAAATACTGAAAGGAAAGTGGGTTTGCCTTCATATTTGACCCAGAACAACTCAGTTCAGCATGGAAATATCATTGCAACAGCTTTTATTTAGCCAGAAATCACGAGTGTAAGTTTTTATGCGCTTAAAAGCATTTTCAGGCCAAATAAGCTGATTTCTGCCAATTGCAGCAACATACCGAAAGGAAAGTGGGTTTGCCTTCATATTTGACCCAGAACAACTCAGTTCAGCATGGAAATATCATTGCAACAGCTTTTATTTAGCCACAAATCAAGAGTGTAAGTTTTTATGCGCTTAAAAGCATTTTCAGGCCGAATGAGCAAATATGCTTGTTTCTGCCAATTGCAGCAAAATACTGAAAGGAAAGTGGGTTTGCCTTCATATTTGACCCAGAACAACTTAGTTCAGCATGGAAATATCATTGCAACAGCTTTTATTTAGCCACAAATCAAGAGTGTAAGTTTTTAAGCGCTTAAAAGCATTTTCAGGCCGAATGAGCAAATATGCTTGTTTCTGCCAATTGCAGCAAAATACTGAAAGGAAAGTGGGTTTGCCTTCATATTTGACCCAGAACAACTCAGTTCAGCATGGAAATATCATTGCAACAGCTTTTATTTAGCCAGAAATCAAGAGTGTAAGTTTTTATGCGCTTAAAAGCATTTTCAGGCCGAATGAGCAAATATGCTTGTTTCTGCCAATTGCAGCAAAATACTGAAAGGAAAGTGGGTTTGCCTTCATATTTGACCCAGAACAACTCAGTTCAGCATGGAAATATCATTGCAACAGCTTTTATTTAGCCAGAAATCAAGAGTGTAAGTTTTTATGCGCTTAAAAGCATTTTCAGGCCAAATAAGCTGATTTCTGCCAATTGCAGCAAAATACTGAAAGGAAAGTGGGTTTGCCTTCATATTTGACCCAGAACAACTCAGTTCAGCACGGAAATATCATTGCAACAGCTTTTATTTAGCCAGAAATCAAGAGTGTAAGTTTTTATGCGCTTAAAAGCATTTTCAGGCCAAATAAGCTGATTTCTGCCAATTGCAGCAAAATACTGAAAGGAAAGTGGGTTTGCCTTCATATTTGACCCAGAACAACTCAGTTCAGCATGGAAATATCATTGCAACAGCTTTTATTTAGCCAGAAATCAAGAGTGTAAGTTTTTATGCGCTTAAAAGCATTTTCAGGCCGAATGAGCAAATATGCTTGTTTCTGCCAATTGCAGCAAAATACTGAAAGGAAAGTGGGTTTGCCTTCATATTTGACCCAGAACAACTTAGTTCAGCATGGAAATATCATTGCAACAGCTTTTATTTAGCCAGAAATCAAGAGTGTAAGTTTTTATGCGCTTAAAAGCATTTTCAGGCCGAATGAGCAAATATGCTTGTTTCTGCCAATTGCAGCAAAATACTGAAAGGAAAGTGGGTTTGCCTTCATATTTGACCCAGAACAACTCAGTTCAGCATGGAAATATCATTGCAACAGCTTTTATTTAGCCAGAGATCAAGAGTGTAAGTTTTTATGCGCTTAAAAGCATTTTCAGGCCGAATGAGCAAATATGCTTGTTTCTGCCAATTGCAGCAAAATACTGAAAGGAAAGTGGGTTTGCCTTCATATTTGACCCAGAACAACTCAGTTCAGCATGGAAATATCATTGCAACAGCTTTTATTTAGCCAGAAATCAAGAGTGTAAGTTTTTATGCGCTTAAAAGCATTTTCAGGCCAAATAAGCTGATTTCTGCCAATTGCAGCAACATACTGAAAGGAAAGTGGGTTTGCCTTCATATTTGACCCAGAACAACTCAGTTCAGCATGGAAATATCATTGCAACAGCTTTTATTTAGCCAGAAATCAAGAGTGTAAGTTTTTATGCGCTTAAAAGCATTTTCAGGCCAAATAAGCTGATTTCTGCCACTTGCAGCAACATACTGAAAGGAAAGTGGGTTTGCCTTCATATTTGACCCAGAACAACTCAGTTCAGCATGGAAATATCATTGCAACAGCTTTTATTTAGCCAGAAATCAAGAGTGTAAGTTTTTATGCGCTTAAAAGCTTTTTCAGGCCAAATAAGCTGATTTCTGCCAATTGCAGCAAAATACTGAAAGGAAAGTGGGTTTGCCTTCATATTTGACCCAGAACAACTCAGTTCAGCATGGAAATATCATTGCAACAGCTTTTATTTAGCCAGAAATCAAGAGTGTAAGTTTTTATGCGCTTAAAAGCTTTTTCAGGCCAAATAAGCTGATTTCTGCCAATTGCAGCAAAATACTGAAAGGAAAGTGGGTTTGCCTTCATATTTGACCCAGAACAACTCAGTTCAGCATGGAAATATCATTGCAACAGCTTTTATTTAGCCACAAATCAAGAGTGTAAGTTTTTAAGCGCTTAAAAGCATTTTCAGGCCGAATGAGCAAACATGCTTGTTTCTGCCAATTGCAGCAAAATACTGAAAGGAAAGTGGGTTTGCCTTCATATTTGACCCAGAACAACTCAGTTCAGCATGGAAATATCATTGAAACAGCTTTTATTTAGCCAGAAATCAAGAGTGTAAGTTTTTATGCGCTTAAAAGCATTTTCAGGCCGAATGAGCAAATATGCTTGTTTCTGCCAATTGCAGCAAAATACTGAAGGGAAAGTGGGTTTGCCTTCATATTTGACCCAGAACAACTCAGTTCAGCATGGAAATATCATTGCAACAGCTTTTATTTAGCCAGAAATCAAGAGTGTAAGTTTTTATGCGCTTAAAAGCATTTTCAGGCCAAATAAGCTGATTTCTGCCAATTGCAGCAAAATACTGAAAGGAAAGTGGGTTTGCCTTCATATTTGACCCAGAACAACTCAGTTCAGCATGGAAATATCATTGCAACAGCTTTTATTTAGCCACAAATCAAGAGTGTAAGTTTTTATGCGCTTAAAAGCATTTTCAGGCCGAATGAGCAAATATGCTTGTTTCTGCCAATTGCAGCAAAATACTGAAGGGAAAGTGGGTTTGCCTTCATATTTGACCCAGAACAACTCAGTTCAGCATGGAAATATCATTGCAACAGCTTTTATTTAGCCAGAAATCAAGAGTGTAAGTTTTTATGCGCTTAAAAGCATTTTCAGGCCAAATAAGCTGATTTCTGCCAATTGCAGCAAAATACTGAAAGGAAAGTGGGTTTGCCTTCATATTTGACCCAGAACAACTCAGTTCAGCATGGAAATATCATTGCAACAGCTTTTATTTAGCCACAAATCAAGAGTGTAAGTTTTTATGCGCTTAAAAGCATTTTCAGGCCGAATGAGCAAATATGCTTGTTTCTGCCAATTGCAGCAAAATACTGAAGGGAAAGTGGGTTTGCCTTCATATTTGACCCAGAACAACTCAGTTCAGCATGGAAATATCATTGCAACAGCTTTTATTTAGCCAGAAATCAAGAGTGTAAGTTTTTATGCGCTTAAAAGCATTTTCAGGCCAAATAAGCTGATTTCTGCCAATTGCAGCAACATACTGAAAAGAAAGTGGGTTTGCCTTCATATTTGACCCAGAACAACTCAGTTCAGCATGGAAATATCATTGCAACAGCTTTTATTTAGCCAGAAATCAAGAGTGTAAGTTTTTATGCGCTTAAAAGCATTTTCAGGACAAATAAGCTGATTTCTGCCAATTGCAGCAACATACTGAAAGGAAAGTGGGTTTGCCTTCATATTTGACCCAGAACAACTCAGTTCAGCATGGAAATATCATTTCAACAGCTTTTATTTAGCCAGAAATCAAGAGTGTAAGTTTTTATGCGCTTAAAAGCATTTTCAGGCCAAATAAGCTGATTTCTGCCAATTGCAGCAACATACTGAAAGGAAAGTGGGTTTGCCTTCATATTTGACCCAGAACAACTCAGTTCAGCATGGAAATATCATTGCAACAGCTTTTATTTAGCCAGAAATCAAGAGTGTAAGTTTTTATGCGCTTAAAAGCATTTTCAGGCCGAATGAGCAAATATGCTTGTTTCTGCCAATTGCAGCAAAATACTGAAAGGAAAGTGGGTTTGCCTTCATATTTGACACAGAACAACTTAGTTCAGCATGGAAATATCATTGCAACAGCTTTTATTTAGCCACAAATCAAGAGTGTAAGTTTTTATGCGCTTAAAAGCATTTTCAGGCCGAATGAGCAAATATGCTTGTTTCTGCCAATTGCAGCAAAATACTGAAAGGAAAGTGGGTTTGCCTTCATATTTGACCCAGAACAACTCAGTTCAGCATGGAAATATCATTGCAACAGCTTTTATTTAGCCAGAAATCAAGAGTGTAAGTTTTTATGCGCTTAAAAGCATTTTCAGGCCAAATAAGCTGATTTCTGCCACTTGCAGCAACATACTGAAAGGAAAGTGGGTTTGCCTTCATATTTGACCCAGAACAACTCAGTTCAGCATGGAAATATCATTGCAACAGCTTTTATTTAGCCAGAAATCAAGAGTGTAAGTTTTTATGCGCTTAAAAGCTTTTTCAGGCCAAATAAGCTGATTTCTGCCAATTGCAGCAAAATACTGAAAGGAAAGTGGGTTTGCCTTCATATTTGACCCAGAACAACTCAGTTCAGCATGGAAATATCATTGCAACAGCTTTTATTTAGCCAGAAATCAAGAGTGTAAGTTTTTATGCGCTTAAAAGCTTTTTCAGGCCAAATAAGCTGATTTCTGCCAATTGCAGCAAAATACTGAAAGGAAAGTGGGTTTGCCTTCATATTTGACCCAGAACAACTCAGTTCAGCATGGAAATATCATTGCAACAGCTTTTATTTAGCCACAAATCAAGAGTGTAAGTTTTTAAGCGCTTAAAAGCATTTTCAGGCCGAATGAGCAAATATGCTTGTTTCTGCCAATTGCAGCAAAATACTGAAAGGAAAGTGGGTTTGCCTTCATATTTGACCCAGAACAACTCAGTTCAGCATGGAAATATCATTGCAACAGCTTTTATTTAGCCACAAATCAAGAGTGTAAGTTTTTATGCGCTTAAAAGCATTTTCAGGCCGAATGAGCAAATATGCTTGTTTCTGCCAATTGCAGCAAAATACTGAAGGGAAAGTGGGTTTGCCTTCATATTTGACCCAGAACAACTCAGTTCAGCATGGAAATATCATTGAAACAGCTTTTATTTAGCCAGAAATCAAGAGTGTAAGTTTTTATGCGCTTAAAAGCATTTTCAGGCCGAATGAGCAAATATGCTTGTTTCTGCCAATTGCAGCAAAATACTGAAGGGAAAGTGGGTTTGCCTTCATATTTGACCCAGAACAACTCAGTTCAGCATGGAAATATCATTGCAACAGCTTTTATTTAGCCAGAAATCAAGAGTGTAAGTTTTTATGCGCTTAAAAGCATTTTCAGGCCAAATAAGCTGATTTCTGCCAATTGCAGCAAAATACTGAAAGGAAAGTGGGTTTGCCTTCATATTTGACCCAGAACAACTCAGTTCAGCATGGAAATATCATTGCAACAGCTTTTATTTAGCCACAAATCAAGAGTGTAAGTTTTTATGCGCTTAAAAGCATTTTCAGGCCGAATGAGCAAATATGCTTGTTTCTGCCAATTGCAGCAAAATACTGAAGGGAAAGTGGGTTTGCCTTCATATTTGACCCAGAACAACTCAGTTCAGCATGGAAATATCATTGCAACAGCTTTTATTTAGCCAGAAATCAAGAGTGTAAGTTTTTATGCGCTTAAAAGCATTTTCAGGCCAAATAAGCTGATTTCTGCCAATTGCAGCAACATACTGAAAAGAAAGTGGGTTTGCCTTCATATTTGACCCAGAACAACTCAGTTCAGCATGGAAATATCATTGCAACAGCTTTTATTTAGCCAGAAATCAAGAGTGTAAGTTTTTATGCGCTTAAAAGCATTTTCAGGACAAATAAGCTGATTTCTGCCAATTGCAGCAACATACTGAAAGGAAAGTGGGTTTGCCTTCATATTTGACCCAGAACAACTCAGTTCAGCATGGAAATATCATTTCAACAGCTTTTATTTAGCCAGAAATCAAGAGTGTAAGTTTTTATGCGCTTAAAAGCATTTTCAGGCCAAATAAGCTGATTTCTGCCAATTGCAGCAACATACTGAAAGGAAAGTGGGTTTGCCTTCATATTTGACCCAGAACAACTCAGTTCAGCATGGAAATATCATTGCAACAGCTTTTATTTAGCCAGAAATCAAGAGTGTAAGTTTTTATGCGCTTAAAAGCATTTTCAGGCCGAATGAGCAAATATGCTTGTTTCTGCCAATTGCAGCAAAATACTGAAAGGAAAGTGGGTTTGCCTTCATATTTGACACAGAACAACTTAGTTCAGCATGGAAATATCATTGCAACAGCTTTTATTTAGCCACAAATCAAGAGTGTAAGTTTTTATGCGCTTAAAAGCATTTTCAGGCCGAATGAGCAAATATGCTTGTTTCTGCCAATTGCAGCAAAATACTGAAAGGAAAGTGGGTTTGCCTTCATATTTGACCCAGAACAACTCAGTTCAGCATGGAAATATCATTGCAACAGCTTTTATTTAGCCAGAAATCAAGAGTGTAAGTTTTTATGCGCTTAAAAGCATTTTCAGGCCGAATGAGCAAATATGCTTGTTTCTGCCAATTGCAGCAAAATACTGAAAGGAAAGTGGGTTTGCCTTCATATTTGACCCAGAACAACTCAGTTCAGCATGGAAATATCATTGCAACAGCTTTTATTTAGCCACAAATCAAGAGTGTAAGTTTTTATGCGCTTAAAAGCATATTCAGGCCGAATGAGCAAATATGCTTGTTTCTGCCAATTGCAGCAAAATACTGAAAGGAAAGTGGGTTTACCTTCATATTTGACCCAGAACAACTCAGTTCAGCATGGAAATATCATTGCAACAGCTTTTATTTAGCCAGAAATCAAGAGTGTAAGTTTTTATGCGCTTAAAAGCATTTTCAGGCCGAATGAGCAAATATGCTTGTTTCTGCCAATTGCAGCAAAATACTGAAAGGAAAGTGGGTTTGCCTTCATATTTGACCCAGAACAACTTAGTTCAGCATGGAAATATCATTGCAACAGCTTTTATTTAGCCAGAAATCAAGAGTGTAAGTTTTTATGCGCTTAAAAGCATTTTCAGGCCAAATGAGCAAATATGCTTGTTTCTGCCAATTGCAGCAAAATACTGAAGGGAAAGTGGGTTTGCCTTCATATTTGACCCAGAACAACTCAGTTCAGCATGGAAATATCATTAAAACAGCTTTTATTTAGCCAGAAATCAAGAGTGTAAGTTTTTATGCGCTTAAAAGCATTTTCAGGCCAAATAAGCTGATTTCTGCCAATTGCAGCAACATACTGAAAGGAAAGTGGGTTTGCCTTCATATTTGACCCAGAACAACTTAGTTCAGCATGGAAATATCATTGCAACAGCTTTTATTTAGCCAGAAATCAAGAGTGTAAGTTTTTATGCGCTTAAAAGCATTTTCAGGCCGAATGAGCAAATATGCTTGTTTCTGCCAATTGCAGCAAAATACTGAAAGGAAAGTGGGTTTGCCTTCATATTTGACCCAGAACAACTCAGTTCAGCATGGAAATATCATTGCAACAGCTTTTATTTAGCCAGAAATCAAGAGTGTAAGTTTTTATGCGCTTAAAAGCATTTTCAGGCCGAATGAGCAAATATGCTTGTTTCTGCCAATTGCAGCAAAATACTGAAAGGAAAGTGGGTTTGCCTTCATATTTGACCCAGAACAACTCAGTTCAGCATGGAAATATCATTGCAACAGCTTTTATTTAGCCAGAAATCAAGAGTGTAAGTTTTTATGCGCTTAAAAGCATTTTCAGGCCAAATAAGCTGATTTCTGCCAATTGCAGCAAAATACTGAAAGGAAAGTGGGTTTGCCTTCATATTTGACCCAGAACAACTCAGTTCAGCATGGAAATATCATTGCAACAGCTTTTATTTAGCCACAAATCAAGAGTGTAAGTTTTTATGCGCTTAAAAGCATTTTCAGGCCGAATGAGCAAATATGCTTGTTTCTGCCAATTGCAGCAAAATACTGAAAGGAAAGTGGGTTTGCCTTCATATTTGACCCAGAACAACTCAGTTCAGCATGGAAATATCATTGCAACAGCTTTTATTTAGCCAGAAATCAAGAGTGTAAGTTTTTATGCGCTTAAAAGCATTTTCAGGCCAAATAAGCTGATTTCTGCCAATTGCAGCAAAATACTGAAAGGAAAGTGGGTTTGCCTTCATATTTGACCCAGAACAACTCAGTTCAGCATGGAAATATCATTGCAACAGCTTTTATTTAGCCACAAATCAAGAGTGTAAGTTTTTATGCGCTTAAAAGCATTTTCAGGCCGAATGAGCAAATATGCTTGTTTCTGCCAATTGCAGCAAAATGCTGAAGGGAAAGTGGGTTTGCCTTCATATTTGACCCAGAACAACTCAGTTCAGCATGGAAATATCATTGCAACAGCTTTTATTTAGCCAGAAATCAAGAGTGTAAGTTTTTATGCGCTTAAAAGCATTTTCAGGCCAAATAAGCTGATTTCTGCCAATTGCAGCAACATACTGAAAAGAAAGTGGGTTTGCCTTCATATTTGACCCAGAACAACTCAGTTCAGCATGGAAATATCATTGCAACAGCTTTTATTTAGCCAGAAATCAAGAGTGTAAGTTTTTATGCGCTTAAAAGCATTTTCAGGACAAATAAGCTGATTTCTGCCAATTGCAGCAACATACTGAAAGGAAAGTGGGTTTGCCTTCATATTTGACCCAGAACAACTCAGTTCAGCATGGAAATATCATTTCAACAGCTTTTATTTAGCCAGAAATCAAGAGTGTAAGTTTTTATGCGCTTAAAAGCATTTTCAGGCCAAATAAGCTGATTTCTGCCAATTGCAGCAACATACTGAAAGGAAAGTGGGTTTGCCTTCATATTTGACCCAGAACAACTCAGTTCAGCATGGAAAT
The DNA here is from genome assembly GCF_033026475.1 of Channa argus. Classification (NCBI taxonomy): domain Eukaryota; kingdom Metazoa; phylum Chordata; class Actinopteri; order Anabantiformes; family Channidae; genus Channa; species Channa argus. The sequence continues at coordinate 1,562,527 of NW_027125221.1, forward strand.
ATCATTGCAACAGCTTTTATTTAGCCAGAAATCAAGAGTGTAAGTTTTTATGCGCTTAAAAGCATTTTCAGGCCGAATGAGCAAATATGCTTGTTTCTGCCAATTGCAGCAAAATACTGAAAGGAAAGTGGGTTTGCCTTCATATTTGACACAGAACAACTTAGTTCAGCATGGAAATATCATTGCAACAGCTTTTATTTAGCCACAAATCAAGAGTGTAAGTTTTTATGCGCTTAAAAGCATTTTCAGGCCGAATGAGCAAATATGCTTGTTTCTGCCAATTGCAGCAAAATACTGAAAGGAAAGTGGGTTTGCCTTCATATTTGACCCAGAACAACTCAGTTCAGCATGGAAATATCATTGCAACAGCTTTTATTTAGCCAGAAATCAAGAGTGTAAGTTTTTATGCGCTTAAAAGCATTTTCAGGCCGAATGAGCAAATATGCTTGTTTCTGCCAATTGCAGCAAAATACTGAAAGGAAAGTGGGTTTGCCTTCATATTTGACCCAGAACAACTCAGTTCAGCATGGAAATATCATTGCAACAGCTTTTATTTAGCCACAAATCAAGAGTGTAAGTTTTTATGCGCTTAAAAGCATTTTCAGGCCGAATGAGCAAATATGCTTGTTTCTGCCAATTGCAGCAAAATACTGAAAGGAAAGTGGGTTTGCCTTCATATTTGACCCAGAACAACTCAGTTCAGCATGGAAATATCATTGCAACAGCTTTTATTTAGCCACAAATCAAGAGTGTAAGTTTTTATGCGCTTAAAAGCATTTTCAGGCCGAATGAGCAAATATGCTTGTTTCTGCCAATTGCAGCAAAATACTGAAAGGAAAGTGGGTTTGCCTTCATATTTGACCCAGAACAACTCAGTTCAGCATGGAAATATCATTGCAACAGCTTTTATTTAGCCAGAAATCAAGAGTGTAAGTTTTTATGCGCTTAAAAGCATTTTCAGGCCAAATAAGCTGATTTCTGCCAATTGCAGCAAAATACTGAAAGGAAAGTGGGTTTGCCTTCATATTTGACCCAGAACAACTCAGTTCAGCACGGAAATATCATTGCAACAGCTTTTATTTAGCCAGAAATCAAGAGTGTAAGTTTTTATGCGCTTAAAAGCATTTTCAGGCCGAATGAGCAAATATGCTTGTTTCTGCCAATTGCAGCAAAATACTGAAAGGAAAGTGGGTTTGCCTTCATATTTGACCCAGAACAACTTAGTTCAGCATGGAAATATCATTGCAACAGCTTTTATTTAGCCAGAAATCAAGAGTGTAAGTTTTTATGCGCTTAAAAGCATTTTCAGGCCAAATGAGCAAATATGCTTGTTTCTGCCAATTGCAGCAAAATACTGAAGGGAAAGTGGGTTTGCCTTCATATTTGACCCAGAACAACTCAGTTCAGCATGGAAATATCATTAAAACAGCTTTTATTTAGCCAGAAATCAAGAGTGTAAGTTTTTATGCGCTTAAAAGCATTTTCAGGCCAAATAAGCTGATTTCTGCCAATTGCAGCAACATACTGAAAGGAAAGTGGGTTTGCCTTCATATTTGACCCAGAACAACTCAGTTCAGCATGGAAATATCATTAAAACAGCTTTTATTTAGCCAGAAATCAAGAGTGTAAGTTTTTATGCGCTTAAAAGCATTTTCAGGCCAAATAAGCTGATTTCTGCCAATTGCAGCAACATACTGAAAGGAAAGTGGGTTTGCCTTCATATTTGACCCAGAACAACTCAGTTCAGCATGGAAATATCATTGCAACAGCTTTTATTTAGCCAGAAATCAAGAGTGTAAGTTTTTATGCGCTTAAAAGCATTTTCAGGCCGAATGAGCAAATATGCTTGTTTCTGCCAATTGCAGCAAAATACTGAAAGGAAAGTGGGTTTGCCTTCATATTTGACCCAGAACAACTCAGTTCAGCATGGAAATATCATTGCAACAGCTTTTATTTAGCCAGAAATCAAGAGTGTAAGTTTTTATGCGCTTAAAAGCATTTTCAGGCCGAATGAGCAAATATGCTTGTTTCTGCCAATTGCAGCAAAATACTGAAAGGAAAGTGGGTTTGCCTTCATATTTGACCCAGAACAACTCAGTTCAGCATGGAAATATCATTGCAACAGCTTTTATTTAGCCAGAAATCAAGAGTGTAAGTTTTTATGCGCTTAAAAGCATTTTCAGGCCGAATGAGCAAATATGCTTGTTTCTGCCAATTGCAGCAAAATACTGAAAGGAAAGTGGGTTTGCCTTCATATTTGACCCAGAACAACTTAGTTCAGCATGGAAATATCATTGCAACAGCTTTTATTTAGCCACAAATCAAGAGTGTAAGTTTTTATGCGCTTAAAAGCATTTTCAGGCCGAATGAGCAAATATGCTTGTTTCTGCCAATTGCAGCAAAATACTGAAAGGAAAGTGGGTTTGCCTTCATATTTGACCCAGAACAACTCAGTTCAGCATGGAAATATCATTGCAACAGCTTTTATTTAGCCAGAAATCAAGAGTGTAAGTTTTTATGCGCTTAAAAGCATTTTCAGGCCGAATGAGCAAATATGCTTGTTTCTGCCAATTGCAGCAAAATACTGAAAGGAAAGTGGGTTTGCCTTCATATTTGACCCAGAACAACTCAGTTCAGCATGGAAATATCATTGCAACAGCTTTTATTTAGCCAGAAATCAAGAGTGTAAGTTTTTATGCGCTTAAAAGCATTTTCAGGCCAAATAAGCTGATTTCTGCCAATTGCAGCAAAATACTGAAAGGAAAGTGGGTTTGCCTTCATATTTGACCCAGAACAACTCAGTTCAGCATGGAAATATCATTGCAACAGCTTTTATTTAGCCAGAAATCAAGAGTGTAAGTTTTTATGCGCTTAAAAGCATTTTCAGGCCGAATGAGCATATTTGCTCACTTGCTTGTTTCTGCCAATTGCAGCAAAATACTGAAAGGAAAGTGGGTTTGCCTTCATATTTGACCCAGAACAACTCAGTTCAGCATGGAAATATCATTGCAACAGCTTTTATTTAGCCAGAAATCAAGAGTGTAAGTTTTTATGCGCTTAAAAGCATTTTCAGGCCAAATAAGCTGATTTCTGCCACTTGCAGCAATATACTGAAAGGAAAGTGGGTTTGCCTTCATATTTGACCCAGAACAACTCAGTTCAGCATTAAAATATCATTGCAACAGCTTTTATTTAGCCAGAAATCAAGAGTGTAAGTTTTTATGCGCTTAAAAGCTTTTTCAGGCCAAATAAGCTGATTTCTGCCAATTGCAGCAAAATACTGAAAGGAAAGTGGGTTTGCCTTCATATTTGACCCAGAACAACTCAGTTCAGCATGGAAATATCATTGCAACAGCTTTTATTTAGCCACAAATCAAGAGTGTAAGTTTTTAAGCGCTTAAAAGCATTTTCAGGCCGAATGAGCAAATATGCTTGTTTCTGCCAATTGCAGCAAAATACTGAAAGGAAAGTGGGTTTGCCTTCATATTTGACCCAGAACAACTCAGTTCAGCATGGAAATATCATTGCAACAGCTTTTATTTAGCCACAAATCAAGAGTGTAAGTTTTTATGCGCTTAAAAGCATTTTCAGGCCGAATGAGCAAATATGCTTGTTTCTGCCAATTGCAGCAAAATACTGAAGGGAAAGTGGGTTTGCCTTCATATTTGACCCAGAACAACTCAGTTCAGCATGGAAATATCATTGAAACAGCTTTTATTTAGCCACAAATCAAGAGTGTAAGTTTTTATGCGCTTAAAAGCATTTTCAGGCCGAATGAGCAAATATGCTTGTTTCTGCCAATTGCAGCAAAATACTGAAGGGAAAGTGGGTTTGCCTTCATATTTGACCCAGAACAACTCAGTTCAGCATGGAAATATCATTGCAACAGCTTTTATTTAGCCAGAAATCAAGAGTGTAAGTTTTTATGCGCTTAAAAGCATTTTCAGGCCGAATGAGCAAATATGCTTGTTTCTGCCAATTGCAGCAAAATACTGAAAGGAAAGTGGGTTTGCCTTCATATTTGACCCAGAACAACTCAGTTCAGCATGGAAATATCATTGCAACAGCTTTTATTTAGCCAGAAATCAAGAGTGTAAGTTTTTATGCGCTTAAAAGCATTTTCAGGCCAAATAAGCTGATTTCTGCCAATTGCAGCAAAATACTGAAAGGAAAGTGGGTTTGCCTTCATATTTGACCCAGAACAACTCAGTTCAGCATGGAAATATCATTGCAACAGCTTTTATTTAGCCAGAAATCACGAGTGTAAGTTTTTATGCGCTTAAAAGCATTTTCAGGCCAAATAAGCTGATTTCTGCCAATTGCAGCAACATACCGAAAGGAAAGTGGGTTTGCCTTCATATTTGACCCAGAACAACTCAGTTCAGCATGGAAATATCATTGCAACAGCTTTTATTTAGCCACAAATCAAGAGTGTAAGTTTTTATGCGCTTAAAAGCATTTTCAGGCCGAATGAGCAAATATGCTTGTTTCTGCCAATTGCAGCAAAATACTGAAAGGAAAGTGGGTTTGCCTTCATATTTGACCCAGAACAACTTAGTTCAGCATGGAAATATCATTGCAACAGCTTTTATTTAGCCACAAATCAAGAGTGTAAGTTTTTAAGCGCTTAAAAGCATTTTCAGGCCGAATGAGCAAATATGCTTGTTTCTGCCAATTGCAGCAAAATACTGAAAGGAAAGTGGGTTTGCCTTCATATTTGACCCAGAACAACTCAGTTCAGCATGGAAATATCATTGCAACAGCTTTTATTTAGCCAGAAATCAAGAGTGTAAGTTTTTATGCGCTTAAAAGCATTTTCAGGCCGAATGAGCAAATATGCTTGTTTCTGCCAATTGCAGCAAAATACTGAAAGGAAAGTGGGTTTGCCTTCATATTTGACCCAGAACAACTCAGTTCAGCATGGAAATATCATTGCAACAGCTTTTATTTAGCCAGAAATCAAGAGTGTAAGTTTTTATGCGCTTAAAAGCATTTTCAGGCCAAATAAGCTGATTTCTGCCAATTGCAGCAAAATACTGAAAGGAAAGTGGGTTTGCCTTCATATTTGACCCAGAACAACTCAGTTCAGCACGGAAATATCATTGCAACAGCTTTTATTTAGCCAGAAATCAAGAGTGTAAGTTTTTATGCGCTTAAAAGCATTTTCAGGCCAAATAAGCTGATTTCTGCCAATTGCAGCAAAATACTGAAAGGAAAGTGGGTTTGCCTTCATATTTGACCCAGAACAACTCAGTTCAGCATGGAAATATCATTGCAACAGCTTTTATTTAGCCAGAAATCAAGAGTGTAAGTTTTTATGCGCTTAAAAGCATTTTCAGGCCGAATGAGCAAATATGCTTGTTTCTGCCAATTGCAGCAAAATACTGAAAGGAAAGTGGGTTTGCCTTCATATTTGACCCAGAACAACTTAGTTCAGCATGGAAATATCATTGCAACAGCTTTTATTTAGCCAGAAATCAAGAGTGTAAGTTTTTATGCGCTTAAAAGCATTTTCAGGCCGAATGAGCAAATATGCTTGTTTCTGCCAATTGCAGCAAAATACTGAAAGGAAAGTGGGTTTGCCTTCATATTTGACCCAGAACAACTCAGTTCAGCATGGAAATATCATTGCAACAGCTTTTATTTAGCCAGAGATCAAGAGTGTAAGTTTTTATGCGCTTAAAAGCATTTTCAGGCCGAATGAGCAAATATGCTTGTTTCTGCCAATTGCAGCAAAATACTGAAAGGAAAGTGGGTTTGCCTTCATATTTGACCCAGAACAACTCAGTTCAGCATGGAAATATCATTGCAACAGCTTTTATTTAGCCAGAAATCAAGAGTGTAAGTTTTTATGCGCTTAAAAGCATTTTCAGGCCAAATAAGCTGATTTCTGCCAATTGCAGCAACATACTGAAAGGAAAGTGGGTTTGCCTTCATATTTGACCCAGAACAACTCAGTTCAGCATGGAAATATCATTGCAACAGCTTTTATTTAGCCAGAAATCAAGAGTGTAAGTTTTTATGCGCTTAAAAGCATTTTCAGGCCAAATAAGCTGATTTCTGCCACTTGCAGCAACATACTGAAAGGAAAGTGGGTTTGCCTTCATATTTGACCCAGAACAACTCAGTTCAGCATGGAAATATCATTGCAACAGCTTTTATTTAGCCAGAAATCAAGAGTGTAAGTTTTTATGCGCTTAAAAGCTTTTTCAGGCCAAATAAGCTGATTTCTGCCAATTGCAGCAAAATACTGAAAGGAAAGTGGGTTTGCCTTCATATTTGACCCAGAACAACTCAGTTCAGCATGGAAATATCATTGCAACAGCTTTTATTTAGCCAGAAATCAAGAGTGTAAGTTTTTATGCGCTTAAAAGCTTTTTCAGGCCAAATAAGCTGATTTCTGCCAATTGCAGCAAAATACTGAAAGGAAAGTGGGTTTGCCTTCATATTTGACCCAGAACAACTCAGTTCAGCATGGAAATATCATTGCAACAGCTTTTATTTAGCCACAAATCAAGAGTGTAAGTTTTTAAGCGCTTAAAAGCATTTTCAGGCCGAATGAGCAAACATGCTTGTTTCTGCCAATTGCAGCAAAATACTGAAAGGAAAGTGGGTTTGCCTTCATATTTGACCCAGAACAACTCAGTTCAGCATGGAAATATCATTGAAACAGCTTTTATTTAGCCAGAAATCAAGAGTGTAAGTTTTTATGCGCTTAAAAGCATTTTCAGGCCGAATGAGCAAATATGCTTGTTTCTGCCAATTGCAGCAAAATACTGAAGGGAAAGTGGGTTTGCCTTCATATTTGACCCAGAACAACTCAGTTCAGCATGGAAATATCATTGCAACAGCTTTTATTTAGCCAGAAATCAAGAGTGTAAGTTTTTATGCGCTTAAAAGCATTTTCAGGCCAAATAAGCTGATTTCTGCCAATTGCAGCAAAATACTGAAAGGAAAGTGGGTTTGCCTTCATATTTGACCCAGAACAACTCAGTTCAGCATGGAAATATCATTGCAACAGCTTTTATTTAGCCACAAATCAAGAGTGTAAGTTTTTATGCGCTTAAAAGCATTTTCAGGCCGAATGAGCAAATATGCTTGTTTCTGCCAATTGCAGCAAAATACTGAAGGGAAAGTGGGTTTGCCTTCATATTTGACCCAGAACAACTCAGTTCAGCATGGAAATATCATTGCAACAGCTTTTATTTAGCCAGAAATCAAGAGTGTAAGTTTTTATGCGCTTAAAAGCATTTTCAGGCCAAATAAGCTGATTTCTGCCAATTGCAGCAAAATACTGAAAGGAAAGTGGGTTTGCCTTCATATTTGACCCAGAACAACTCAGTTCAGCATGGAAATATCATTGCAACAGCTTTTATTTAGCCACAAATCAAGAGTGTAAGTTTTTATGCGCTTAAAAGCATTTTCAGGCCGAATGAGCAAATATGCTTGTTTCTGCCAATTGCAGCAAAATACTGAAGGGAAAGTGGGTTTGCCTTCATATTTGACCCAGAACAACTCAGTTCAGCATGGAAATATCATTGCAACAGCTTTTATTTAGCCAGAAATCAAGAGTGTAAGTTTTTATGCGCTTAAAAGCATTTTCAGGCCAAATAAGCTGATTTCTGCCAATTGCAGCAACATACTGAAAAGAAAGTGGGTTTGCCTTCATATTTGACCCAGAACAACTCAGTTCAGCATGGAAATATCATTGCAACAGCTTTTATTTAGCCAGAAATCAAGAGTGTAAGTTTTTATGCGCTTAAAAGCATTTTCAGGACAAATAAGCTGATTTCTGCCAATTGCAGCAACATACTGAAAGGAAAGTGGGTTTGCCTTCATATTTGACCCAGAACAACTCAGTTCAGCATGGAAATATCATTTCAACAGCTTTTATTTAGCCAGAAATCAAGAGTGTAAGTTTTTATGCGCTTAAAAGCATTTTCAGGCCAAATAAGCTGATTTCTGCCAATTGCAGCAACATACTGAAAGGAAAGTGGGTTTGCCTTCATATTTGACCCAGAACAACTCAGTTCAGCATGGAAATATCATTGCAACAGCTTTTATTTAGCCAGAAATCAAGAGTGTAAGTTTTTATGCGCTTAAAAGCATTTTCAGGCCGAATGAGCAAATATGCTTGTTTCTGCCAATTGCAGCAAAATACTGAAAGGAAAGTGGGTTTGCCTTCATATTTGACACAGAACAACTTAGTTCAGCATGGAAATATCATTGCAACAGCTTTTATTTAGCCACAAATCAAGAGTGTAAGTTTTTATGCGCTTAAAAGCATTTTCAGGCCGAATGAGCAAATATGCTTGTTTCTGCCAATTGCAGCAAAATACTGAAAGGAAAGTGGGTTTGCCTTCATATTTGACCCAGAACAACTCAGTTCAGCATGGAAATATCATTGCAACAGCTTTTATTTAGCCAGAAATCAAGAGTGTAAGTTTTTATGCGCTTAAAAGCATTTTCAGGCCAAATAAGCTGATTTCTGCCACTTGCAGCAACATACTGAAAGGAAAGTGGGTTTGCCTTCATATTTGACCCAGAACAACTCAGTTCAGCATGGAAATATCATTGCAACAGCTTTTATTTAGCCAGAAATCAAGAGTGTAAGTTTTTATGCGCTTAAAAGCTTTTTCAGGCCAAATAAGCTGATTTCTGCCAATTGCAGCAAAATACTGAAAGGAAAGTGGGTTTGCCTTCATATTTGACCCAGAACAACTCAGTTCAGCATGGAAATATCATTGCAACAGCTTTTATTTAGCCAGAAATCAAGAGTGTAAGTTTTTATGCGCTTAAAAGCTTTTTCAGGCCAAATAAGCTGATTTCTGCCAATTGCAGCAAAATACTGAAAGGAAAGTGGGTTTGCCTTCATATTTGACCCAGAACAACTCAGTTCAGCATGGAAATATCATTGCAACAGCTTTTATTTAGCCACAAATCAAGAGTGTAAGTTTTTAAGCGCTTAAAAGCATTTTCAGGCCGAATGAGCAAATATGCTTGTTTCTGCCAATTGCAGCAAAATACTGAAAGGAAAGTGGGTTTGCCTTCATATTTGACCCAGAACAACTCAGTTCAGCATGGAAATATCATTGCAACAGCTTTTATTTAGCCACAAATCAAGAGTGTAAGTTTTTATGCGCTTAAAAGCATTTTCAGGCCGAATGAGCAAATATGCTTGTTTCTGCCAATTGCAGCAAAATACTGAAGGGAAAGTGGGTTTGCCTTCATATTTGACCCAGAACAACTCAGTTCAGCATGGAAATATCATTGAAACAGCTTTTATTTAGCCAGAAATCAAGAGTGTAAGTTTTATGCGCTTAAAAGCATTTTCAGGCCGAATGAGCAAATATGCTTGTTTCTGCCAATTGCAGCAAAATACTGAAGGGAAAGTGGGTTTGCCTTCATATTTGACCCAGAACAACTCAGTTCAGCATGGAAATATCATTGCAACAGCTTTTATTTAGCCAGAAATCAAGAGTGTAAGTTTTTATGCGCTTAAAAGCATTTTCAGGCCAAATAAGCTGATTTCTGCCAATTGCAGCAAAATACTGAAAGGAAAGTGGGTTTGCCTTCATATTTGACCCAGAACAACTCAGTTCAGCATGGAAATATCATTGCAACAGCTTTTATTTAGCCACAAATCAAGAGTGTAAGTTTTTATGCGCTTAAAAGCATTTTCAGGCCGAATGAGCAAATATGCTTGTTTCTGCCAATTGCAGCAAAATACTGAAGGGAAAGTGGGTTTGCCTTCATATTTGACCCAGAACAACTCAGTTCAGCATGGAAATATCATTGCAACAGCTTTTATTTAGCCAGAAATCAAGAGTGTAAGTTTTTATGCGCTTAAAAGCATTTTCAGGCCAAATAAGCTGATTTCTGCCAATTGCAGCAACATACTGAAAAGAAAGTGGGTTTGCCTTCATATTTGACCCAGAACAACTCAGTTCAGCATGGAAATATCATTGCAACAGCTTTTATTTAGCCAGAAATCAAGAGTGTAAGTTTTTATGCGCTTAAAAGCATTTTCAGGACAAATAAGCTGATTTCTGCCAATTGCAGCAACATACTGAAAGGAAAGTGGGTTTGCCTTCATATTTGACCCAGAACAACTCAGTTCAGCATGGAAATATCATTTCAACAGCTTTTATTTAGCCAGAAATCAAGAGTGTAAGTTTTTATGCGCTTAAAAGCATTTTCAGGCCAAATAAGCTGATTTCTGCCAATTGCAGCAACATACTGAAAGGAAAGTGGGTTTGCCTTCATATTTGACCCAGAACAACTCAGTTCAGCATGGAAATATCATTGCAACAGCTTTTATTTAGCCAGAAATCAAGAGTGTAAGTTTTTATGCGCTTAAAAGCATTTTCAGGCCGAATGAGCAAATATGCTTGTTTCTGCCAATTGCAGCAAAATACTGAAAGGAAAGTGGGTTTGCCTTCATATTTGACACAGAACAACTTAGTTCAGCATGGAAATATCATTGCAACAGCTTTTATTTAGCCACAAATCAAGAGTGTAAGTTTTTATGCGCTTAAAAGCATTTTCAGGCCGAATGAGCAAATATGCTTGTTTCTGCCAATTGCAGCAAAATACTGAAAGGAAAGTGGGTTTGCCTTCATATTTGACCCAGAACAACTCAGTTCAGCATGGAAATATCATTGCAACAGCTTTTATTTAGCCAGAAATCAAGAGTGTAAGTTTTTATGCGCTTAAAAGCATTTTCAGGCCGAATGAGCAAATATGCTTGTTTCTGCCAATTGCAGCAAAATACTGAAAGGAAAGTGGGTTTGCCTTCATATTTGACCCAGAACAACTCAGTTCAGCATGGAAATATCATTGCAACAGCTTTTATTTAGCCACAAATCAAGAGTGTAAGTTTTTATGCGCTTAAAAGCATTTTCAGGCCGAATGAGCAAATATGCTTGTTTCTTCTGCCAATTGCAGCAAAATACTGAAAGGAAAGTGGGTTTACCTTCATATTTGACCCAGAACAACTCAGTTCAGCATGGAAATATCATTGGCAACAGCTTTTATTTAGCCAGAAATCAAGAGTGTAAGTTTTTATGCGCTTAAAAGCATTTTCAGGCCGAATGAGCAAATATGCTTGTTTCTGCCAATTGCAGCAAAATACTGAAAGGAAAGTGGGTTTGCCTTCATATTTGACCCAGAACAACTTAGTTCAGCATGAAATATCATTGCAACAGCTTTTATTTAGCCAGAAATCAAGAGTGTAAGTTTTTATGCGCTTAAAAGCATTTTCAGGCCAAATGAGCAAATATGCTTGTTTCTGCCAATTGCAGCAAAATACTGAAGGGAAAGTGGTTTGCCTTCATATTTGACCCAGAACAACTCAGTTCAGCATGGAAATATCATTAAAACAGCTTTTATTTAGCCAGAAATCAAGAGTGTAAGTTTTTATGCGCTTAAAAGCATTTTCAGGCCAAATAAGCTGATTTCTGCCAATTGCAGCAACATACTGAAAGGAAAGTGGGTTTGCCTTCATATTTGACCCAGAACAACTTAGTTCAGCATGGAAATATCATTGCAACAGCTTTTATTTAGCCAGAAATCAAGAGTGTAAGTTTTTATGCGCTTAAAAGCATTTTCAGGCCGAATGAGCAAATATGCTTGTTTCTGCCAATTGCAGCAAAATACTGAAAGGAAAGTGGGTTTGCCTTCATATTTGACCCAGAACAACTCAGTTCAGCATGGAAATATCATTGCAACAGCTTTTATTTAGCCAGAAATCAAGAGTGTAAGTTTTTATGCGCTTAAAAGCATTTTCAGGCCGAATGAGCAAATATGCTTGTTTCTGCCAATTGCAGCAAAATACTGAAAGGAAAGTGGGTTTGCCTTCATATTTGACCCAGAACAACTCAGTTCAGCATGGAAATATCATTGCAACAGCTTTTATTTAGCCAGAAATCAAGAGTGTAAGTTTTTATGCGCTTAAAAGCATTTTCAGGCCAAATAAGCTGATTTCTGCCAATTGCAGCAAAATACTGAAAGGAAAGTGGGTTTGCCTTCATATTTGACCCAGAACAACTCAGTTCAGCATGGAAATATCATTGCAACAGCTTTTATTTAGCCACAAATCAAGAGTGTAAGTTTTTATGCGCTTAAAAGCATTTTCAGGCCGAATGAGCAAATATGCTTGTTTCTGCCAATTGCAGCAAAATACTGAAAGGAAAGTGGGTTTGCCTTCATATTTGACCCAGAACAACTCAGTTCAGCATGGAATATCATTGCAACAGCTTTTATTTAGCCAGAAATCAAGAGTGTAAGTTTTTATGCGCTTAAAAGCATTTTCAGGCCAAATAAGCTGATTTCTGCCAATTGCAGCAAAATACTGAAAGGAAAGTGGGTTTGCCTTCATATTTGACCCAGAACAACTCAGTTCAGCATGGAAATATCATTGCAACAGCTTTTATTTAGCCACAAATCAAGAGTGTAAGTTTTTATGCGCTTAAAAGCATTTTCAGGCCGAATGAGCAAATATGCTTGTTTCTGCCAATTGCAGCAAAATGCTGAAGGGAAAGTGGGTTTGCCTTCATATTTGACCCAGAACAACTCAGTTCAGCATGGAAATATCATTGCAACAGCTTTTATTTAGCCAGAAATCAAGAGTGTAAGTTTTTATGCGCTTAAAAGCATTTTCAGGCCAAATAAGCTGATTTCTGCCAATTGCAGCAACATACTGAAAAGAAAGTGGGTTTGCCTTCATATTTGACCCAGAACAACTCAGTTCAGCATGGAAATATCATTGCAACAGCTTTTATTTAGCCAGAAATCAAGAGTGTAAGTTTTTATGCGCTTAAAAGCATTTTCAGGACAAATAAGCTGATTTCTGCCAATTGCAGCAACATACTGAAAGGAAAGTGGGTTTGCCTTCATATTTGACCCAGAACAACTCAGTTCAGCATGGAAATATCATTTCAACAGCTTTTATTTAGCCAGAAATCAAGAGTGTAAGTTTTTATGCGCTTAAAAGCATTTTCAGGCCAAATAAGCTGATTTCTGCCAATTGCAGCAACATACTGAAAGGAAAGTGGGTTTGCCTTCATATTTGACCCAGAACAACTCAGTTCAGCATGGAAATATCATTGCAACAGCTTTTATTTAGCCAGAAATCAAGAGTGTAAGTTTTTATGCGCTTAAAAGCATTTTCAGGCCGAATGAGCAAATATGCTTGTTTCTGCCAATTGCAGCAAAATACTGAAAGGAAAGTGGGTTTGCCTTCATATTTGACACAGAACAACTTAGTTCAGCATGGAAATATCATTGCAACAGCTTTTATTTAGCCACAAATCAAGAGTGTAAGTTTTTATGCGCTTAAAAGCATTTTCAGGCCGAATGAGCAAATATGCTTGTTTCTGCCAATTGCAGCAAAATACTGAAAGGAAAGTGGGTTTGCCTTCATATTTGACCCAGAACAACTCAGTTCAGCATGGAAATATCATTGCAACAGCTTTTATTTAGCCAGAAATCAAGAGTGTAAGTTTTTATGCGCTTAAAAGCATTTTCAGGCCGAATGAGCAAATATGCTTGTTTCTGCCAATTGCAGCAAAATACTGAAAGGAAAGTGGGTTTGCCTTCATATTTGACCCAGAACAACTCAGTTCAGCATGGAAATATCATTGCAACAGCTTTTATTTAGCCACAAATCAAGAGTGTAAGTTTTTATGCGCTTAAAAGCATTTTCAGGCCGAATGAGCAAATATGCTTGTTTCTGCCAATTGCAGCAAAATACTGAAAGGAAAGTGGGTTTGCCTTCATATTTGACCCAGAACAACTCAGTTCAGCATGGAAATATCATTGCAACAGCTTTTATTTAGCCACAAATCAAGAGTGTAAGTTTTTATGCGCTTAAAAGCATTTTCAGGCCGAATGAGCAAATATGCTTGTTTCTGCCAATTGCAGCAAAATACTGAAAGGAAAGTGGGTTTGCCTTCATATTTGACCCAGAACAACTCAGTTCAGCATGGAAATATCATTGCAACAGCTTTTATTTAGCCAGAAATCAAGAGTGTAAGTTTTTATGCGCTTAAAAGCATTTTCAGGCCAAATAAGCTGATTTCTGCCAATTGCAGCAAAATACTGAAAGGAAAGTGGGTTTGCCTTCATATTTGACCCAGAACAACTCAGTTCAGCACGGAAATATCATTGCAACAGCTTTTATTTAGCCAGAAATCAAGAGTGTAAGTTTTTATGCGCTTAAAAGCATTTTCAGGCCAAATAAGCTGATTTCTGCCAATTGCAGCAAAATACTGAAAGGAAAGTGGGTTTACCTTCATATTTGACCCAGAACAACTCAGTTCAGCATGGAAATATCATTGCAACAGCTTTTATTTAGCCAGAAATCAAGAGTGTAAGTTTTTATGCGCTTAAAAGCATTTTCAGGCCGAATGAGCAAATATGCTTGTTTCTGCCAATTGCAGCAAAATACTGAAAGGAAAGTGGGTTTGCCTTCATATTTGACCCAGAACAACTTAGTTCAGCATGGAAATATCATTGCAACAGCTTTTATTTAGCCAGAAATCAAGAGTGTAAGTTTTTATGCGCTTAAAAGCATTTTCAGGCCAAATGAGCAAATATGCTTGTTTCTGCCAATTGCAGCAAAATACTGAAGGGAAAGTGGGTTTGCCTTCATATTTGACCCAGAACAACTCAGTTCAGCATGGAAATATCATTAAAACAGCTTTTATTTAGCCAGAAATCAAGAGTGTAAGTTTTTATGCGCTTAAAAGCATTTTCAGGCCAAATAAGCTGATTTCTGCCAATTGCAGCAACATACTGAAAGGAAAGTGGGTTTGCCTTCATATTTGACCCAGAACAACTTAGTTCAGCATGGAAATATCATTGCAACAGCTTTTATTTAGCCAGAAATCAAGAGTGTAAGTTTTTATGCGCTTAAAAGCATTTTCAGGCCGAATGAGCAAATATGCTTGTTTCTGCCAATTGCAGCAAAATACTGAAAGGAAAGTGGGTTTGCCTTCATATTTGACCCAGAACAACTCAGTTCAGCATGGAAATATCATTGCAACAGCTTTTATTTAGCCAGAAATCAAGAGTGTAAGTTTTTATGCGCTTAAAAGCATTTTCAGGCCGAATGAGCAAATATGCTTGTTTCTGCCAATTGCAGCAAAATACTGAAAGGAAAGTGGGTTTGCCTTCATATTTGACCCAGAACAACTCAGTTCAGCATGGAAATATCATTGCAACAGCTTTTATTTAGCCAGAAATCAAGAGTGTAAGTTTTTATGCGCTTAAAAGCATTTTCAGGCCGAATGAGCAAATATGCTTGTTTCTGCCAATTGCAGCAAAATACTGAAAGGAAAGTGGGTTTGCCTTCATATTTGACCCAGAACAACTTAGTTCAGCATGGAAATATCATTGCAACAGCTTTTATTTAGCCACAAATCAAGAGTGTAAGTTTTTATGCGCTTAAAAGCATTTTCAGGCCGAATGAGCAAATATGCTTGTTTCTGCCAATTGCAGCAAAATACTGAAAGGAAAGTGGGTTTGCCTTCATATTTGACCCAGAACAACTCAGTTCAGCATGGAAATATCATTGCAACAGCTTTTATTTAGCCAGAAATCAAGAGTGTAAGTTTTTATGCGCTTAAAAGCATTTTCAGGCCGAATGAGCAAATATGCTTGTTTCTGCCAATTGCAGCAAAATACTGAAAGGAAAGTGGGTTTGCCTTCATATTTGACCCAGAACAACTCAGTTCAGCATGGAAATATCATTGCAACAGCTTTTATTTAGCCAGAAATCAAGAGTGTAAGTTTTTATGCGCTTAAAAGCATTTTCAGGCCAAATAAGCTGATTTCTGCCAATTGCAGCAAAATACTGAAAGGAAAGTGGGTTTGCCTTCATATTTGACCCAGAACAACTCAGTTCAGCATGGAAATATCATTGCAACAGCTTTTATTTAGCCACAAATCAAGAGTGTAAGTTTTTATGCGCTTAAAAGCATTTTCAGGCCAAATAAGCTGATTTCTGCCAATTGCAGCAAAATACTGAAAGGAAAGTGGGTTTGCCTTCATATTTGACCCAGAACAACTTAGTTCAGCATGGAAATATCATTGCAACAGCTTTTATTTAGCCAGAAATCAAGAGTGTAAGTTTTTATGCGCTTAAAAGCATTTTCAGGCCAAATGAGCAAATATGCTTGTTTCTGCCAATTGCAGCAAAATACTGAAGGGAAAGTGGGTTTGCCTTCATATTTGACCCAGAACAACTCAGTTCAGCATGGAAATATCATTAAAACAGCTTTTATTTAGCCAGAAATCAAGAGTGTAAGTTTTTATGCGCTTAAAAGCATTTTCAGGCCAAATAAGCTGATTTCTGCCAATTGCAGCAAAATACTGAAAGGAAAGTGGGTTTGCCTTCATATTTGACCCAGAACAACTCAGTTCAGCATGGAAATATCATTGCAACAGCTTTTATTTAGCCACAAATCAAGAGTGTAAGTTTTTATGCGCTTAAAAGCATTTTCAGGCCGAATGAGCAAATATGCTTGTTTCTGCCAATTGCAGCAAAATACTGAAGGGAAAGTGGGTTTGCCTTCATATTTGACCCAGAACAACTCAGTTCAGCATGGAAATATCATTGCAACAGCTTTTATTTAGCCAGAAATCAAGAGTGTAAGTTTTTATGCGCTTAAAAGCATTTTCAGGCCAAATAAGCTGATTTCTGCCAATTGCAGCAACATACTGAAAAGAAAGTGGGTTTGCCTTCATATTTGACCCAGAACAACTCAGTTCAGCATGGAAATATCATTGCAACAGCTTTTATTTAGCCAGAAATCAAGAGTGTAAGTTTTTATGCGCTTAAAAGCATTTTCAGGACAAATAAGCTGATTTCTGCCAATTGCAGCAACATACTGAAAGGAAAGTGGGTTTGCCTTCATATTTGACCCAGAACAACTCAGTTCAGCATGGAAATATCATTGCAACAGCTTTTATTTAGCCACAAATCAAGAGTGTAAGTTTTTATGCGCTTAAAAGCATTTTCAGGCCGAATGAGCAAATATGCTTGTTTCTGCCAATTGCAGCAAAATACTGAAGGGAAAGTGGGTTTGCCTTCATATTTGACCCAGAACAACTCAGTTCAGCATGGAAATATCATTGCAACAGCTTTTATTTAGCCAGAAATCAAGAGTGTAAGTTTTTATGCGCTTAAAAGCATTTTCAGGCCAAATAAGCTGATTTCTGCCAATTGCAGCAACATACTGAAAGGAAAGTGGGTTTGCCTTCATATTTGACCCAGAACAACTCAGTTCAGCATGGAAATATCATTGCAACAGCTTTTATTTAGCCAGAAATCAAGAGTGTAAGTTTTTATGCGCTTAAAAGCATTTTCAGGCCGAATGAGCATATTTGCTCACTTGCTTGTTTCTGCCAATTGCAGCAAAATACTGAAAGGAAAGTGGGTTTGCCTTCATATTTGACCCAGAACAACTCAGTTCAGCATGGAAATATCATTGCAACAGCTTTTATTTAGCCAGAAATCAAGAGTGTAAGTTTTTATGCGCTTAAAAGCATTTTCAGGCCAAATAAGCTGATTTCTGCCACTTGCAGCAACATACTGAAAGGAAAGTGGGTTTGCCTTCATATTTGACCCAGAACAACTCAGTTCAGCATGGAAATATCATTGCAACAGCTTTTATTTAGCCAGAAATCAAGAGTGTAAGTTTTTATGCGCTTAAAAGCTTTTTCAGGCCAAATAAGCTGATTTCTGCCAATTGCAGCAAAATACTGAAAGGAAAGTGGGTTTGCCTTCATATTTGACCCAGAACAACTCAGTTCAGCATGGAAATATCATTGCAACAGCTTTTATTTAGCCACAAATCAAGAGTGTAAGTTTTTAAGCGCTTAAAAGCATTTTCAGGCCGAATGAGCAAATATGCTTGTTTCTGCCAATTGCAGCAAAATACTGAAAGGAAAGTGGGTTTGCCTTCATATTTGACCCAGAACAACTCAGTTCAGCATGGAAATATCATTGCAACAGCTTTTATTTAGCCACAAATCAAGAGTGTAAGTTTTTATGCGCTTAAAAGCATTTTCAGGCCGAATGAGCAAATATGCTTGTTTCTGCCAATTGCAGCAAAATACTGAAGGGAAAGTGGGTTTGCCTTCATATTTGACCCAGAACAACTCAGTTCAGCATGGAAATATCATTGAAACAGCTTTTATTTAGCCAGAAATCAAGAGTGTAAGTTTTTATGCGCTTAAAAGCATTTTCAGGCCGAATGAGCAAATATGCTTGTTTCTGCCAATTGCAGCAAAATACTGAAGGGAAAGTGGGTTTGCCTTCATATTTGACCCAGAACAACTCAGTTCAGCATGGAAATATCATTGCAACAGCTTTTATTTAGCCAGAAATCAAGAGTGTAAGTTTTTATGCGCTTAAAAGCATTTTCAGGCCAAATAAGCTGATTTCTGCCAATTGCAGCAAAATACTGAAAGGAAAGTGGGTTTGCCTTCATATTTGACCCAGAACAACTCAGTTCAGCATGGAAATATCATTGCAACAGCTTTTATTTAGCCACAAATCAAGAGTGTAAGTTTTTATGCGCTTAAAAGCATTTTCAGGCCGAATGAGCAAATATGCTTGTTTCTGCCAATTGCAGCAAAATACTGAAGGGAAAGTGGGTTTGCCTTCATATTTGACCCAGAACAACTCAGTTCAGCATGGAAATATCATTGCAACAGCTTTTATTTAGCCAGAAATCAAGAGTGTAAGTTTTTATGCGCTTAAAAGCATTTTCAGGCCAAATAAGCTGATTTCTGCCAATTGCAGCAACATACTGAAAAGAAAGTGGGTTTGCCTTCATATTTGACCCAGAACAACTCAGTTCAGCATGGAAATATCATTGCAACAGCTTTTATTTAGCCAGAAATCAAGAGTGTAAGTTTTTATGCGCTTAAAAGCATTTTCAGGACAAATAAGCTGATTTCTGCCAATTGCAGCAACATACTGAAAGGAAAGTGGGTTTGCCTTCATATTTGACCCAGAACAACTCAGTTCAGCATGGAAATATCATTTCAACAGCTTTTATTTAGCCAGAAATCAAGAGTGTAAGTTTTTATGCGCTTAAAAGCATTTTCAGGCCAAATAAGCTGATTTCTGCCAATTGCAGCAACATACTGACAGGAAAGTGGGTTTGCCTTCATATTTGACCCAGAACAACTCAGTTCAGCATGGAAATATCATTGCAACAGCTTTTATTTAGCCAGAAATCAAGAGTGTAAGTTTTTATGCGCTTAAAAGCATTTTCAGGCCGAATGAGCAAATATGCTTGTTTCTGCCAATTGCAGCAAAATACTGAAAGGAAAGTGGGTTTGCCTTCATATTTGACACAGAACAACTTAGTTCAGCATGGAAATATCATTGCAACAGCTTTTATTTAGCCACAAATCAAGAGTGTAAGTTTTTATGCGCTTAAAAGCATTTTCAGGCCGAATGAGCAAATATGCTTGTTTCTGCCAATTGCAGCAAAATACTGAAAGGAAAGTGGGTTTGCCTTCATATTTGACCCAGAACAACTCAGTTCAGCATGGAAATATCATTGCAACAGCTTTTATTTAGCCAGAAATCAAGAGTGTAAGTTTTTATGCGCTTAAAAGCATTTTCAGGCCGAATGAGCAAATATGCTTGTTTCTGCCAATTGCAGCAAAATACTGAAAGGAAAGTGGGTTTGCCTTCATATTTGACCCAGAACAACTCAGTTCAGCATGGAAATATCATTGCAACAGCTTTTATTTAGCCACAAATCAAGAGTGTAAGTTTTTATGCGCTTAAAAGCATTTTCAGGCCAAATAAGCTGATTTCTGCCAATTGCAGCAAAATACTGAAAGGAAAGTGGGTTTGCCTTCATATTTGACCCAGAACAACTCAGTTCAGCGCGGAAATATCATTGCAACAGCTTTTATTTAGCCAGAAATCAAGAGTGTAAGTTTTTATGCGCTTAAAAGCATTTTCAGGCCAAATAAGCTGATTTCTGCCAATTGCAGCAAAATACTGAAAGGAAAGTGGGTTTACCTTCATATTTGACCCAGAACAACTCAGTTCAGCATGGAAATATCATTGCAACAGCTTTTATTTAGCCAGAAATCAAGAGTGTAAGTTTTTATGCGCTTAAAAGCATTTTCAGGCCGAATGAGCAAATATGCTTGTTTCTGCCAATTGCAGCAAAATACTGAAAGGAAAGTGGGTTTGCCTTCATATTTGACCCAGAACAACTTAGTTCAGCATGGAAATATCATTGCAACAGCTTTTATTTAGCCAGAAATCAAGAGTGTAAGTTTTTATGCGCTTAAAAGCATTTTCAGGCCAAATGAGCAAATATGCTTGTTTCTGCCAATTGCAGCAAAATACTGAAGGGAAAGTGGGTTTGCCTTCATATTTGACCCAGAACAACTCAGTTCAGCATGGAAATATCATTAAAACAGCTTTTATTTAGCCAGAAATCAAGAGTGTAAGTTTTTATGCGCTTAAAAGCATTTTCAGGCCAAATAAGCTGATTTCTGCCAATTGCAGCAACATACTGAAAGGAAAGTGGGTTTGCCTTCATATTTGACCCAGAACAACTCAGTTCAGCATGGAAATATCATTGCAACAGCTTTTATTTAGCCAGAAATCAAGAGTGTAAGTTTTTATGCGCTTAAAAGCATTTTCAGGCCGAATGAGCAAATATGCTTGTTTCTGCCAATTGCAGCAAAATACTGAAAGGAAAGTGGGTTTGCCTTCATATTTGACCCAGAACAACTCAGTTCAGCATGGAAATATCATTGCAACAGCTTTTATTTAGCCAGAAATCAAGAGTGTAAGTTTTTATGCGCTTAAAAGCATTTTCAGGCCGAATGAGCAAATATGCTTGTTTCTGCCAATTGCAGCAAAATACTGAAAGGAAAGTGGGTTTGCCTTCATATTTGACCCAGAACAACTCAGTTCAGCATGGAAATATCATTGCAACAGCTTTTATTTAGCCAGAAATCAAGAGTGTAAGTTTTTATGCGCTTAAAAGCATTTTCAGGCCAAATAAGCTGATTTCTGCCAATTGCAGCAACATACTGAAAGGAAAGTGGGTTTGCCTTCATATTTGACCCAGAACAACTCAGTTCAGCATGGAAATATCATTGCAACAGCTTTTATTTAGCCACAAATCAAGAGTGTAAGTTTTTATGCGCTTAAAAGCATTTTCAGGCCGAATGAGCAAATATGCTTGTTTCTGCCAATTGCAGCAAAATACTGAAAGGAAAGTGGGTTTGCCTTCATATTTGACCCAGAACAACTCAGTTCAGCATGGAAATATCATTGCAACAGCTTTTATTTAGCCAGAAATCAAGAGTGTAAGTTTTTATGCGCTTAAAAGCATTTTCAGGCCAAATAAGCTGATTTCTGCCAATTGCAGCAAAATACTGAAAGGAAAGTGGGTTTGCCTTCATATTTGACCCAGAACAACTCAGTTCAGCGCGGAAATATCATTGCAACAGCTTTTATTTAGCCAGAAATCAAGAGTGTAAGTTTTTATGCGCTTAAAAGCATTTTCAGGCCAAATAAGCTGATTTCTGCCAATTGCAGCAAAATACTGAAAGGAAAGTGGGTTTACCTTCATATTTGACCCAGAACAACTCAGTTCAGCATGGAAATATCATTGCAACAGCTTTTATTTAGCCAGAAATCAAGAGTGTAAGTTTTTATGCGCTTAAAAGCATTTTCAGGCCGAATGAGCAAATATGCTTGTTTCTGCCAATTGCAGCAAAATACTGAAAGGAAAGTGGGTTTGCCTTCATATTTGACCCAGAACAACTTAGTTCAGCATGGAAATATCATTGCAACAGCTTTTATTTAGCCAGAAATCAAGAGTGTAAGTTTTTATGCGCTTAAAAGCATTTTCAGGCCAAATGAGCAAATATGCTTGTTTCTGCCAATTGCAGCAAAATACTGAAGGGAAAGTGGGTTTGCCTTCATATTTGACCCAGAACAACTCAGTTCAGCATGGAAATATCATTAAAACAGCTTTTATTTAGCCAGAAATCAAGAGTGTAAGTTTTTATGCGCTTAAAAGCATTTTCAGGCCAAATAAGCTGATTTCTGCCAATTGCAGCAACATACTGAAAGGAAAGTGGGTTTGCCTTCATATTTGACCCAGAACAACTCAGTTCAGCATGGAAATATCATTGCAACAGCTTTTATTTAGCCAGAAATCAAGAGTGTAAGTTTTTATGCGCTTAAAAGCATTTTCAGGCCGAATGAGCAAATATGCTTGTTTCTGCCAATTGCAGCAAAATACTGAAAGGAAAGTGGGTTTGCCTTCATATTTGACCCAGAACAACTCAGTTCAGCATGGAAATATCATTGCAACAGCTTTTATTTAGCCAGAAATCAAGAGTGTAAGTTTTTATGCGCTTAAAAGCATTTTCAGGCCGAATGAGCAAATATGCTTGTTTCTGCCAATTGCAGCAAAATACTGAAAGGAAAGTGGGTTTGCCTTCATATTTGACCCAGAACAACTCAGTTCAGCATGGAAATATCATTGCAACAGCTTTTATTTAGCCAGAAATCAAGAGTGTAAGTTTTTATGCGCTTAAAAGCATTTTCAGGCCGAATGAGCAAATATGCTTGTTTCTGCCATTTGCAGCAAAATACTGAAAGGAAAGTGGGTTTGCCTTCATATTTGACCCAGAACAACTTAGTTCAGCATGGAAATATCATTGCAACAGCTTTTATTTAGCCAGAAATCAAGAGTGTAAGTTTTTATGCGCTTAAAAGCATTTTCAGGCCAAATGAGCAAATATGCTTGTTTCTGCCAATTGCAGCAAAATACTGAAGGGAAAGTGGGTTTGCCTTCATATTTGACCCAGAACAACTCAGTTCAGCATGGAAATATCATTAAAACAGCTTTTATTTAGCCAGAAATCAAGAGTGTAAGTTTTTATGCGCTTAAAAGCATTTTCAGGCCAAATAAGCTGATTTCTGCCAATTGCAGCAACATACTGACAGGAAAGTGGGTTTGCCTTCATATTTGACCCAGAACAACTCAGTTCAGCATGGAAATATCATTGCAACAGCTTTTATTTAGCCAGAAATCAAGAGTGTAAGTTTTTATGCGCTTAAAAGCATTTTCAGGCCGAATGAGCAAATATGCTTGTTTCTGCCAATTGCAGCAAAATACTGAAAGGAAAGTGGGTTTGCCTTCATATTTGACCCAGAACAACTCAGTTCAGCATGGAAATATCATTGCAACAGCTTTTATTTAGCCACAAATCAAGAGTGTAAGTTTTTATGCGCTTAAAAGCATTTTCAGGCCGAATGAGCAAATATGCTTGTTTCTGCCAATTGCAGCAAAATACTGAAAGGAAAGTGGGTTTGCCTTCATATTTGACCCAGAACAACTCAGTTCAGCATGGAAATATCATTGCAACAGCTTTTATTTAGCCAGAAATCAAGAGTGTAAGTTTTTATGCGCTTAAAAGCATTTTCAGGCCGAATGAGCAAATATGCTTGTTTCTGCCAATTGCAGCAAAATACTGAAAGGAAAGTGGGTTTGCCTTCATATTTGACCCAGAACAACTCAGTTCAGCATGGAAATATCATTGCAACAGCTTTTATTTAGCCACAAATCAAGAGTGTAAGTTTTTATGCGCTTAAAAGCATTTTCAGGCCGAATGAGCAAATATGCTTGTTTCTGCCAATTGCAGCAAAATACTGAAAGGAAAGTGGGTTTGCCTTCATATTTGACCCAGAACAACTCAGTTCAGCATGGAAATATCATTGCAACAGCTTTTATTTAGCCAGAAATCAAGAGTGTAAGTTTTTATGCGCTTAAAAGCATTTTCAGGCCAAATAAGCTGATTTCTGCCAATTGCAGCAAAATACTGAAAGGAAAGTGGGTTTGCCTTCATATTTGACCCAGAACAACTCAGTTCAGCATGGAAATATCATTGCAACAGCTTTTATTTAGCCAGAAATCAAGAGTGTAAGTTTTTATGCGCTTAAAAGCATTTTCAGGCCAAATAAGCTGATTTCTGCCAATTGCAGCAACATACTGAAAGGAAAGTGGGTTTGCCTTCATATTTGACCCAGAACAACTCAGTTCAGCATGGAAATATCATTGCAACAGCTTTTATTTAGCCAGAAATCAAGAGTGTAAGTTTTTATGCGCTTAAAAGCATTTTCAGGCCGAATGAGCAAATATGCTTGTTTCTGCCAATTGCAGCAAAATACTGAAAGGAAAGTGGGTTTGCCTTCATATTTGACCCAGAACAACTCAGTTCAGCATGGAAATATCATTGCAACAGCTTTTATTTAGCCAGAAATCAAGAGTGTAAGTTTTTATGCGCTTAAAAGCATTTTCAGGCCGAATGAGCAAATATGCTTGTTTCTGCCAATTGCAGCAAAATACTGAAAGGAAAGTGGGTTTGCCTTCATATTTGACCCAGAACAACTCAGTTCAGCATGGAAATATCATTGCAACAGCTTTTATTTAGCCAGAAATCAAGAGTGTAAGTTTTTATGCGCTTAAAAGCATTTTCAGGCCGAATGAGCAAATATGCTTGTTTCTGCCAATTGCAGCAAAATACTGAAAGGAAAGTGGGTTTGCCTTCATATTTGACCCAGAACAACTTAGTTCAGCATGGAAATATCATTGCAACAGCTTTTATTTAGCCACAAATCAAGAGTGTAAGTTTTTATGCGCTTAAAAGCATTTTCAGGCCGAATGAGCAAATATGCTTGTTTCTGCCAATTGCAGCAAAATACTGAAAGGAAAGTGGGTTTGCCTTCATATTTGACCCAGAACAACTCAGTTCAGCATGGAAATATCATTGCAACAGCTTTTATTTAGCCAGAAATCAAGAGTGTAAGTTTTTATGCGCTTAAAAGCATTTTCAGGCCGAATGAGCAAATATGCTTGTTTCTGCCAATTGCAGCAAAATACTGAAAGGAAAGTGGGTTTGCCTTCATATTTGACCCAGAACAACTCAGTTCAGCATGGAAATATCATTGCAACAGCTTTTATTTAGCCAGAAATCAAGAGTGTAAGTTTTTATGCGCTTAAAAGCATTTTCAGGCCAAATAAGCTGATTTCTGCCAATTGCAGCAAAATACTGAAAGGAAAGTGGGTTTGCCTTCATATTTGACCCAGAACAACTCAGTTCAGCATGGAAATATCATTGCAACAGCTTTTATTTAGCCAGAAATCAAGAGTGTAAGTTTTTATGCGCTTAAAAGCATTTTCAGGCCGAATGAGCAAATATGCTTGTTTCTGCCAATTGCAGCAAAATACTGAAAGGAAAGTGGGTTTGCCTTCATATTTGACCCAGAACAACTTAGTTCAGCATGGAAATATCAT
This sequence comes from Channa argus, assembly GCF_033026475.1. Classification (NCBI taxonomy): domain Eukaryota; kingdom Metazoa; phylum Chordata; class Actinopteri; order Anabantiformes; family Channidae; genus Channa; species Channa argus. The sequence continues at coordinate 1,587,894 of NW_027125221.1, forward strand.
TGCAACAGCTTTTATTTAGCCACAAATCAAGAGTGTAAGTTTTTAAGCGCTTAAAAGCATTTTCAGGCCGAATGAGCAAATATGCTTGTTTCTGCCAATTGCAGAAAAATACTGAAAGGAAAGTGGGTTTGCCTTCATATTTGACCCAGAACAACTCAGTTCAGAATGGAAATATCATTGCAACAGCTTTTATTTAGCCAGAAATCAAGAGTGTAAGTTTTTATGCGCTTAAAAGCATTTTCAGGCCAAATAAGCTGATTTCTGCCAATTGCAGCAACATACTGAAAGGAAAGTGGGTTTGCCTTAATATTTGACCCAGAACAACTCAGTTCAGCATGGAAATATCATTGCAACAGCTTTTATTTAGCCAGAAATCAAGAGTGTAAGTTTTTATGCGCTTAAAAGCTTTTTCAGGCCAAATAAGCTGATTTCTGCCAATTGCAGCAAAATACTGAAAGGAAAGTGGGTTTGCCTTCATATTTGACCCAGAACAACTCAGTTCAGCATGGAAATATCATTGCAACAGCTTTTATTTAGCCAGAAATCAAGAGTGTAAGTTTTTATGCGCTTAAAAGCTTTTTCAGGCCAAATAAGCTGATTTCTGCCAATTGCAGCAAAATACTGAAAGGAAAGTGGGTTTGCCTTCATATTTGACCCAGAACAACTCAGTTCAGCATGGAAATATCATTGCAACAGCTTTTATTTAGCCACAAATCAAGAGTGTACGTTTTTATGCGCTTAAAAGCATTTTCAGGCCGAATGAGCAAATATGCTTGTTTCTGCCAATTGCAGCAAAATACTGAAAGGAAAGTGGGTTTACCTTCATATTTGACCCAGAACAACTCAGTTCAGCATGGAAATATCATTGCAACAGCTTTTATTTAGCCACAAATCAAGAGTGTAAGTTTTTATGCGCTTAAAAGCATTTTCAGGCCGAATGAGCAAATATGCTTGTTTCTGCCAATTGCAGCAAAATACTGAAGGGAAAGTGGGTTTGCCTTCATATTTGACCCAGAACAACTCAGTTCAGCATGGAAATATCATTGCAACAGCTTTTATTTAGCCAGAAATCAAGAGTGTAAGTTTTTATGCGCTTAAAAGCATTTTCAGGCCGAATGAGCAAATATGCTTGTTTCTGCCAATTGCAGCAAAATACTGAAGGGAAAGTGGGTTTGCCTTCATATTTGACCCAGAACAACTCAGTTCAGCATGGAAATATCATTGCAACAGCTTTTATTTTGCCAGAAATCAAGAGTGTAAGTTTTTATGCGCTTAAAAGCATTTTCAGGCCGAATGAGCAAATATGCTTGTTTCTGCCAATTGCAGCAAAATACTGAAAGGAAAGTGGGTTTGCCTTCATATTTGACCCAGAACAACTCAGTTCAGCATGGAAATATCATTGCAACAGCTTTTATTTAGCCAGAAATCAAGAGTGTAAGTTTTTATGCGCTTAAAAGCATTTTCAGGCCAAATAAGCTGATTTCTGCCAATTGCAGCAAAATACTGAAAGGAAAGTGGGTTTGCCTTCATATTTGACCCAGAACAACTCAGTTCAGCATGGAAATATCATTGCAACAGCTTTTATTTAGCCACAAATCAAGAGTGTAAGTTTTTATGCGCTTAAAAGCATTTTCAGGCCGAATGAGCAAATATGCTTGTTTCTGCCAATTGCAGCAAAATACTGAAGGGAAAGTGGGTTTGCCTTCATATTTGACCCAGAACAACTCAGTTCAGCATGGAAATATCATTTCAACAGCTTTTATTTAGCCACAAATCAAGAGTGTAAGTTTTTATGCACTTAAAAGCATTTTCAGGCCGAATAAGCTGATTTCTGCCAATTGCAGCAAAATACTGAAAGGAAAGTGGGTTTGCCTTCATATTTGAGCCAGAACAACTCAGTTCAGCATGGAAATATCATTGCAACAGCTTTTATTTAGCCAGAAATCAAGAGTGTAAGTTTTTATGCGCTTAAAAGCATTTTCAGGCCGAAGGAGCAAATATGCTTGTTTCTGCCAATTGCAGCAAAATACTGAAAGGAAAGTGGGTTTGCCTTCATATTTGACCCAGAACAACTTAGTTCAGCATGGAAATATCATTTGCAACAGCTTTTATTTAGCCAGAAATCAAGAGTGTAAGTTTTAATGCGCTTAAAAGCATTTTCAGGCCGAATGAGCAAATATGCTTGTTTCTGCCAATTGCAGCAAAATACTGAAAGGAAAGTGGGTTTGCCTTCATATTTGACCCAGAACAACTCAGTTCAGCATGGAAATATCATTGCAACAGCTTTTATTTAGCCAGAAATAAAGAGTGTAAGTTTTTATGCGCTTAAAAGCATTTTCAGGCCGAATAAGCTTATTTCTGCCATTTGCAGCAACATACTGAAAGGAAAGTGGGTTTGCCTTCATATTTGACCCAGAACAACTCAGTTCAGCATGGAAATATCATTGCAACAGCTTTTATTTAGCCAGAAATCAAGAGTGTAAGTTTTTATGCGCTTAAAAGCATTTTCAGGCCGAATGAGCAAATATGCTTGTTTCTGCCAATTGCAGCAAAATACTGAAAGGAAAGTGGGTTTGCCTTCATATTTAACCCAGAACAACTCACTTCAGCATGGAAATATCATTGCAACAGCTTTTATTTAGCCAGAAATCAAGAGTGTAAGTTTTTATGCGCTTAAAAGCATTTTCAGGCCGAATGAGCAAATATGCTTGTTTCTGCCAATTGCAGCAAAATACTGAAAGGAAAGTGGGTTTTCCTTCATATTTGACCCAGAACAACTCAGTTCAGCATGGAAATATCATTGCAACAGCTTTTATTTAGCCAGAAATCAAGAGTGTAAGTTTTTATGCGCTTAACAGCATTTTCAGGCCGAATAAGCTGATTTCTGCCAATTGCAGCAAAATACTGAAAGGAAAGTGGGTTTGCCTTCATATTTGAGCTAAACTACTCAGTTCAGCATGGAAATATCATTGCAACAGCTTTTATTTAGCCAGAAATCAAGAGTGTAAGTTTTTATGCGCTTAAAAGCATTTTCAGGCCGAATGAGCAAATATGCTTGTTTCTGCCAATTGCAGCAACATACTGAAAGGAAAGTGGGTTTGCCTTCATATTTGACCCAGAACAACTCAGTTCAGCATGGAAATATCATTGCAACAGCTTTTATTTAGCCAGAAATCAAGAGTGTAAGTTTTTATGCGCTTAAAAGCATTTTCAGGCCAAATAAGCTGATTTCTGCCAATTGCAGCAACATACTGAAAGGAAAGTGGGTTTGCCTTCATATTTGACCCAGAACAACTCAGTTCAGCATGGAAATATCATTGCAACAGCTTTTATTTAGCCAGAAATCAAGAGTGTAAGTTTTTATGCGCTTAAAAGCATTTTCAGGCCAAATAAGCTGATTTCTGCCAATTGCAGCAAAATACTGAAAGGAAAGTGGGTTTGCCTTCATATTTGACCCAGAACAACTCAGTTCAGCATGGAAATATCATTGCAACAGCTTTTATTTAGCCACAAATCAAGAGTGTAAGTTTTTATGCGCTTAAAAGCATTTTCAGGCCAAATAAGCTGATTTCTGCCAATTGCAGCAAAATACTGAAAGGAAAGTGGGTTTGCCTTCATATTTGACCCAGAACAACTCAGTTCAGCATGGAAATATCATTGCAACAGCTTTTATTTAGCCAGAAGTCAAGAGTGTAAGTTTTTATGCGCTTAAAAGCATTTTCAGGCCGAATGAGCAAATATGCTTGTTTCTGCCAATTGCAGCAAAATACTGAAGGGAAAGTGGGTTTGCCTTCATATTTGACCCAGAACAACTCAGTTCAGCATGGAAATATCATTGAAACAGCTTTTATTTAGCCAGAAATCAAGAGTGTAAGTTTTTATGCGCTTAAAAGCATTTTCAGGCCAAATAAGCTGATTTCTGCCAATTGCAGCAACATACTGTAAGGAAAGTGGGTTTGCCTTCATATTTGAGCCAGAACAACTCAGTTCAGCATGGAAATATCATTGCAACAGCTTTTATTTAGCCAGAAATCAAGAGTGTAAGTTTTTAAGCGCTTAAAAGCATTTTCAGGCCGAATGAGCAAATATGCTTGTTTCTGCCAATTGCAGCAAAATACTGAAGGGAAAGTGGGTTTGCCTTCATATTTGACCCAGAACAACTCAGTTCAGCATGGAAATATCATTGCAACAGCTTTTATTTAGCCAGAAATCAAGAGTGTAAGTTTTTATGCGCTTAAAAGCATTTTCAGGCCAAATAAGCTGATTTCTGCCAATTGCAGCAAAATACTGAAAGGAAAGTGGGTTTGCCTTCATATTTGACCCAGAACAACTCAGTTCAGCATGGAAATATCATTGCAACAGCTTTTATTTAGCCAGAAATCAAGAGTGTAAGTTTTAATGCGCTTAAAAGCATTTTCAGGCCGAATGAGCAAATATGCTTGTTTCTGCCAATTGCAGCAAAATACTGAAAGGAAAGTGGGTTTGCCTTCATATTTGACCCAGAACAACTCAGTTCAGCATGGAAATATCATTGCAACAGCTTTTATTTAGCCAGAAATCAAGAGTGTAAGTTTTTATGCGCTTAAAAGCATTTTCAGGCCGAATGAGCAAATATGCTTGTTTCTGCCAATTGCAGCAAAATACTGAAGGGAAAGTGGGTTTGCCTTCATATTTGACCCAGAACAACTCAGTTCAGCATGGAAATATCATTGCAACAGCTTTCATTTAGCCAGAAATCAAGAGTGTAAGTTTTTATGCGCTTAAAAGCATTTTCAGGCCGAATGAGCAAATATGCTTGTTTCTGCCAATTGCAGCAAAATACTGAAAGGAAAGTGGGTTTGCCTTCATATTTGACCCAGAACAACTCAGTTCAGCATGGAAATATCATTGCAACAGCTTTTATTTAGCCAGAAATCAAGAGTGTAAGTTTTTATGCGCTTAAAAGCATTTTCAGGCCAAATAAGCTGATTTCTGCCAATTGCAGCAAAATACTGAAAGGAAAGTGGGTTTGCCTTCATATTTGACCCAGAACAACTCAGTTCAGCATGGAAATATCATTGCAACAGCTTTTATTTAGCCAGAAATCAAGAGTGTAAGTTTTTATGCGCTTAAAAGCATTTTCAGGCCAAATAAGCTGATTTCTGCCAATTGCAGCAAAATACTGAAAGGAAAGTGGGTTTGCCTTCATATTTGACCCAGAACAACTCAGTTCAGCATGGAAATATCATTGCAACAGCTTTTATTTAGCCACAAATCAAGAGTGTAAGTTTTTATGCGCTTAAAAGCATTTTCAGGCCGAATGAGCAAATATGCTTGTTTCTGCCAATTGCAGCAAAATACTGAAGGGAAAGTGGGTTTGCCTTCATATTTGACCCAGAACAACTCAGTTCAGCATGGAAATATCATTGCAACAGCTTTTATTTAGCCAGAAATCAAGAGTGTATGTTTTTATGCGCTTAAAAGCATTTTCAGGCCGAATAAGCTGATTTCTGCCAATTGCAGCAAAATACTGAAAGGAAAGTGGGTTTGCCTTCATATTTGAGCCAGAACAACTCAGTTCAGCATGGAAATATCATTGCAACAGCTTTTATTTAGCCAGAAATCAAGAGTGTAAGTTTTTATGCGCTTAAAAGCATTTTCAGGCCGAATGAGCAAATATGCTTGTTTCTGCCAATTGCAGCAAAATACTGAAGGGAAAGTGGGTTTGCCTTCATATTTGACCCAGAACAACTCAGTTCAGCATGGAAATATCATTGCAACAGCTTTTATTTAGCCAGAAATCAAGAGTGTAAGTTTTTATGCGCTTAAAAGCATTTTCAGGCCAAATAAGCTGATTTCTGCCAATTGCAGCAAAATACTGAAAGGAAAGTGGGTTTGCCTTCATATTTGACCCAGAACAACTCAGTTCAGCATGGAAATATCATTGCAACAGCTTTTATTTAGCCAGAAATCAAGAGTGTAAGTTTTTATGCGCTTAAAAGCTTTTTCAGGCCAAATAAGCTGATTTCTGCCAATTGCAGCAAAATACTGAAAGGAAAGTGGGTTTGCCTTCATATTTGACCCAGAACAACTCAGTTCAGCATGGAAATATCATTGCAACAGCTTTTATTTAGCCAGAAATCAAGAGTGTAAGTTTTTATGCGCTTAAAAGCATTTTCAGGCCGAATGAGCAAATATGCTTGTTTCTGCCAATTGCAGCAAAATACTGAAAGGAAAGTGGGTTTGCCTTCATATTTGACCCAGAACAACTCAGTTCAGCATGGAAATATCATTGCAACAGCTTTTATTTAGCCAGAAATCAAGAGTGTAAGTTTTTATGCGCTTAAAAGCATTTTCAGGCCGAATGAGCAAATATGCTTGTTTCTGCCAATTGCAGCAAAATACTGAAGGGAAAGTGGGTTTGCCTTCATATTTGACCCAGAACAACTCAGTTCAGCATGGAAATATCATTGCAACAGCTTTTATTTAGCCAGAAATCAAGAGTGTATGTTTTTATGCGCTTAAAAGCATTTTCAGGCCGAATGAGCAAATATGCTTGTTTCTGCCAATTGCAGCAAAATACTGAAGGGAAAGTGGGTTTGCCTTCATATTTGAGCCAGAACAACTCAGTTCAGCATGGAAATATCATTGCAACAGCTTTTATTTAGCCAGAAATCAAGAGTGTAAGTTTTTATGCGCTTAAAAGCATTTTCAGGCCGAATGAGCAAATATGCTTGTTTCTGCCAATTGCAGCAAAATACTGAAGGGAAAGTGGGTTTGCCTTCATATTTGACCCAGAACAACTCAGTTCAGCATGGAAATATCATTGCAACAGCTTTTATTTAGCCAGAAATCAAGAGTGTAAGTTTTTATGCGCTTAAAAGCATTTTCAGGCCAAATAAGCTGATTTCTGCCAATTGCAGCAAAATACTGAAAGGAAAGTGGGTTTGCCTTCATATTTGACCCAGAACAACTCAGTTCAGCATGGAAATATCATTGCAACAGCTTTTATTTAGCCAGAAATCAAGAGTGTAAGTTTTTATGCGCTTAAAAGCATTTTCAGGCCGAAAGAGCAAATATGCTTGTTTCTGCCAATTGCAGCAAAATACTGAAAGGAAAGTGGGTTTGCCTTCATATTTGACCCAGAACAACTCAGTTCAGCATGGAAATATCATTGCAACAGCTTTTATTTAGCCAGAAATCAAGAGTGTAAGTTTTTATGCGCTTAAAAGCATTTTCAGGCCAAATAAGCTGATTTCTGCCAATTGCAGCAAAATACTGAAAGGAAAGTGGGTTTGCCTTCATATTTGACCCAGAACAACTCAGTTCAGCATGGAAATATCATTGCAACAGCTTTTATTTAGCCACAAATCAAGAGTGTAAGTTTTTATGCGCTTAAAAGCATTTTCAGGCCGAATGAGCAAATATGCTTGTTTCTGCCAATTGCAGCAAAATACTGAAGGGAAAGTGGGTTTGCCTTCATATTTGACCCAGAACAACTCAGTTCAGCATGGAAATATCATTTCAACAGCTTTTATTTAGCCACAAATCAAGAGTGTAAGTTTTTATGCACTTAAAAGCATTTTCAGGCCGAATAAGCTGATTTCTGCCAATTGCAGCAAAATACTGAAAGGAAAGTGGGTTTGCCTTCATATTTGAGCCAGAACAACTCAGTTCAGCATGGAAATATCATTGCAACAGCTTTTATTTAGCCAGAAATCAAGAGTGTAAGTTTTTATGCGCTTAAAAGCATTTTCAGGCCGAATGAGCAAATATGCTTGTTTCTGCCAATTGCAGCAAAATACTGAAAGGAAAGTGGGTTTGCCTTCATATTTGACCCAGAACAACTTAGTTCAGCATGGAAATATCATTTGCAACAGCTTTTATTTAGCCAGAAATCAAGAGTGTAAGTTTTAATGCGCTTAAAAGCATTTTCAGGCCGAATGAGCAATTATGCTTGTTTCTGCCAATTGCAGCAAAATACTGAAAGGAAAGTGGGTTTGCCTTCATATTTGACCCAGAACAACTCAGTTCAGCATGGAAATATCATTGCAACAGCTTTTATTTAGCCAGAAATAAAGAGTGTAAGTTTTTATGCGCTTAAAAGCATTTTCAGGCCGAAAAAGCTTATTTCTGCCATTTGCAGCAACATACTGAAAGGAAAGTGGGTTTGCCTTCATATTTGACCCAGAACAACTCAGTTCAGCATGGAAATATCATTGCAACAGCTTTTATTTAGCCAGAAATCAAGAGTGTAAGTTTTTATGCGCTTAAAAGCTTTTTCAGGCCAAATAAGCTGATTTCTGCCAATTGCAGCAAAATACTGAAAGGAAAGTGGGTTTGTCTTCATATTTGACCCAGAACAACTCAGTTCAGCATGGAAATATCATTGCAACAGCTTTTATTTAGCCACAAATCAAGAGTGTACGTTTTTATGCGCTTAAAAGCATTTTCAGGCCGAATGAGCAAATATGCTTGTTTCTGCCAATTGCAGCAAAATACTGAAAGGAAAGTGGGTTTGCCTTCATATTTGACCCAGAACAACTTAGTTCAGCATGGAAATATCATTTGCAACAGCTTTTATTTAGCCAGAAATCAAGAGTGTAAGTTTTAATGCGCTTAAAAGCATTTTCAGGCCGAATGAGCAAATATGCTGATTTCTGCCAATTGCAGCAAAATACTGAAAGGAAAGTGGGTTTGCCTTCATATTTGACCCAGAACAACTCAGTTCAGCATGGAAATATCATTGCAACAGCTTTTATTTAGCCAGAAATAAAGAGTGTAAGTTTTTATGCGCTTAAAAGCATTTTCAGGCCGAAAAAGCTTATTTCTGCCATTTGCAGCAACATACTGAAAGGAAAGTGGGTTTGCCTTCATATTTGACCCAGAACAACTCAGTTCAGCATGGAAATATCATTGCAACAGCTTTTATTTAGCCAGAAATCAAGAGTGTAAGTTTTTATGCGCTTAAAAGCATTTTCAGGCCGAATGAGCAAATATGCTTGTTTCTGCCAATTGCAGCAAAATACTGAAAGGAAAGTGGGTTTGCCTTCATATTTAACCCAGAACAACTCACTTCAGCATGGAAATATCATTGCAACAGCTTTTATTTAGCCAGAAATCAAGAGTGTAAGTTTTTATGCGCTTAAAAGCATTTTCAGGCCGAATGAGCAAATATGCTTGTTTCTGCCAATTGCAGCAAAATACTGAAAGGAAAGTGGGTTTGCCTTCATATTTGACCCAGAACAACTCAGTTCAGCATGGAAATATCATTGCAACAGCTTTTATTTAGCCAGAAATCAAGAGTGTAAGTTTTTATGCGCTTAAAAGCATTTTCAGGCCGAATGAGCAAATATGCTTGTTTCTGCCAATTGCAGCAAAATACTGAAAGGAAAGTGGGTTTGCCTTCATATTTGACCCAGAACAACTCAGTTCAGCATGGAAATATCATTGCAACAGCTTTTATTTAGCCAGAAATCAAGAGTGTAAGTTTTTAAGCGCTTAACAGCATTTTCAGGCCGAATAAGCTGATTTCTGCCAATTGCAGCAAAATACTGAAAGGAAAGTGGGTTTGCCTTCATATTTGAGCTAAACTACTCAGTTCAGCATGGAAATATCATTGCAACAGCTTTTATTTAGCCAGAAATCAAGAGTGTAAGTTTTTATGCGCTTAAAAGCATTTTCAGGCCGAATGAGCAAATATGCTTGTTTCTGCCAATTGCAGCAAAATACTGAAAGGAAAGTGGGTTTGCCTTCATATTTGACCCAGAACAACTCAGTTCAGCATGGAAATATCATTGCAACAGCTTTTATTTAGCCAGAAATCAAGAGTGTAAGTTTTTATGCGCTTAAAAGCATTTTCAGGCCAAATAAGCTGATTTCTGCCAATTGCAGCAACATACTGAAAGGAAAGTGGGTTTGCCTTCATATTTGACCCAGAACAACTCAGTTCAGCATGGAAATATCATTGCAACAGCTTTTATTTAGCCAGAAATCAAGAGTGTAAGTTTTTATGCGCTTAAAAGCATTTTCAGGCCAAATAAGCTGATTTCTGCCAATTGCAGCAAAATACTGAAAGGAAAGTGGGTTTGCCTTCATATTTGACCCAGAACAACTCAGTTCAGCATGGAAATATCATTGCAACAGCTTTTATTTAGCCACAAATCAAGAGTGTAAGTTTTTATGCGCTTAAAAGCATTTTCAGGCCAAATAAGCTGATTTCTGCCAATTGCAGCAAAATACTGAAAGGAAAGTGGGTTTGCCTTCATATTTGACCCAGAAGAACTCAGTTCAGCATGGAAATATCATTGCAACAGCTTTTATTTAGCCAGAAATCAAGAGTGTAAGTTTTTATGCGCTTAAAAGCATTTTCAGGCCGAATGAGCAAATATGCTTGTTTCTGCCAATTGCAGCAAAATACTGAAGGGAAAGTGGGTTTGCCTTCATATTTGACACAGAACAACTCAGTTCAGCATGGAAATATCATTGAAACAGCTTTTATTTAGCCAGAAATCAAGAGTGTAAGTTTTTATGCGCTTAAAAGCATTTTCAGGCCAAATAAGCTGATTTCTGCCAATTGCAGCAACATACTGTAAGGAAAGTGGGTTTGCCTTCATATTTGACCCAGAACAACTCAGTTCAGCATGGAAATATCATTGCAACAGCTTTTATTTAGCCAGAAATCAAGAGTGTAAGTTTTTATGCGCTTAAAAGCATTTTCAGGCCGAATGAGCAAATATGCTTGTTTCTGCCAATTGCAGCAAAATACTGAAGGGAAAGTGGGTTTGCCTTCATATTTGACCCAGAACAACTCAGTTCAGCATGGAAATATCATTGCAACAGCTTTTATTTAGCCAGAAATCAAGAGTGTAAGTTTTTATGCGCTTAAAAGCATTTTCAGGCCAAATAAGCTGATTTCTGCCAATTGCAGCAAAATACTGAAAGGAAAGTGGGTTTGCCTTCATATTTGACCGAGAACAACTCAGTTCAGCATGGAAATATCATTGCAACAGCTTTTATTTAGCCACAAATCAAGAGTGTAAGTTTTTATGCGCTTAAAAGCATTTTCAGGCCGAATGAGCAAATATGCTTGTTTCTGCCAATTGCAGCAAAATACTGAAAGGAAAGTGGGTTTGCCTTCATATTTGACCCAGAACAACTCAGTTCAGCATGGAAATATCATTGCAACAGCTTTTATTTAGCCAGAAATCAAGAGTGTAAGTTTTTATGTGCTTAAAAGCATTTTCAGGCCAAATAAGCTGATTTCTGCCAATTGCAGCAAAATACTGAAAGGAAAGTGGGTTTGCCTTCATATTTGACCAAGAACAACTCAGTTCAGCATGGAAATATCATTGCAACAGCTTTTATTTAGCCAGAAATCAAGAGTGTAAGTTTTTATGCACTTAAAAGCATTTTCAGGCCGAATGAGCAAATATGCTTGTTTCTGCCAATTGCAGCAAAATACTGAAAGGAAAGTGGGTTTGCCTTCATATTTGACCCAGAACAACTCAGTTTAGCATGGAAATATCATTGCAACAGCTTTTATTTAGCCAGAAATCAAGAGTGTAAGTTTTTATGCGCTTAACAGCATTTTCAGGCCGAATAAGCTGATTTCTGCCAATTGCAGCAAAATACTGAAAGGAAAGTGGGTTTGCCTTCATATTTGAGCTAAACTACTCAGTTCAGCATGGAAATATCATTGCAACAGCTTTTATTTAGCCAGAAATCAAGAGTGTAAGTTTTTATGCGCTTAAAAGCATTTTCAGGCCGAATAAGCTGATTTCTGCCAATTGCAGCAAAATACTGAAAGGAAAGTGGGTTTGCCTTCATATTTGACCCAGAACAACTCAGTTCAGCATGGAAATATCATTGCAACAGCTTTTATTTAGCCAGAAATCAAGAGTGTAAGTTTTTATGCGCTTAAAAGCATTTTCAGGCCGAATGAGCAAATATGCTTGTTTCTGCCAATTGCAGCAAAATACTGAAAGGAAAGTGGGTTTGCCTTCATATTTGACCCAGAACAACTCAGTTCAGCATGGAAATATCATTGCAACAGCTTTTATTTAGCCAGAAATCAAGAGTGTAAGTTTTTATGCGCTTAACAGCATTTTCAGGCCGAATAAGCTGATTTCTGCCAATTGCAGCAAAATACTGAAAGGAAAGTGGGTTTGCCTTCATATTTGACCCAGAACAACTCAGTTCAGCATGGAAATATCATTGCAACAGCTTTTATTTAGCCAGAAATCAAGAGTGTAAGTTTTTATGCGCTTAACAGCATTTTCAGGCCGAATAAGCTGATTTCTGCCAATTGCAGCAAAATACTGAAAGGAAAGTGGGTTTGCCTTCATATTTGACCCAGAACAACTCAGTTCAGCATGGAAATATCATTGCAACAGCTTTTATTTAGCCAGAAATCAAGAGTGTAAGTTTTTATGCGCTTAAAAGCATTTTCAGGCCAAAAAAGCTGATTTCTGCCAATTGCAGCAAAATACTGAAAGGAAAGTGGGTTTGCCTTCATATTTGACCCAGAACAACTCAGTTCAGCATGGAAATATCATTGCAACAGCTTTTATTTAGCCAGAAATCAAGAGTGTAAGTTTTTATGCGCTTAAAAGCATTTTCAGGCCAAATAAGCTGATTTCTGCCAATTGCAGCAAAATACTGAAAGGAAAGTGGGTTTGCCTTCATATTTGACCCAGAACAACTCAGTTCAGCATGGAAATATCATTGCAACAGCTTTTATTTAGCCACAAATCAAGAGTGTAAGTTTTTATGCGCTTAAAAGCATTTTCAGGCCGAATGAGCAAATATGCTTGTTTCTGCCAATTGCAGCAAAATACTGAAGGGAAAGTGGGTTTGCCTTCATATTTGACCCAGAACAACTCAGTTCAGCATGGAAATATCATTTCAACAGCTTTTATTTAGCCACAAATCAAGAGTGTAAGTTTTTATGCACTTAAAAGCATTTTCAGGCCGAATAAGCTGATTTCTGCCAATTGCAGCAAAATACTGAAAGGAAAGTGGGTTTGCCTTCATATTTGAGCCAGAACAACTCAGTTCAGCATGGAAATATCATTGCAACAGCTTTTATTTAGCCAGAAATCAAGAGTGTAAGTTTTTATGCGCTTAAAAGCATTTTCAGGCCGAATGAGCAAATATGCTTGTTTCTGCCAATTGCAGCAAAATACTGAAAGGAAAGTGGGTTTGCCTTCATATTTGACCCAGAACAACTTAGTTCAGCATGGAAATATCATTTGCAACAGCTTTTATTTAGCCAGAAATCAAGAGTGTAAGTTTTAATGCGCTTAAAAGCATTTTCAGGCCGAATGAGCAAATATGCTGATTTCTGCCAATTGCAGCAAAATACTGAAAGGAAAGTGGGTTTGCCTTCATATTTGACCCAGAACAACTCAGTTCAGCATGGAAATATCATTGCAACAGCTTTTATTTAGCCAGAAATAAAGAGTGTAAGTTTTTATGCGCTTAAAAGCATTTTCAGGCCGAAAAAGCTTATTTCTGCCATTTGCAGCAACATACTGAAAGGAAAGTGGGTTTGCCTTCATATTTGACCCAGAACAACTCAGTTCAGCATGGAAATATCATTGCAACAGCTTTTATTTAGCCAGAAATCAAGAGTGTAAGTTTTTATGCGCTTAAAAGCATTTTCAGGCCGAATGAGCAAATATGCTTGTTTCTGCCAATTGCAGCAAAATACTGAAAGGAAAGTGGGTTTGCCTTCATATTTAACCCAGAACAACTCACTTCAGCATGGAAATATCATTGCAACAGCTTTTATTTAGCCAGAAATCAAGAGTGTAAGTTTTTATGCGCTTAAAAGCATTTTCAGGCCGAATGAGCAAATATGCTTGTTTCTGCCAATTGCAGCAAAATACTGAAAGGAAAGTGGGTTTGCCTTCATATTTGACCCAGAACAACTCAGTTCAGCATGGAAATATCATTGCAACAGCTTTTATTTAGCCAGAAATCAAGAGTGTAAGTTTTTATGCGCTTAAAAGCATTTTCAGGCCGAATGAGCAAATATGCTTGTTTCTGCCAATTGCAGCAAAATACTGAAAGGAAAGTGGGTTTGCCTTCATATTTGACCCAGAACAACTCAGTTCAGCATGGAAATATCATTGCAACAGCTTTTATTTAGCCAGAAATCAAGAGTGTAAGTTTTTAAGCGCTTAACAGCATTTTCAGGCCGAATAAGCTGATTTCTGCCAATTGCAGCAAAATACTGAAAGGAAAGTGGGTTTGCCTTCATATTTGAGCTAAACTACTCAGTTCAGCATGGAAATATCATTGCAACAGCTTTTATTTAGCCAGAAATCAAGAGTGTAAGTTTTTATGCGCTTAAAAGCATTTTCAGGCCGAATGAGCAAATATGCTTGTTTCTGCCAATTGCAGCAAAATACTGAAAGGAAAGTGGGTTTGCCTTCATATTTGACCCAGAACAACTCAGTTCAGCATGGAAATATCATTGCAACAGCTTTTATTTAGCCAGAAATCAAGAGTGTAAGTTTTTATGCGCTTAAAAGCATTTTCAGGCCAAATAAGCTGATTTCTGCCAATTGCAGCAACATACTGAAAGGAAAGTGGGTTTGCCTTCATATTTGACCCAGAACAACTCAGTTCAGCATGGAAATATCATTGCAACAGCTTTTATTTAGCCAGAAATCAAGAGTGTAAGTTTTTATGCGCTTAAAAGCATTTTCAGGCCAAATAAGCTGATTTCTGCCAATTGCAGCAAAATACTGAAAGGAAAGTGGGTTTGCCTTCATATTTGACCCAGAACAACTCAGTTCAGCATGGAAATATCATTGCAACAGCTTTTATTTAGCCACAAATCAAGAGTGTAAGTTTTTATGCGCTTAAAAGCATTTTCAGGCCAAATATGCTTGTTTCTGCCAATTGCAGCAAAATACTGAAGGGAAAGTGGGTTTGCCTTCATATTTGACCCAGAAGAACTCAGTTCAGCATGGAAATATCATTGCAACAGCTTTTATTTAGCCAGAAATCAAGAGTGTAAGTTTTTATGCGCTTAAAAGCATTTTCAGGCCGAATGAGCAAATATGCTTGTTTCTGCCAATTGCAGCAAAATACTGAAGGGAAAATGGGTTTGCCTTCATATTTGACACAGAACAACTCAGTTCAGCATGGAAATATCATTGAAACAGCTTTTATTTAGCCAGAAATCAAGAGTGTAAGTTTTTATGCGCTTAAAAGCATTTTCAGGCCAAATAAGCTGATTTCTGCCAATTGCAGCAACATACTGTAAGGAAAGTGGGTTTGCCTTCATATTTGACCCAGAACAACTCAGTTCAGCATGGAAATATCATTGCAACAGCTTTTATTTAGCCAGAAATCAAGAGTGTAAGTTTTTATGCGCTTAAAAGCATTTTCAGGCCGAATGAGCAAATATGCTTGTTTCTGCCAATTGCAGCAAAATACTGAAGGGAAAGTGGGTTTGCCTTCATATTTGACCCAGAACAACTCAGTTCAGCATGGAAATATCATTGCAACAGCTTTTATTTAGCCAGAAATCAAGAGTGTAAGTTTTTATGCGCTTAAAAGCATTTTCAGGCCAAATAAGCTGATTTCTGCCAATTGCAGCAAAATACTGAAAGGAAAGTGGGTTTGCCTTCATATTTGAGCCAGAACAACTCAGTTCAGCATGGAAATATCATTGCAACAGCTTTTATTTAGCCAGAAATCAAGAGTGTAAGTTTTTATGCGCTTAAAAGCATTTTCAGGCCGAATGAGCAAATATGCTTGTTTCTGCCAATTGCAGCAAAATACTGAAAGGAAAGTGGGTTTGCCTTCATATTTGACCCAGAACAACTTAGTTCAGCATGGAAATATCATTTGCAACAGCTTTTATTTAGCCAGAAATCAAGAGTGTAAGTTTTAATGCGCTTAAAAGCATTTTCAGGCCGAATGAGCAAATATGCTGATTTCTGCCAATTGCAGCAAAATACTGAAAGGAAAGTGGGTTTGCCTTCATATTTGACCCAGAACAACTCAGTTCAGCATGGAAATATCATTGCAACAGCTTTTATTTAGCCAGAAATAAAGAGTGTAAGTTTTTATGCGCTTAAAAGCATTTTCAGGCCGAAAAAGCTTATTTCTGCCATTTGCAGCAACATACTGAAAGGAAAGTGGGTTTGCCTTCATATTTGACCCAGAACAACTCAGTTCAGCATGGAAATATCATTGCAACAGCTTTTATTTAGCCAGAAATCAAGAGTGTAAGTTTTTATGCGCTTAAAAGCATTTTCAGGCCGAATGAGCAAATATGCTTGTTTCTGCCAATTGCAGCAAAATACTGAAAGGAAAGTGGGTTTGCCTTCATATTTAACCCAGAACAACTCACTTCAGCATGGAAATATCATTGCAACAGCTTTTATTTAGCCAGAAATCAAGAGTGTAAGTTTTTATGCGCTTAAAAGCATTTTCAGGCCGAATGAGCAAATATGCTTGTTTCTGCCAATTGCAGCAAAATACTGAAAGGAAAGTGGGTTTGCCTTCATATTTGACCCAGAACAACTCAGTTCAGCATGGAAATATCATTGCAACAGCTTTTATTTAGCCAGAAATCAAGAGTGTAAGTTTTTATGCGCTTAAAAGCATTTTCAGGCCGAATGAGCAAATATGCTTGTTTCTGCCAATTGCAGCAAAATACTGAAAGGAAAGTGGGTTTGCCTTCATATTTGACCCAGAACAACTCAGTTCAGCATGGAAATATCATTGCAACAGCTTTTATTTAGCCAGAAATCAAGAGTGTAAGTTTTTAAGCGCTTAACAGCATTTTCAGGCCGAATAAGCTGATTTCTGCCAATTGCAGCAAAATACTGAAAGGAAAGTGGGTTTGCCTTCATATTTGAGCTAAACTACTCAGTTCAGCATGGAAATATCATTGCAACAGCTTTTATTTAGCCAGAAATCAAGAGTGTAAGTTTTTATGCGCTTAAAAGCATTTTCAGGCCGAATGAGCAAATATGCTTGTTTCTGCCAATTGCAGCAAAATACTGAAAGGAAAGTGGGTTTGCCTTCATATTTGACCCAGAACAACTCAGTTCAGCATGGAAATATCATTGCAACAGCTTTTATTTAGCCAGAAATCAAGAGTGTAAGTTTTTATGCGCTTAAAAGCATTTTCAGGCCAAATAAGCTGATTTCTGCCAATTGCAGCAACATACTGAAAGGAAAGTGGGTTTGCCTTCATATTTGACCCAGAACAACTCAGTTCAGCATGGAAATATCATTGCAACAGCTTTTATTTAGCCAGAAATCAAGAGTGTAAGTTTTTATGCGCTTAAAAGCATTTTCAGGCCAAATAAGCTGATTTCTGCCAATTGCAGCAAAATACTGAAAGGAAAGTGGGTTTGCCTTCATATTTGACCCAGAACAACTCAGTTCAGCATGGAAATATCATTGCAACAGCTTTTATTTAGCCACAAATCAAGAGTGTAAGTTTTTATGCGCTTAAAAGCATTTTCAGGCCAAATAAGCTGATTTCTGCCAATTGCAGCAAAATACTGAAAGGAAAGTGGGTTTGCCTTCATATTTGACCCAGAAGAACTCAGTTCAGCATGGAAATATCATTGCAACAGCTTTTATTTAGCCAGAAATCAAGAGTGTAAGTTTTTATGCGCTTAAAAGCATTTTCAGGCCGAATGAGCAAATATGCTTGTTTCTGCCAATTGCAGCAAAATACTGAAGGGAAAGTGGGTTTGCCTTCATATTTGACACAGAACAACTCAGTTCAGCATGGAAATATCATTGAAACAGCTTTTATTTAGCCAGAAATCAAGAGTGTAAGTTTTTATGCGCTTAAAAGCATTTTCAGGCCAAATAAGCTGATTTCTGCCAATTGCAGCAACATACTGTAAGGAAAGTGGGTTTGCCTTCATATTTGACCCAGAACAACTCAGTTCAGCATGGAAATATCATTGCAACAGCTTTTATTTAGCCAGAAATCAAGAGTGTAAGTTTTTATGCGCTTAAAAGCATTTTCAGGCCGAATGAGCAAATATGCTTGTTTCTGCCAATTGCAGCAAAATACTGAAGGGAAAGTGGGTTTGCCTTCATATTTGACCCAGAACAACTCAGTTCAGCATGGAAATATCATTGCAACAGCTTTTATTTAGCCAGAAATCAAGAGTGTAAGTTTTTATGCGCTTAAAAGCATTTTCAGGCCAAATAAGCTGATTTCTGCCAATTGCAGCAAAATACTGAAAGGAAAGTGGGTTTGCCTTCATATTTGACCCAGAACAACTCAGTTCAGCATGGAAATATCATTGCAACAGCTTTTATTTAGCCACAAATCAAGAGTGTAAGTTTTTATGCGCTTAAAAGCATTTTCAGGCCGAATGAGCAAATATGCTTGTTTCTGCCAATTGCAGCAAAATACTGAAAGGAAAGTGGGTTTGCCTTCATATTTGACCCAGAACAACTCAGTTCAGCATGGAAATATCATTGCAACAGCTTTTATTTAGCCAGAAATCAAGAGTGTAAGTTTTTAAGCGCTTAACAGCATTTTCAGGCCGAATAAGCTGATTTCTGCCAATTGCAGCAAAATACTGAAAGGAAAGTGGGTTTGCCTTCATATTTGAGCTAAACTACTCAGTTCAGCATGGAAATATCATTGCAACAGCTTTTATTTAGCCAGAAATCAAGAGTGTAAGTTTTTATGCGCTTAAAAGCATTTTCAGGCCGAATGAGCAAATATGCTTGTTTCTGCCAATTGCAGCAAAATACTGAAAGGAAAGTGGGTTTGCCTTCATATTTGACCCAGAACAACTCAGTTCAGCATGGAAATATCATTGCAACAGCTTTTATTTAGCCAGAAATCAAGAGTGTAAGTTTTTATGCGCTTAAAAGCATTTTCAGGCCAAATAAGCTGATTTCTGCCAATTGCAGCAAAATACTGAAAGGAAAGTGGGTTTGCCTTCATATTTGACCCAGAACAACTCAGTTCAGCATGGAAATATCATTGCAACAGCTTTTATTTAGCCACAAATCAAGAGTGTAAGTTTTTATGCGCTTAAAAGCATTTTCAGGCCGAATAAGCTGATTTCTGCCAATTGCAGCAAAATACTGAAAGGAAAGTGGGTTTGCCTTCATATTTGACCCAGAACAACTCAGTTCAGCATGGAAATATCATTGCAACAGCTTTTATTTAGCCAGAAATCAAGAGTGTAAGTTTTTATGCGCTTAAAAGCATTTTCAGGCCGAATGAGCAAATATGCTTGTTTCTGCCAATTGCAGCAAAATACTGAAAGGAAAGTGGGTTTGCCTTCATATTTGACCCAGAACAACTCAGTTCAGCATGGAAATATCATTGCAACAGCTTTTATTTAGCCAGAAATCAAGAGTGTAAGTTTTTATGCGCTTAACAGCATTTTCAGGCCGAATAAGCTGATTTCTGCCAATTGCAGCAAAATACTGAAAGGAAAGTGGGTTTGCCTTCATATTTGACCCAGAACAACTCAGTTCAGCATGGAAATATCATTGCAACAGCTTTTATTTAGCCAGAAATCAAGAGTGTAAGTTTTTATGCGCTTAAAAGCATTTTCTGGCCAAATAAGCTGATTTCTGCCAATTGCAGCAAAATACTGAAAGGAAAGTGGGTTTGCCTTCATATTTGACCCAGAACAACTCAGTTCAGCATGGAAATATCATTGCAACAGCTTTTATTTAGCCAGAAATCAAGAGTGTAAGTTTTTATGCGCTTAAAAGCATTTTCAGGCCAAATAAGCTGATTTCTGCCAATTGCAGCAAAATACTGAAAGGAAAGTGGGTTTGCCTTCATATTTGAGCCAGAACAACTCAGTTCAGCATGGAAATATCATTGCAACAGCTTTTATTTAGCCAGAAATCAAGAGTGTAAGTTTTTATGCGCTTAAAAGCATTTTCAGGCCGAATGAGCAAATATGCTTGTTTCTGCCAATTGCAGCAAAATACTGAAGGGAAAGTGGGTTTGCCTTCATATTTGACCCAGAACAACTCAGTTCAGCATGGAAATATCATTGAAACAGCTTTTATTTAGCCAGAAATCAAGAGTGTAAGTTTTTATGCGCTTAAAAGCATTTTCAGGCCAAATAAGCTGATTTCTGCCAATTGCAGCAACATACTGAAAGGAAAGTGGGTTTGCCTTCATATTTGACCCAGAACAACTCAGTTCAGCATGGAAATATCATTGCAACAGCTTTTATTTAGCCAGAAATCAAGAGTGTAAGTTTTTAAGCGCTTAAAAGCATTTTCAGGCCGAATGAGCAAATATGCTTGTTTCTGCCAATTGCAGCAAAATACTGAAGGGAAAGTGGGTTTGCCTTCATATTTGACCCAGAACAACTCAGTTCAGCATGGAAATATCATTGAAACAGCTTTTATTTAGCCAGAAATCAAGAGTGTAAGTTTTTATGCGCTTAAAAGCATTTTCAGGCCAAATAAGCTGATTTCTGCCAATTGCAGCAACATACTGAAAGGAAAGTGGGTTTGCCTTCATATTTGACCCAGAACAACTCAGTTCAGCATGGAAATATCATTGCAACAGCTTTTATTTAGCCAGAAATCAAGAGTGTAAGTTTTTATGCGCTTAAAAGCATTTTCAGGCCGAATGAGCAAATATGCTTGTTTCTGCCAATTGCAGCAAAATACTGAAGGGAAAGTGGGTTTGCCTTCATATTTGACCCAGAACAACTCAGTTCAGCATGGAAATATCATTGCAACAGCTTTTATTTAGCCAGAAATCAAGAGTGTAAGTTTTTATGCGCTTAAAAGCATTTTCAGGCCAAATAAGCTGATTTCTGCCAATTGCAGCAAAATACTGAAAGGAAAGTGGGTTTGCCTTCATATTTGACCCAGAACAACTCAGTTCAGCATGGAAATATCATTTCAACAGCTTTTATTTAGCCAGAAATCAAGAGTGTAAGTTTTTATGCGCTTAAAAGCATTTTCAGGCCGAATGAGCAAATATGCTTGTTTCTGCCAATTGCAGCAAAATACTGAAAGGAAAGTGGGTTTGCCTTCATATTTGACCCAGAACAACTCAGTTCAGCATGGAAATATCATTGCAACAGCTTTTATTTAGCCAGAAATCAAGAGTGTAAGTTTTTATGCGCTTAAAAGCATTTTCAGGCCGAATGAGCAAATATGCTTGTTTCTGCCAATTGCAGCAAAATACTGAAGGGAAAGTGGGTTTGCCTTCATATTTGACCCAGAACAACTCAGTTCAGCATGGAAATATCATTGCAACAGCTTTCATTTAGCCAGAAATCAAGAGTGTAAGTTTTTATGCGCTTAAAAGCATTTTCAGGCCGAATGAGCAAATATGCTTGTTTCTGCCAATTGCAGCAAAATACTGAAAGGAAAGTGGGTTTGCCTTCATATTTGACCCAGAACAACTCAGTTCAGCATGGAAATATCATTGCAACAGCTTTTATTTAGCCAGAAATCAAGAGTGTAAGTTTTTATGCGCTTAAAAGCATTTTCAGGCCAAATAAGCTGATTTCTGCCAATTGCAGCAAAATACTGAAAGGAAAGTGGGTTTGCCTTCATATTTGACCCAGAACAACTCAGTTCAGCATGGAAATATCATTGCAACAGCTTTTATTTAGCCAGAAATCAAGAGTGTAAGTTTTTATGCGCTTAAAAGCATTTTCAGGCCAAATAAGCTGATTTCTGCCAATTGCAGCAAAATACTGAAAGGAAAGTGGGTTTGCCTTCATATTTGACCCAGAACAACTCAGTTCAGCATGGAAATATCATTGCAACAGCTTTTATTTAGCCACAAATCAAGAGTGTAAGTTTTTATGCGCTTAAAAGCATTTTTAGGCCAAATAAGCTGATTTCTGCCAATTGCAGCAAAATACTGAAAGGAAAGTGGGTTTGCCTTCATATTTGACCCAGAACAACTCAGTTCAGCATGGAAATATCATTGCAACAGCTTTTATTTAGCCACAAATCAAGAGTGTAAGTTTTTATGTGCTTAAAAGCATTTTCAGGCCGAATGAGCAAATATGCTTGTTTCTGCCAATTGCAGCAAAATACTGAAAGGAAAGTGGGTTTGCCTTCATATTTGACCCAGAACAACTCAGTTCAGCATGGAAATGTCATTGCAACAGCTTTTATTTAGCCAGAAATCAAGAGTGTAAGTTTTTATGCGCTTAAAAGCATTTTCAGGCCGAATGAGCAAATATGCTTGTTTCTGCCAATTGCAGCAAAATACTGAAAGGAAAGTGGGTTTGCCTTCATATTTGACCCAGAACAACTCAGTTCAGCATGGAAATATCATTGCAACAGCTTTTATTTAGCCACAAATCAAGAGTGTAAGTTTTTATGCGCTTAAAAGCATTTTCAGGCCGAATGAGCAAATATGCTTGTTTCTGCCAATTGCAGCAAAATACTGAAAGGAAAGTGGGTTTGCCTTCATATTTGACCCAGAACAACTCAGTTCAGCATGGAAATGTCATTGCAACAGCTTTTATTTAGCCAGAAATCAAGAGTGTAAGTTTTTATGCGCTTAAAAGCATTTTCAGGCCGAATGAGCAAATATGCTTGTTTCTGCCAATTGCAGCAAAATACTGAAAGGAAAGTGGGTTTGCCTTCATATTTGACCCAGAACAACTCAGTTCAGCATGGAAATATCATTGCAACAGCTTTTATTTAGCCAGAAATCAAGAGTGTAAGTTTTTATGCGCTTAAAAGCATTTTCAGGCCGAATGAGCAAATATGCTTGTTTCTGCCAATTGCAGCAAAATACTGAAGGGAAAGTGGGTTTGCCTTCATATTTGACCCAGAACAACTCGGTTCAGCATGGAAATATCATTGCAACAGCTTTTATTTAGCCAGAAATCAAGAGTGTAAGTTTTTATGCGCTTAAAAGCATTTTCAGGCCAAATAAGCTGATTTCTGCCAATTGCAGCAAAATACTGAAAGGAAAGTGGGTTTGCCTTCATATTTGACCCAGAACAACTCAGTTCAGCATGGAAATATCATTGCAACAGCTTTTATTTAGCCACAAATCAAGAGTGTAAGTTTTTATGCGCTTAAAAGCATTTTCAGGCCGAATGAGCAAATATGCTTGTTTCTGCCAATTGCAGCAAAATACTGAAAGGAAAGTGGGTTTGCCTTCATATTTGACCCAGAACAACTCAGTTCAGCATGGAAATATCATTGCAACAGCTTTTATTTAGCCAGAAATCAAGAGTGTAAGTTTTTATGCGCTTAAAAGCATTTTCAGGCCGAATAAGCTGATTTCTGCCAATTGCAGCAAAATACTGAAAGGAAAGTGGGTTTGCCTTCATATTTGAGCCAGAACAACTCAGTTCAGCATGGAAATATCATTGCAACAGCTTTTATTTAGCCAGAAATCAAGAGTGTAAGTTTTTATGCGCTTAAAAGCATTTTCAGGCCAAATGAGCAAATATGCTTGTTTCTGCCAATTGCAGCAAAATACTGAAGGGAAAGTGGGTTTGCCTTCATATTTGACCCAGAACAACTCAGTTCAGCATGGAAATATCATTAAAACAGCTTTTATTTAGCCAGAAATCAAGAGTGTAAGTTTTTATGCGCTTAAAAGCATTTTCAGGCCAAATAAGCTGATTTCTGCCAATTGCAGCAACATACTGAAAGGAAAGTGGGTTTGCCTTCATATTTGACCCAGAACAACTCAGTTCAGCATGGAAATATCATTGCAACAGCTTTTATTTAGCCAGAAATCAAGAGTGTAAGTTTTTATGCGCTTAAAAGCATTTTCAGGCCGAATGAGCAAATATGCTTGTTTCTGCCAATTGCAGCAAAATACTGAAAGGAAAGTGGGTTTGCCTTCATATTTGACCCAGAACAACTCAGTTCAGCATGGAAATATCATTGCAACAGCTTTTATTTAGCCAGAAATCAAGAGTGTAAGTTTTTATGCGCTTAAAAGCATTTTCAGGCCAAATAAGCTGATTTCTGCCAATTGCAGCAAAATACTGAAAGGAAAGTGGGTTTGCCTTCATATTTGAGCCAGAACAACTCAGTTCAGCATGGAAATATCATTGCAACAGCTTTTATTTAGCCAGAAATCAAGAGTGTAAGTTTTTATGCGCTTAAAAGCTTTTTCAGGCCAAATAAGCTGATTTCTGCCAATTGCAGCAAAATACTGAAAGGAAAGTGGGTTTGCCTTCATATTTGACCAAGAACAACTCAGTTCAGCATGGAAATATCATTGCAACAGCTTTTATTTAGCCAGAAATCAAGAGTGTAAGTTTTTATGCGCTTAAAAGCATTTTCAGGCCGAATGAGCAAATATGCTTGTTTCTGCCAATTGCAGCAAAATACTGAAAGGAAAGTGGGTTTGCCTTCATATTTGACCCAGAACAACTCAGTTTAGCATGGAAATATCATTGCAACAGCTTTTATTTAGCCAGAAATCAAGAGTGTAAGTTTTTATGCGCTTAAAAGCATTTTCAGGCCGAATAAGCTGATTTCTGCCAATTGCAGCAAAATACTGAAAGGAAAGTGGGTTTGCCTTCATATTTGAGCTAAACTACTCAGTTCAGCATGGAAATATCATTGCAACAGCTTTTATTTAGCCAGAAATCAAGAGTGTAAGTTTTTATGCGCTTAAAAGCATTTTCAGGCCAAATAAGCTGATTTCTGCCAATTGCAGCAAAATACTGAAAGGAAAGTGGGTTTGCCTTCATATTTGACCCAGAACAACTCAGTTCAGCATGGAAATATCATTGCAACAGCTTTTATTTAGCCAGAAATCAAGAGTGTAAGTTTTTATGCGCTTAAAAGTATTTTCAGGCCGAATGAGCAAATATGCTTGTTTCTGCCAATTGCAGCAAAATACTGAAGGGAAAGTGGGTTTGCCTTCATATTTGACCCAGAACAACTCAGTTCAGCATGGAAATATCATTGCAACAGCTTTTATTTAGCCAGAAATCAAGAGTGTAAGTTTTTATGCGCTTAAAAGTATTTTCAGGCCGAATGAGCAAATATGTTTGTTTCTGCCAATTGCAGCAAAATACTGAAGGGAAAGTGGGTTTGCCTTCATATTTGACCCAGAACAACTCAGTTCAGCATGGAAATATCATTGCAACAGCTTTTATTTAGCCAGAAATCAAGAGTGTAAGTTTTTATGCGCTTAAAAGCATTTTCAGGCCGAATGAGCAAATATGCTTGTTTCTGCCAATTGCAGCAAAATACTGAAAGGAAAGTGGGTTTGCCTTCATATTTGACCCAGAACAACTCAGTTCAGCATGGAAATATCATTGCAACAGCTTTTATTTAGCCAGAAATCAAGAGTGTAAGTTTTTATGCGCTTAAAAGCATTTTCAGGCCGAATAAGCTGATTTCTGCCAATTGCAGCAAAATAATGAAAGGAAAGTGGGTTTGCCTTCATATTTGAGCCAGAACAACTCAGTTCAGCATGGAAATATCATTGCAACAGCTTTTATTTAGCCAGAAATCAAGAGTGTAAGTTTTTATGCGCTTAAAAGCATTTTCAGGCCGAATGAGCAAATATGCTTGTTTCTGCCAATTGCAGCAAAATACTGAAAGGAAAGTGGGTTTGCCTTCATATTTGACCCAGAACAACTCAGTTCAGCATGGAAATATCATTGCAACAGCTTTTATTTAGCCAGAAATCAAGAGTGTAAGTTTTTATGCGCTTAAAAGCATTTTCAGGCCGAATGAGCAAATATGCTTGTTTCTGCCAATTGCAGCAAAATACTGAAGGGAAAGTGGGTTTGCCTTCATATTTGACCCAGAACAACTCAGTTCAGCATGGAAATATCATTGCAACAGCTTTTATTTAGCCAGAAATCAAGAGTGTAAGTTTTTATGTGCTTAAAAGCATTTTCAGGCCAAATAAGCTGATTTCTGCCAATTGCAGCAAAATACTGAAAGGAAAGTGGGTTTGCCTTCATATTTGACCAAGAACAACTCAGTTCAGCATGGAAATATCATTGCAACAGCTTTTATTTAGCCAGAAATCAAGAGTGTAAGTTTTTATGCGCTTAAAAGCATTTTCAGGCCGAATGAGCAAATATGCTTGTTTCTGCCAATTGCAGCAAAATACTGAAAGGAAAGTGGGTTTGCCTTCATATTTGACCCAGAACAACTCAGTTCAGCATGGAAATATCATTGCAACAGCTTTTATTTAGCCAGAAATCAAGAGTGTAAGTTTTTATGCGCTTAAAAGTATTTTCAGGCCGAATGAGCAAATATGCTTGTTTCTGCCAATTGCAGCAAAATACTGAAGGGAAAGTGGGTTTGCCTTCATATTTGACCCAGAACAACTCAGTTCAGCATGGAAATATCATTGCAACAGCTTTTATTTAGCCAGAAATCAAGAGTGTAAGTTTTTATGCGCTTAAAAGTATTTTCAGGCCGAATGAGCAAATATGTTTGTTTCTGCCAATTGCAGCAAAATACTGAAGGGAAAGTGGGTTTGCCTTCATATTTGACCCAGAACAACTCAGTTCAGCATGGAAATATCATTGCAACAGCTTTTATTTAGCCAGAAATCAAGAGTGTAAGTTTTTATGCGCTTAAAAGCATTTTCAGGCCGAATGAGCAAATATGCTTGTTTCTGCCAATTGCAGCAAAATACTGAAAGGAAAGTGGGTTTGCCTTCATATTTGACCCAGAACAACTCAGTTCAGCATGGAAATATCATTGCAACAGCTTTTATTTAGCCAGAAATCAAGAGTGTAAGTTTTTATGCGCTTAAAAGCATTTTCAGGCCGAATAAGCTGATTTCTGCCAATTGCAGCAAAATAATGAAAGGAAAGTGGGTTTGCCTTCATATTTGAGCCAGAACAACTCAGTTCAGCATGGAAATATCATTGCAACAGCTTTTATTTAGCCAGAAATCAAGAGTGTAAGTTTTTATGCGCTTAAAAGCATTTTCAGGCCGAATGAGCAAATATGCTTGTTTCTGCCAATTGCAGCAAAATACTGAAAGGAAAGTGGGTTTGCCTTCATATTTGACCCAGAACAACTCAGTTCAGCATGGAAATATCATTGCAACAGCCTTTATTTAGCCAGAAATCAAGAGTGTAAGTTTTTATGCGCTTAAAAGCATTTTCAGGCCGAATAAGCTGATTTCTGCCAATTGCAGCAAAATACTGAAAGGAAAGTGGGTTTGCCTTCATATTTGAGCCAGAACAACTCAGTTCAGCATGGAAATATCATTGCAACAGCTTTTATTTAGCCAGAAATCAAGAGTGTAAGTTTTTATGCGCTTAAAAGCATTTTCAGGCCGAATGAGCAAATATGCTTGTTTCTGCCAATTGCAGCAAAATACTGAAGGGAAAGTGGGTTTGCCTTCATATTTGACCCAGAACAACTCAGTTCAGCATGGAAATATCATTGCAACAGCTTTTATTTAGCCAGAAATCAAGAGTGTAAGTTTTTATGTGCTTAAAAGCATTTTCAGGCCAAATAAGCTGATTTCTGCCAATTGCAGCAAAATACTGAAAGGAAAGTGGGTTTGCCTTCATATTTGACCAAGAACAACTCAGTTTAGCATGGAAATATCATTGCAACAGCTTTTATTTAGCCAGAAATCAAGAGTGTAAGTTTTTATGCGCTTAAAAGCATTTTCAGGCCGAATGAGCAAATATGCTTGTTTCTGCCAATTGCAGCAAAATACTGAAAGGAAAGTGGGTTTGCCTTCATATTTGACCCAGAACAACTCAGTTCAGCATGGAAATATCATTGCAACAGCTTTTATTTAGCCAGAAATCAAGAGTGTAAGTTTTTATCCGCTTAAAAGCATTTTCAGGCCGAATGAGCAAATATGCTTGTTTCTGCCAATTGCAGCAAAATACTGAAGGGAAAGTGGGTTTGCCTTCATATTTGACCCAGAACAACTCAGTTCAGCATGGAAATATCATTGCAACAGCTTTTATTTAGCCAGAAATCAAGAGTGTAAGTTTTTATGCGCTTAAAAGCATTTTCAGGCCAAATAAGCTGATTTCTGCCAATTGCAGCAAAATACTGAAAGGAAAGTGGGTTTGCCTTCATATTTGACCCAGAACAACTCAGTTCAGCATGGAAATATCATTGCAACAGCTTTTATTTAGCCACAAATCAAGAGTGTAAGTTTTTATGTGCTTAAAAGCATTTTCAGGCCGAATGAGCAAATATGCTTTTTTCTGCCAATTGCAGCAAAATACTGAAAGGAAAGTGGGTTTGCCTTCATATTTGACACAGAACAACTCAGTTCAGCATGGAAATATCATTAAAACAGCTTTTATTTAGCCAGAAATCAAGAGTGTAAGTTTTTATGCGCTTAAAAGCATTTTCAGGCCAAATAAGCTGATTTCTGCCAATTGCAGCAACATACTGAAAGGAAAGTGGGTTTGCCTTCATATTTGACCCAGAACAACTCAGTTCAGCATGGAAATATCATTGCAACAGCTTTTATTTAGCCAGAAATCAAGAGTGTAAGTTTTTATGCGCTTAAAAGCATTTTCAGGCCGAATAAGCTGATTTCTGCCAATTGCAGCAAAATACTGAAAGGAAAGTGGGTTTGCCTTCATATTTGAGCTAAACTACTCAGTTCAGCATGGAAATATCATTGCAACAGCTTTTATTTAGCCAGAAATCAAGAGTGTAAGTTTTTATGCGCTTAAAAGCATTTTCAGGCCAAATAAGCTGATTTCTGCCAATTGCAGCAAAATACTGAAAGGAAAGTGGGTTTGCCTTCATATTTGACCCAGAACAACTCAGTTCAGCATGGAAATATCATTGCAACAGCTTTTATTTAGCCAGAAATCAAGAGTGTAAGTTTTTATGCGCTTAAAAGTATTTTCAGGCCGAATGAGCAAATATGCTTGTTTCTGCCAATTGCAGCAAAATACTGAAGGGAAAGTGGGTTTGCCTTCATATTTGACCCAGAACAACTCAGTTCAGCATGGAAATATCATTGCAACAGCTTTTATTTAGCCAGAAATCAAGAGTGTAAGTTTTTATGCGCTTAAAAGTATTTTCAGGCCGAATGAGCAAATATGTTTGTTTCTGCCAATTGCAGCAAAATACTGAAGGGAAAGTGGGTTTGCCTTCATATTTGACCCAGAACAACTCAGTTCAGCATGGAAATATCATTGCAACAGCTTTTATTTAGCCAGAAATCAAGAGTGTAAGTTTTTATGTGCTTAAAAGCATTTTCAGGCCAAATAAGCTGATTTCTGCCAATTGCAGCAAAATACTGAAAGGAAAGTGGGTTTGCCTTCATATTTGACCAAGAACAACTCAGTTCAGCATGGAAATATCATTGCAACAGCTTTTATTTAGCCACAAATCAAGAGTGTAAGTTTTTATGCGCTTAAAAGCATTTTCAGGCCGAATGAGCAAATATGCTTGTTTCTGCCAATTGCAGCAAAATACTGAAAGGAAAGTGGGTTTGCCTTCATATTTGACCCAGAACAACTCAGTTCAGCATGGAAATATCATTGCAACAGCTTTTATTTAGCCAGAAATCAAGAGTGTAAGTTTTTATGCGCTTAAAAGCATTTTCAGGCCGAATGAGCAAATATGCTTGTTTCTGCCAATTGCAGCAAAATACTGAAGGGAAAGTGGGTTTGCCTTCATATTTGACCCAGAACAACTCAGTTCAGCATGGAAATATCATTGCAACAGCTTTTATTTAGCCAGAAATCAAGAGTGTAAGTTTTTATGCGCTTAAAAGCATTTTCAGGCCGAATGAGCAAATATGCTTGTTTCTGCCAATTGCAGCAAAATACTGAAAGGAAAGTGGGTTTGCCTTCATATTTGACCCAGAACAACTCAGTTCAGCATGGAAATATCATTGCAACAGCCTTTATTTAGCCAGAAATCAAGAGTGTAAGTTTTTATGCGCTTAAAAGCATTTTCAGGCCGAATAAGCTGATTTCTGCCAATTGCAGCAAAATACTGAAAGGAAAGTGGGTTTGCCTTCATATTTGACCCAGAACAACTCAGTTCAGCATGGAAATATCATTGCAACAGCTTTTATTTAGCCAGAAATCAAGAGTGTAAGTTTTTATGCGCTTAAAAGCATTTTCAGGCCGAATGAGCAAATATGCTTGTTTCTGCCAATTGCAGCAAAATACTGAAAGGAAAGTGGGTTTGCCTTCATATTTGACCCAGAACAACTCAGTTTAGCATGGAAATATCATTGCAACAGCTTTTATTTAGCCAGAAATCAAGAGTGTAAGTTTTTATGCGCTTAACAGCATTTTCAGGCCGAATAAGCTGATTTCTGCCAATTGCAGCAAAATACTGAAAGGAAAGTGGGTTTGCCTTCATATTTGAGCTAAACTACTCAGTTCAGCATGGAAATATCATTGCAACAGCTTTTATTTAGCCAGAAATCAAGAGTGTAAGTTTTTATGCGCTTAAAAGCATTTTCAGGCCGAATAAGCTGATTTCTGCCAATTGCAGCAAAATACTGAAAGGAAAGTGGGTTTGCCTTCATATTTGACCCAGAACAACTCAGTTCAGCATGGAAATATCATTGCAACAGCTTTTATTTAGCCAGAAATCAAGAATGTAAGTTTTTATGCGCTTAAAAGCATTTTCAGGCCGAATGAGCAAATATGCTTGTTTCTGCCAATTGCAGCAAAATACTGAAGGGAAAGTGGGTTTGCCTTCATATTTGACCCAGAACAACTCAGTTCAGCATGGAAATATCATTGCAACAGCTTTTATTTAGCCAGAAATCAAGAGTGTAAGTTTTTATGCGCTTAAAAGCATTTTCAGGCCGAATGAGCAAATATGCTTGTTTCTGCCAATTGCAGCAAAATACTGAAAGGAAAGTGGGTTTGCCTTCATATTTGACCCAGAACAACTCAGTTCAGCATGGAAATATCATTGCAACAGCTTTTATTTAGCCAGAAATCAAGAGTGTAAGTTTTTATGCGCTTAAAAGCATTTTCAGGCCGAATGAGCAAATATGCTTGTTTCTGCCAATTGCAGCAAAATACTGAAAGGAAAGTGGGTTTGCCTTCATATTTGACCCAGAACAACTCAGTTCAGCATGGAAATATCATTGCAACAGCTTTTATTTAGCCAGAAATCAAGAGTGTAAGTTTTTATGCGCTTAACAGCATTTTCAGGCCGAATAAGCTGATTTCTGCCAATTGCAGCAAAATACTGAAAGGAAAGTGGGTTTGCCTTCATATTTGACCCAGAACAACTCAGTTCAGCATGGAAATATCATTGCAACAGCTTTTATTTAGCCAGAAATCAAGAGTGTAAGTTTTTATGCGCTTAAAAGCATTTTCAGGCCGAATGAGCAAATATGCTTGTTTCTGCCAATTGCAGCAAAATACTGAAAGGAAAGTGGGTTTGCCTTCATATTTGACCCAGAACAACTCAGTTCAGCATGGAAATATCATTGCAACAGCTTTTATTTAGCCAGAAATCAAGAGTGTAAGTTTTTATGCGCTTAAAAGCATTTTCAGGCCGAATGAGCAAATATGCTTGTTTCTGCCAATTGCAGCAAAATACTGAAGGGAAAGTGGGTTTGCCTTCATATTTGACCCAGAACAACTCAGTTCAGCATGGAAATATCATTGCAACAGCTTTTATTTAGCCAGAATTCAAGAGTGTAAGTTTTTATGCGCTTAAAAGTATTTTCAGGCCGAATGAGCAAATATGCTTGTTTCTGCCAATTGCAGCAAAATACTGAAGGGAAAGTGGGTTTGCCTTCATATTTGACCCAGAACAACTCAGTTCAGCATGGAAATATCATTGCAACAGCTTTTATTTAGCCAGAAATCAAGAGTGTAAGTTTTTATGCGCTTAAAAGCATTTTCAGGCCAAATAAGCTGATTTCTGCCAATTGCAGCAAAATACTGAAAGGAAAGTGGGTTTGCCTTCATATTTGACCCAGAACAACTCAGTTCAGCATGGAAATATCATTGCAACAGCTTTTATTTAGCCAGAAATTAAGAGTGTAAGTTTTTATGCGCTTAACAGCATTTTCAGGCCGAATAAGCTGATTTCTGCCAATTGCAGCAAAATACTGAAAGGAAAGTGGGTTTGCCTTCATATTTGACCCAGAACAACTCAGTTCAGCATGGAAATATCATTGCAACAGCTTTTATTTAGCCACAAATCAAGAGTGTAAGTTTTTATGCGCTTAAAAGCATTTTCAGGCCGAATGAGCAAATATGCTTGTTTCTGCCAATTGCAGCAAAATACTGAAAGGAAAGTGGGTTTGCCTTCATATTTGACCCAGAACAACTCAGTTCAGCATGGAAATATCATTGCAACAGCTTTTATTTAGCCAGAAATCAAGAGTGTAAGTTTTTATGCGCTTAAAAGTATTTTCAGGCCGAATGAGCAAATATGCTTGTTTCTGCCAATTGCAGCAAAATACTGAAGGGAAAGTGGGTTTGCCTTCATATTTGACCCAGAACAACTCAGTTCAGCATGGAAATATCATTGCAACAGCTTTTATTTAGCCAGAAATCAAGAGTGTAAGTTTTTATGCGCTTAAAAGTATTTTCAGGCCGAATGAGCAAATATGTTTGTTTCTGCCAATTGCAGCAAAATACTGAAGGGAAAGTGGGTTTGCCTTCATATTTGACCCAGAACAACTCAGTTCAGCATGGAAATATCATTGCAACAGCTTTTATTTAGCCAGAAATCAAGAGTGTAAGTTTTTATGCGCTTAAAAGCATTTTCAGGCCGAATGAGCAAATATGCTTGTTTCTGCCAATTGCAGCAAAATACTGAAAGGAAAGTGGGTT
This sequence comes from Channa argus, assembly GCF_033026475.1. Taxonomy (NCBI): domain Eukaryota; kingdom Metazoa; phylum Chordata; class Actinopteri; order Anabantiformes; family Channidae; genus Channa; species Channa argus. The sequence goes on from NW_027125221.1 coordinate 1,620,617, forward strand.
TGCCTTCATATTTGACCCAGAACAACTCAGTTCAGCATGGAAATATCATTGCAACAGCTTTTATTTAGCCAGAAATCAAGAGTGTAAGTTTTTATGCGCTTAAAAGCATTTTCAGGCCGAATAAGCTGATTTCTGCCAATTGCAGCAAAATAATGAAAGGAAAGTGGGTTTGCCTTCATATTTGAGCCAGAACAACTCAGTTCAGCATGGAAATATCATTGCAACAGCTTTTATTTAGCCAGAAATCAAGAGTGTAAGTTTTTATGCGCTTAAAAGCATTTTCAGGCCAAATAAGCTGATTTCTGCCAATTGCAGCAAAATACTGAAAGGAAAGTGGGTTTGCCTTCATATTTGACCCAGAACAACTCAGTTCAGCATGGAAATATCATTGCAACAGCTTTTATTTAGCCAGAAATCAAGAGTGTAAGTTTTTATGCGCTTAAAAGCATTTTCAGGCCAAATAAGCTGATTTCTGCCAATTGCAGCAAAATAGTGAAAGGAAAGTGGGTTTGCCTTCATATTTGACCCAGAACAACTCAGTTCAGCATGGAAATATCATTGCAACATCTTTTATTTAGCCAGAAATCAAGAGTGTAAGTTTTTATGCGCTTAAAAGCATTTTCAGGCCGAATGAGCAAATATGCTTGTTTCTGCCAATTGCAGCAAAATACTGAAGGGAAAGTGGGTTTGCCTTCATATTTGACCCAGAACAACTCAGTTCAGCATGGAAATATCATTGAAACAGCTTTGATTTAGCCAGAAATCAAGAGTGTAAGTTTTTATGCGCTTAAAAGCATTTTCAGGCCAAATAAGCTGATTTCTGCCAATTGCAGCAACATACTGAAAGGAAAGTGGGTTTGCCTTCATATTTGACCCAGAACAACTCAGTTCAGCATGGAAATATCATTGCAACAGCTTTTATTTAGCCAGAAATCAAGAGTGTAAGTTTTTAAGCGCTTAAAAGCATTTTCAGGCCGAATGAGCAAATATGCTTGTTTCTGCCAATTGCAGCAAAATACTGAAGGGAAAGTGGGTTTGCCTTCATATTTGACCCAGAACAACTCAGTTCAGCATGGAAATATCATTGAAACAGCTTTTATTTAGCCAGAAATCAAGAGTGTAAGTTTTTATGCGCTTAAAAGCATTTTTAGGCCAAATAAGCTGATTTCTGCCAATTGCAGCAACATACTGAAAGGAAAGTGGGTTTGCCTTCATATTTGACCCAGAACAACTCAGTTCAGCATGGAAATATCATTGCAACAGCTTTTATTTAGCCAGAAATCAAGAGTGTAAGTTTTTATGCGCTTAAAAGCATTTTCAGGCCAAATAAGCTGATTTCTGCCAATTGCAGCAAAATACTGAAAGGAAAGTGGGTTTGCCTTCATATTTGAGCCAGAACAACTCAGTTCAGCATGGAAATATCATTGCAACAGCTTTTATTTAGCCTCAAATCAAAAGTGTAAGTTTTTATGTGCTTAAAAGCATTTTCAGGCCGAATGAGCAAATATGCTTGTTTCTGCCAATTGCAGCAAAATACTGAAAGGAAAGTGGGTTTGCCTTCATATTTGACCCAGAACAACTCAGTTCAGCATGGAAATATCATTGCAACAGCTTTTATTTAGCCAGAAATCAAGAGTGTAAGTTTTTATGCGCTTAAAAGCATTTTCAGGCCAAATAAGCTGATTTCTGCCAATTGCAGCAAAATACTGAAAGGAAAGTGGGTTTGCCTTCATATTTGACCCAGAACAACTCAGTTCAGCATGGAAATATCATTGCAACAGCTTTTATTTAGCCAGAAATCAAGAGTGTAAGTTTTTATGCGCTTAAAAGCATTTTCAGGCCAAATAAGCTGACTTCTGCCAATTGCAGCAACATACTGAAAGGAAAGTGGGTTTGCCTTCATATTTGACCCAGAACAACTCAGTTCAGCATGGAAATATCATTGCAACAGCTTTTATTTAGCCAGAAATCAAGAGTGTAAGTTTTTATGCGCTTAAAAGCATTTTCAGGCCGAATGAGCAAATATGCTTGTTTCTGCCAATTGCAGCAAAATACTGAAAGGAAAGTGGGTTTGCCTTCATATTTGACCCAGAACAACTCAGTTCAGCATGGAAATATCATTGCAACAGCTTTTATTTAGCCAGAAATCAAGAGTGTAAGTTTTTATGCGCTTAAAAGCATTTTCAGGCCGAATGAGCAAATATGCTTGTTTCTGCCAATTGCAGCAAAATACTGAAGGGAAAGTGGATTTGCCTTCATATTTGACCCAGAACAACTCAGCTCAGCATGGAAATATCATTGCAACAGCTTTTATTTAGCCAGAAATCAAGAGTGTAAGTTTTTATGCGCTTAAAAGCATTTTCAGGCCAAATAAGCTGATTTCTGCCAATTGCAGCAAAATACTGAAAGGAAAGTGGGTTTGCCTTCATATTTGACCCAGAACAACTCAGTTCAGCATGGAAATATCATTGCAACAGCTTTTATTTAGCCAGAAATCAAGAGTGTAAGTTTTTATGCGCTTAAAAGCATTTTCAGGCCAAATAAGCTGATTTCTGCCAATTGCAGCAACATACTGAAAGGAAAGTGGGTTTGCCTTCATATTTGACCCAGAACAACTTAGTTCAGCATGGAAATATCATTGCAACAGCTTTTATTTAGCCACAAATCAAGAGTGTAAGTTTTTAAGCGCTTAAAAGCATTTTCAGGCCGAATGAGCAAATATGCTTGTTTCTGCCAATTGCAGCAAAATACTGAAAGGAAAGTGGGTTTGCCTTCATATTTGACCCAGAACAACTCAGTTCAGCATGGAAATATCATTGCAACAGCTTTTATTTAGCCAGAAATCAAGAGTGTAAGTTTTTATGCGCTTAAAAGCATTTTCAGGCCGAATGAGCAAATATGCTTGTTTCTGCCAATTGCAGCAAAATACTGAAAGGAAAGTGGGTTTGCCTTCATATTTGACCCAGAACAACTCAGTTCAGCATGGAAATATCATTGCAACAGCTTTTATTTAGCCAGAAATCAAGAGTGTAAGTTTTTATGCGCTTAAAAGCATTTTCAGGCCAAATAAGCTGATTTCTGCCAATTGCAGCAAAATACTGAAAGGAAAGTGGGTTTGCCTTCATATTTGACCCAGAACAACTTAGTTCAGCATGGAAATATCATTGCAACAGCTTTTATTTAGCCACAAATCAAGAGTGTAAGTTTTTAAGCGCTTAAAAGCATTTTCAGGCCGAATGAGCAAATATGCTTGTTTCTGCCAATTGCAGCAAAATACTGAAAGGAAAGTGGGTTTGCCTTCATATTTGACCCAGAACAACTCAGTTCAGCATGGAAATATCATTGCAACAGCTTTTATTTAGCCAGAAATCAAGAGTGTAAGTTTTTATGCGCTTAAAAGCATTTTCAGGCCGAATGAGCAAATATGCTTGTTTCTGCCAATTGCAGCAAAATACTGAAAGGAAAGTGGGTTTGCCTTCATATTTGACCCAGAACAACTTAGTTCAGCATGGAAATATCATTGCAACAGCTTTTATTTAGCCACAAATCAAGAGTGTAAGTTTTTAAGCGCTTAAAAGCATTTTCAGGCCGAATGAGCAAATATGCTTGTTTCTGCCAATTGCAGCAAAATACTGAAAGGAAAGTGGGTTTGCCTTCATATTTGACCCAGAACAACTCAGTTCAGCATGGAAATATCATTGCAACAGCTTTTATTTAGCCAGAAATCAAGAGTGTAAGTTTTTATGCGCTTAAAAGCATTTTCAGGCCAAATAAGCTGATTTCTGCCACTTGCAGCAACATACTGAAAGGAAAGTGGGTTTGCCTTCATATTTGACCCAGAACAACTCAGTTCAGCATGGAAATATCATTGCAACAGCTTTTATTTAGCCAGAAATCAAGAGTGTAAGTTTTTATGCGCTTAAAAGCATTTTCAGGCCAAATAAGCTGATTTCTGCCACTTGCAGCAACATACTGAAAGGAAAGTGGGTTTGCCTTCATATTTGACCCAGAACAACTCAGTTCAGCATGGAAATATCATTGCAACAGCTTTTATTTAGCCAGAAATCAAGAGTGTAAGTTTTTATGCGCTTAAAAGCTTTTTCAGGCCAAATAAGCTGATTTCTGCCAATTGCAGCAAAATACTGAAAGGAAAGTGGGTTTGCCTTCATATTTGACCCAGAACAACTCAGTTCAGCATGGAAATATCATTGCAAAAGCTTTTATTTAGCCAGAAATCAAGAGTGTAAGTTTTTATGCGCTTAAAAGCTTTTTCAGGCCAAATAAGCTGATTTCTGCCAATTGCAGCAAAATACTGAAAGGAAAGTGGGTTTGCCTTCATATTTGACCCAGAACAACTCAGTTCAGCATGGAAATATCATTGCAACAGCTTTTATTTAGCCAGAAATCAAGAGTGTAAGTTTTTATGCGCTTAAAAGCATTTTCAGGCCGAATGAGCAAATATGCTTGTTTCTGCCAATTGCAGCAAAATACTGAAAGGAAAGTGGGTTTGCCTTCATATTTGACCCAGAACAACTCAGTTCAGCATGGAAATATCATTGCAACAGCTTTTATTTAGCCAGAAATCAAGAGTGTAAGTTTTTATGCGCTTAAAAGCATTTTCAGGCCGAATGAGCAAATATGCTTGTTTCTGCCAATTGCAGCAAAATACTGAAAGGAAAGTGGGTTTGCCTTCATATTTGACCCAGAACAACTCAGTTCAGCATGGAAATATCATTGCAACAGCTTTTATTTAGCCAGAAATCAAGAGTGTAAGTTTTTATGCGCTTAAAAGCATTTTCAGGCCAAATAAGCTGATTTCTGCCAATTGCAGCAACATACTGAAAGGAAAGTGGGTTTGCCTTCATATTTGACCCAGAACAACTCAGTTCAGCATGGAAATATCATTGCAACAGCTTTTATTTAGCCAGAAATCAAGAGTGTAAGTTTTTATGCGCTTAAAAGCATTTTCAGGCCGAATGAGCAAATATGCTTGTTTCTGCCAATTGCAGCAAAATACTGAAAGGAAAGTGGGTTTGCCTTCATATTTGACCCAGAACAACTTAGTTCAGCATGGAAATATCATTGCAACAGCTTTTATTTAGCCACAAATCAAGAGTGTAAGTTTTTAAGCGCTTAAAAGCATTTTCAGGCCGAATGAGCAAATATGCTTGTTTCTGCCAATTGCAGCAAAATACTGAAAGGAAAGTGGGTTTGCCTTCATATTTGACCCAGAACAACTCAGTTCAGCATGGAAATATCATTGCAACAGCTTTTATTTAGCCAGAAATCAAGAGTGTAAGTTTTTATGCGCTTAAAAGCATTTTCAGGCCGAATGAGCAAATATGCTTGTTTCTGCCAATTGCAGCAAAATACTGAAAGGAAAGTGGGTTTGCCTTCATATTTGACCCAGAACAACTCAGTTCAGCATGGAAATATCATTGCAACAGCTTTTATTTAGCCAGAAATCAAGAGTGTAAGTTTTTATGCGCTTAAAAGCATTTTCAGGCCAAATAAGCTGATTTCTGCCAATTGCAGCAACATACTGAAAGGAAAGTGGGTTTGCCTTCATATTTGACCCAGAACAACTCAGTTCAGCATGGAAATATCATTGCAACAGCTTTTATTTAGCCAGAAATCAAGAGTGTAAGTTTTTATGCGCTTAAAAGCATTTTCAGGCCAAATAAGCTGATTTCTGCCAATTGCAGCAAAATACTGAAAGGAAAGTGGGTTTGCCTTCATATTTGACCCAGAACAACTCAGTTCAGCATGGAAATATCATTGCAACAGCTTTTATTTAGCCAGAAATCAAGAGTGTAAGTTTTTATGCGCTTAAAAGCATTTTCAGGCCAAATAAGCTGATTTCTGCCACTTGCAGCAACATACTGAAAGGAAAGTGGGTTTGCCTTCATATTTGACCCAGAACAACTCAGTTCAGCATGGAAATATCATTGCAACAGCTTTTATTTAGCCAGAGATCAAGAGTGTAAGTTTTTATGCGCTTAAAAGCATTTTCAGGCCGAATGAGCAAATATGCTTGTTTCTGCCAATTGCAGCAAAATACTGAAAGGAAAGTGGGTTTGCCTTCATATTTGACCCAGAACAACTCAGTTCAGCATGGAAATATCATTGCAACAGCTTTTATTTAGCCAGAAATCAAGAGTGTAAGTTTTTATGCGCTTAAAAGCATTTTCAGGCCAAATAACCTGATTTCTGCAAATTGCAGCAACATACTGAAAGGAAAGTGGGTTTGCCTTCATATTTGACCCAGAACAACTCAGTTCAGCATGGAAATATCATTGCAACAGCTTTTATTTAGCCAGAAATCAAGAGTGTAAGTTTTTATGCGCTTAAAAGCATTTTCAGGCCAAATGAGCATATTTGCTCACTTGCTTGTTTCTGCCAATTGCAGCAAAATACTGAAAGGAAAGTGGGTTTGCCTTCATATTTGACCCAGAACAACTCAGTTCAGCATGGAAATATCATTGCAACAGCTTTTATTTAGCCAGAAATCAAGAGTGTAAGTTTTTATGCGCTTAAAAGCATTTTCAGGCCAAATAAGCTGATTTCTGCCACTTGCAGCAACATACTGAAAGGAAAGTGGGTTTGCCTTCATATTTGACCCAGAACAACTCAGTTCAGCATGGAAATATCATTGCAACAGCTTTTATTTAGCCAGAAATCAAGAGTGTAAGTTTTTATGCGCTTAAAAGCTTTTTCAGGCCAAATAAGCTGATTTCTGCCAATTGCAGCAAAATACTGAAAGGAAAGTGGGTTTGCCTTCATATTTGACCCAGAACAACTCAGTTCAGCATGGAAATATCATTGCAACAGCTTTTATTTAGCCAGAAATCAAGAGTGTAAGTTTTTATGCGCTTAAAAGCATTTTCAGGCCGAATGAGCAAATATGCTTGTTTCTGCCAATTGCAGCAAAATACTGAAAGGAAAGTGGGTTTGCCTTCATATTTGACCCAGAACAACTCAGTTCAGCATGGAAATATCATTGCAACAGCTTTTATTTAGCCAGAAATCAAGAGTGTAAGTTTTTATGCGCTTAAAAGCATTTTCAGGCCGAATGAGCAAATATGCTTGTTTCTGCCAATTGCAGCAAAATACTGAAGGGAAAGTGGGTTTGCCTTCATATTTGACCCAGAACAACTCAGTTCAGCATGGAAATATCATTGCAACAGCTTTTATTTAGCCAGAAATCAAGAGTGTAAGTTTTTATGCGCTTAAAAGCATTTTCAGGCCAAATAAGCTGATTTCTGCCAATTGCAGCAACATACTGAAAGGAAAGTGGGTTTGCCTTCATATTTGACCCAGAACAACTCAGTTCAGCATGGAAATATCATTGCAACAGCTTTTATTTAGCCAGAAATCAAGAGTGTAAGTTTTTAAGCGCTTAAAAGCATTTTCAGGCCGAATGAGCAAATATGCTTGTTTCTGCCAATTGCAGCAAAATACTGAAGGGAAAGTGGGTTTGCCTTCATATTTGACCCAGAACAACTCAGTTCAGCATGGAAATATCATTGCAACAGCTTTTATTTAGCCAGAAATCAAGAGTGTAAGTTTTTATGCGCTTAAAAGCATTTTCAGGCCAAATAGGCTGATTTCTGCCAATTGCAGCAAAATACTGAAAGGAAAGTGGGTTTGCCTTCATATTTGACCCAGAACAACTCAGTTCAGCATGGAAATATCATTGCAACAGCTTTTATTTAGCCAGAAATCAAGAGTGTAAGTTTTTATGCGCTTAAAAGCATTTTCAGGCCGAATGAGCAAATATGCTTGTTTCTGCCAATTGCAGCAAAATACTGAAGGGAAAGTGGGTTTGCCTTCATATTTGACCCAGAACAACTCAGTTCAGCATGGAAATATCATTGAAACAGCTTTTATTTAGCCAGAAATCAAGAGTGTAAGTTTTTATGCGCTTAAAAGCATTTTCAGGCCAAATAAGCTGATTTCTGCCAATTGCAGCAACATACTGAAAGGAAAGTGGGTTTGCCTTCATATTTGACCCAGAACAACTCAGTTCAGCATGGAAATATCATTGCAACAGCTTTTATTTAGCCAGAAATGAAGAGTGTAAGTTTTTATGCGCTTAAAAGCATTTTCAGGCCGAATGAGCAAATATGCTTGTTTCTGCCAATTGCAGCAAAATACTGAAAGGAAAGTGGGTTTGCCTTCATATTTGAGCCAGAACAACTCAGTTCAGCATGGAAATATCATTGCAACAGCTTTTATTTAGCCAGAAATCAAGAGTGTAAGTTTTTATGCGCTTAAAAGCATTTTCAGGCCGAATGAGCAAATATGCTTGTTTCTGCCAATTGCAGCAAAATACTGAAAGGAAAGTGGGTTTGCCTTCATATTTGACCCAGAACAACTCAGTTCAGCATGGAAATATCATTGCAACAGCTTTTATTTAGCCAGAAATCAAGAGTGTAAGTTTTTATGCGCTTAAAGCATTTTCAGGCCAAATAAGCTGATTTCTGCCAATTGCAGCAAAATACTGAAAGGAAAGTGGGTTTGCCTTCATATTTGACCCAGAACAACTCAGTTCAGCATGGAAATATCATTGCAACAGCTTTTATTTAGCCAGAAATCAAGAGTGTAAGTTTTTATGCGCTTAAAAGCATTTTCAGGCCAAATAAGCTGATTTCTGCCAATTGCAGCAAAATACTGAAAGGAAAGTGGGTTTGCCTTCATATTTGAGCCAGAACAACTCAGTTCAGCATGGAAATATCATTGCAACAGCTTTTATTTAGCCTCAAATCAAGAGTGTAAGTTTTTATGCGCTTAAAAGCATTTTCAGGCCGAATGAGCAAATATGCTTGTTTCTGCCAATTGCAGCAAAATACTGAAAGGAAAGTGGGTTTGCCTTCATATTTGACCCAGAACAACTCAGTTCAGCATGGAAATATCATTGCAACAGCTTTTATTTAGCCAGAAATCAAGAGTGTAAGTTTTTATGCGCTTAAAAGCATTTTCAGGCCAAATAAGCTGATTTCTGCCAATTGCAGCAAAATACTGAAAGGAAAGTGGGTTTGCCTTCATATTTGACCCAGAACAACTCAGTTCAGCATGGAAATATCATTGCAACAGCTTTTATTTAGCCAGAAATCAAGAGTGTAAGTTTTTATGCGCTTAAAAGCATTTTCAGGCCGAATGAGCAAATATGCTTGTTTCTGCCAATTGCAGCAAAAAACTGAAAGGAAAGTGGGTTTGCCTTCATATTTGACCCAGAACAACTCAGTTCAGCATGGAAATATCATTGCAACAGCTTTTATTTAGCCAGAAATCAAGAGTGTAAGTTTTTATGCGCTTAAAAGCATTTTCAGGCCGAATGAGCAAATATGCTTGTTTCTGCCAATTGCAGTAAAATACTGAAGGGAAAGTGGGTTTGCCTTCATATTTGACCCAGAACAACTCAGTTCAGCATGGAAATATCATTGAAACAGCTTTTATTTAGCCAGAAATCAAGAGTGTAAGTTTTTATGCGCTTAAAAGCATTTTCAGGCCAAATAAGCTGATTACTGCCAATTGCAGCAACATACTGAAAGGAAAGTGGGTTTGTCTTCATATTTGACCCAGAACAACTAAGTTCAGCATGGAAATATCATTGCAACAGCTTTTATTTAGCCAGAAATCAAGAGTGTAAGTTTTTATGCGCTTAAAAGCATTTTCAGGCCGAATGAGCAAATATGCTTGTTTCTGCCAATTGCAGCAAAAAACTGAAAGGAAAGTGGGTTTGCCTTCATATTTGACCCAGAACAACTCAGTTCAGCATGGAAATATCATTGCAACAGCTTTTATTTAGCCAGAAATCAAGAGTGTAAGTTTTTATGCGCTTAAAAGCATTTTCAGGCCGAATGAGCAAATATGCTTGTTTCTGCCAATTGCAGCAAAATACTGAAAGGAAAGTGGGTTTGCCTTCATATTTGACCCAGAACAACTCAGTTCAGCATGGAAATATCATTGCAACAGCTTTTATTTAGCCAGAAATCAAGAGTGGAAGTTTTTATGCGCTTAAAAGCATTTTCAGGCCTAATGAGCAAATAAGCTGATTTCTGCCAATTGCAGCAAAATACTGAAAGGAAAGTGGGTTTGCCTTCATATTTGAGCCAGAACAACTCAGTTCAGCATGGAAATATCATTGCAACAGCTTTTATTTAGCCACAAATCAAGAGTGTAAGTTTTTATGCGCTTAAAAGCATTTTCACGCCGAATGAGCAAATATGCTTGTTTCTGCCAATTGCAGCAAAATACTGAAAGGAAAGTGGGTTTGCCTTCATATTTGACCCAGAACAACTCAGTTCAGCATGGAAATATCATTGCAACAGCTTTTATTTAGCCAGAAATCAAGAGTGTAAGTTTTTATGCGCTTAAAAGCATTTTCAGGCCGAATGAGCAAATATGCTTGTTTCTGCCAATTGCAGCAAAATACTGAAGGGAAAGTGGATTTGCCTTCATATTTGACCCAGAACAACTCAGTTCAGCATGGAAATATCATTGAAACAGCTTTTATTTAGCCAGAAATCAAGAGTGTAAGTTTTTATGCGCTTAAAAGCATTTTCAGGCCAAATAAGCTGATTTCTGCCAATTGCAGCAACATACTGAAAGGAAAGTGGGTTTGCCTTCATATTTGACCCAGAACAACTCAGTTCAGCATGGAAATATCATTGCAACAGCTTTTATTTAGCCAGAAATCAAGAGTGTAAGTTTTTATGCGCTTAAAAGCATTTTCAGGCCGAATGAGCAAATATGCTTGTTTCTGCCAATTGCAGCAAAATACTGAAAGGAAAGTGGGTTTGCCTTCATATTTGACCCAGAACAACTCAGTTCAGCATGGAAATATCATTGCAACAGCTTTTATTTAGCCAGAAATCAAGAGTGTAAGTTTTTATGCGCTTAAAAGCATTTTCAGGCCAAATAAGCTGATTTCTGCCAATTGCAGCAACATACTGAAAGGAAAGTGGGTTTGCCTTCATATTTGACCCAGAACAACTCAGTTCAGCATGGAAAAATCATTGCAACAGCTTTTATTTAGCCAGAAATCAAGAGTGTAAGTTTTTATGCGCTTAAAAGCATTTTCAGGCCGAATGAGCAAATATGCTTGTTTCTGCCAATTGCAGCAACATACTGAAAGGAAAGTGGGTTTGCCTTCATATTTGACCCAGAACAACTCAGTTCAGCATGGAAATATCATTGCAACAGCTTTTATTTAGCCAGAAATCAAGAGTGTAAGTTTTTATGCGCTTAAAAGCATTTTCAGGCCGAATGAGCAAATATGCTTGTTTCTGCCAATTGCAGCAAAATACTGAAAGGAAAGTGGGTTTGCCTTCATATTTGAGCCAGAACAACTCAGTTCAGCATGTAAATATCATTGCAACAGCTTTTATTTAGCCAGAAATCAAGAGTGTAAGTTTTTATGCGCTTAAAAGCATTTTCAGGCCGAATGAGCAAATATGCTTGTTTCTGCCAATTGCAGCAAAATACTGAAAGGAAAGTGGGTTTGCCTTCATATTTGACCCAGAACAACTCAGTTCAGCATGGAAATATCATTGCAACAGCTTTTATTTAGCCAGAAATCAAGAGTGTAAGTTTTTATGCGCTTAAAAGCATTTTCAGGCCGAATGAGCAAATATGCTTGTTTCTGCCAATTGCAGCAAAATACTGAAAGGAAAGTGGGTTTGCCTTCATATTTGACCCAGAACAACTCAGTTCAGCATGGAAATATCATTGCAACAGCTTTTATTTAGCCAGAAATCAAGAGTGTAAGTTTTTATGCGCTTAAAAGCATTTTCAGGCCGAATAAGCTGATTTCTGCCAATTGCAGCAAAATACTGAAAGGAAAGTGGGTTTGCCTTCATATTTGAGCCAGAACAACTCAGTTCAGCATGGAAATATCATTGCAACAGCTTTTATTTAGCCAGAAATCAAGAGTGTAAGTTTTTATGCGCTTAAAAGCATTTTCAGGCCGAATGAGCAAATATGCTTGTTTCTGCCAATTGCAGCAAAATACTGAAAGGAAAGTGGGTTTGCCTTCATATTTGACCCAGAACAACTCAGTTCAGCATGGAAATATCATTGCAACAGCTTTTATTTAGCCAGAAATCAAGAGTGTAAGTTTTTATGCGCTTAAAAGCATTTTCAGGCCGAATGAGCAAATATGCTTGTTTCTGCCAATTGCAGCAAAATACTGAAGGGAAAGTGGGTTTGCCTTCATATTTGACCCAGAACAACTCAGTTCAGCATGGAAATATCATTGAAACAGCTTTTATTTAGCCAGAAATCAAGAGTGTAAGTTTTTATGCGCTTAAAAGCATTTTCAGGCCGAATGAGCAAATATGCTTGTTTCTGCCAATTGCAGCAAAATACTGAAGGGAAAGTGGGTTTGCCTTCATATTTGACCCAGAACAATTCAGTTCAGCATGGAAATATCATTGCAACAGCTTTTATTTAGCCAGAAATCAAGAGTGTAAGTTTTTATGCGCTTAAAAGCATTGTCAGGCCGAATAAGCTGATTTCTGCCAATTGCAGCAAAATACTGAAAGGAAAGTGGGTTTGCCTTCATATTTGAGCCAGAACAACTCAGTTCAGCATGGAAATATCATTGCAACAGCTTTTATTTAGCCAGAAATCAAGAGTGTAAGTTTTTATGCGCTTAAAAGCATTTTCAGGCCAAATAAGCTGATTTCTGCCAATTGCAGCAAAATACTGAAAGGAAAGTGGGTTTGCCTTCATCTTTGACCCAGAACAACTCAGTTTAGCATGGAAATATCATTGCAACAGCTTTTATTTAGCCAGAAATCAAGAGTGTAAGTTTTTATGCGCTTAAAAGCATTTTCAGGCCAAATAAGCTGATTTCTGCCAATTGCAGCAACATACTGAAAGGAAAGTGGGTTTGCCTTCATATTTGAGCCAGAACAACTCAGTTTAGCATGGAAATATCATTGCAACAGCTTTTATTTAGCCAGAAATCAAGAGTGTAAGTTTTTATGCGCTTAAAAGCATTTTCAGGCCGAATAAGCTGATTTCTGCCAATTGCAGCAAAATACTGAAAGGAAAGTGGGTTTGCCTTCATATTTGACCCAGAACAACTCAGTTCAGCATGGAAATATCATTGCAACAGCTTTTATTTAGCCACAAATCAAGAGTGTAAGTTTTTAAGCGCTTAAAAGCATTTTCAGGCCGAATGAGCAAATATGCTTGTTTCTGCCAATTGCAGAAAAATACTGAAGGGAAAGTGGGTTTGCCTTCATATTTGACCCAGAACAACTCAGTTCAGCATGGAAATATCATTGCAACAGCTTTTATTTAGCCAGAAATCAAGAGTGTAAGTTTTTATGCGCTTAAAAGCATTTTCAGGCCAAATAAGCTGATTTCTGCCAATTGCAGCAAAATACTGAAAGGAAAGTGGGTTTGCCTTCATATTTGACCCAGAACAACTCAGTTCAGCATGGAAATATCATTGCAACAGCTTTTATTTAGCCAGAAATCAAGAGTGTAAGTTTTTATGCGCTTAAAAGCATTTTCAGGCCGAATGAGCAAATATGCTTGTTTCTGCCAATTGCAGCAAAATACTGAAAGGAAAGTGGGTTTGCCTTCATATTTGACCCAGAACAACTCAGTTCAGCATGGAAATATCATTGCAACAGCTTTTATTTAGCCAGAAATCAAGAGTGTAAGTTTTTATGCGCTTAAAAGCATTTTCAGGCCGAATAAGCTGATTTCTGCCAATTGCAGCAAAATACTGAAAGGAAAGTGGGTTTGCTTTCATATTTGAGCCAGAACAACTCAGTTCAGCATGGAAATATCATTGCAACAGCTTTTATTTAGCCAGAAATCAAGAGTGTAAGTTTTTATGCGCTTAAAAGCATTTTCAGGCCAAATAAGCTGATTTCTGCCAATTGCAGCAAAATACTGAAAGGAAAGTGGGTTTGCCTTCATATTTGACCCAGAACAACTCAGTTTAGCATGGAAATATCATTGCAACAGCTTTTATTTAGCCAGAAATCAAGAGTGTAAGTTTTTATGCGCTTAAAAGCATTTTCAGGCCGAATGAGCAAATATGCTTGTTTCTGCCAATTGCAGCAAAATACTGAAGGGAAAGTGGGTTTGCCTTCATATTTGACCCAGAACAACTCAGTTCAGCATGGAAATATCATTGCAACAGCTTTTATTTAGCCAGAAATCAAGAGTGTAAGTTTTTATGCGCTTAAAAGCATTTTCAGGCCAAATAAGCTGATTTCTGCCAATTGCAGCAACATACTGAAAGGAAAGTGGGTTTGCCTTCATATTTGACCCAGAACAACTCAGTTCAGCATGGAAATATCATTGCAACAGCTTTTTTTTAGCCAGAAATCAAGAGTGTAAGTTTTTATGCGCTTAAAAGCATTTTCAGGCCGAATGAGCAAATATGCTTGTTTCTGCCAATTGCAGCAAAATACTGAAAGGAAAGTGGGTTTGCTCTCATATTTGACCCAGAACAACTCAGTTCAGCATGGAAATATCATTGCAACAGCTTTTATTTAGCCAGAAATCAAGAGTGTACGTTTTTATGCGCTTAAAAGCATTTTCAGGCCAAATCAGCTGATTTCTGCCAATTGCAGCAAAAAACAAAAAGGAAAGTGGGTTTGCCTTCATATTTGAACCAGAACAACTCAGTTCAGCATGGAAATATCATTGCAACAGCTTTTATTTAGCCAGAAATCAAGAGTGTTAGTTTTTATGCGCTTAAAAGCATTTTCAGGCCGAATGAGCAAATATGCTTGTTTCTGCCAATTGCAGACAAATACTGAAAGGAAAGTGGGTTTGCCTTCATATTTGACCCAGAACAACTCAGTTCAGCATGGAAATATCATTGCAACAGCTTTTATTTAGCCAGAAATCAAGAGTGTAAGTTTTTATGCGCTTAAAGCATTTTCAGGCCAAATGAGCTGATTTCTGCCAATTGCAGCAAAAAACAAAAGGGAAAGTGGGTTTGCCTTCATATTTGACGCAGAACAACTCAGTTCAGCATGGAAATATCATTGCAACAGCTTTTATTTAGCCAGAACTCAAGAGTGTTAATTTTTATGCGCTTAAAAGCATTTTCAGGCGGAATGATTAAATATGCTTGTTTCTGCCAATTGCAGCAAAATACTGAAAGGAAAGTGGGTTTGCTCTCATATTTGACCCAGAACAACTCAGTTCAGCATGGAAATATCATTGCAACAGCTTTTATTTAGCCAGAAATCAAGAGTGTAAGTTTTTATGCGCTTAAAAGCATTTTCAGGCCAAATCAGCTGATTTCTGCCAATTGCAGCAAAAAACAAAAAGGAAAGTGGGTTTGCCTTCATATTTGAACCAGAACAACTCAGTTCAGCATGGAAATATCATTGCAACAGCTTTTATTTAGCCAGAAATCAAGAGTGTAAGTTTTTATGCGCTTAAAGCATTTTCAGGCCAAATGAGCTGATTTCTGCAAATTGCAGCAAAATACTGAAAGGAAAGTGGGTTTGCCTTCATATTTGACCCAGAACAATTCAGTTCAGCATGGAAATATCATTGCAACAGCTTTTATTTAGCCAGAAATTAAGAGTGTAATTTTTTATGCGCTTAAAAGCATTTTCAGGCCGAATGAGCAAATATGCTTGTTTCTGCCAATTGCAGCAAAATACTGAAGGGAAAGTGGGTTTGCCTTCATATTTGACCCAGAACAACTCAGTTCAGCATGGAAATATCATTGCAACAGCTTTTATTTAGCCAGAAATCAAGAGTATAAGTTTTTATGCGCTTAAAAGCATTTTCAGGCCAAATGAGCTGATTTCTGCCAATTGCCGCAAAATACTGAAGGGAAAGTGGGTTTGCCTTCATATTTGACCCAGAACAACTCAGTTCAGCATGGAAATATCATTGCAACAGCTTTTATTTAGCCAGAAATCAGGAGTGTAAGTTTTTATGCGCTTAAAAGCATTTTCAGGCCGAATGAGCAAATATGCTTGTTTCTGCCAATTGCAGCAAAATACTGAAAGGAAAGTGGGTTTGCCTTCATATTTGACCCAGAACAACTCAGTTCAGCATGGAAATATCATTGCAACAGCTTTTATTTAGCCAGAAATCAAGAGTGTAAGTTTTTATGCGCTTAAAAGCATTTTCAGGCCAAATAAGCTGATTTCTGCCAATTGCAGCAAAATACTGAAAGGAAAGTGGGTTTGCCTTCATATTTGACCCAGAACAACTCAGTTCAGCATGGAAATATCATTGCAACAGCTTTTATTTAGCCAGAAATCAAGAGTGTTAATGTTTATGCGCTTAAAAACATTTTCAGGCCGAATGAGCAAATATGCTTATTTCTGCCAATTGCAGCAAAATACTGAAGGGAAAGTGGGTTTGAATTCATATTTGACCCAGAACAACTCAGTTCAGCATGGAAATATCATTGCAACAGCTTTTATTTAGCCAGAAATCAAGAGTATAAGTTTTTATGCGCTTAAAAGCATTTTCAGGACAAATGCGCAAATATGCTTGTTTCTGCCAATTGCAGCAAAATACTGAAAGGAAAGTGGGTTTGCCTTCATATTTGACCCACTTCAACTCAGTTCAGCATGGAAATATCTTTGCAACAGCTTTTAATTAGCCAGAAATCAAGAGTGTAAGTTTTTATGCGCTTAAAAGCATTTTCAGGCCAAATGAGCAAATATGCTTGTTTCTGCCAATTGCAGCAAAATACTGAAAGGAAAGTGGGTTTGCCTTCATATTTGACCCAGAAAAACTCAGTTCAGCATGGAAATATCATTGCAACAGCTTTTATTTAGCCAGAAATCAAGAGTGTAAGTTTTTATGCGCTTAAAAGCATTTTCAGGCCAAATGAGCTGATTTCTGCCAATTGC
Organism: Channa argus; assembly: GCF_033026475.1. Classification (NCBI taxonomy): domain Eukaryota; kingdom Metazoa; phylum Chordata; class Actinopteri; order Anabantiformes; family Channidae; genus Channa; species Channa argus. The sequence continues at coordinate 1,637,485 of NW_027125221.1, forward strand.
AGCAAAATACTGAAAGGAAAGTGGGTTTGCCTTCATATTTGACCCAGAACAACTCACTTCAGCATGGAAATATCATTGCAACAGCTTTTATTTAGCCAGAAATCAAGAGTGTAAGTTTTTATGCGCCTAAAAGCATTTTCAGGCCGAATGAGCAAAAATACTTATTTCTGCCAATTGCAGCAAAATACTGAAGGGAAAGTGGGTTTGCCTTCATATTTGACCCAGAACAACTCAGTTCAGCATGGAAATATCATTGCAACAGCTTTTATTTAGCCAGAAATCAAGAGTGTAAGTTTTTATGCGCTTAAAAGCATTTTCAGGCCGAATGAGCAAATATGCTTGTTTCTGCCAATTGCAGCAAAATACTGAAAGGAAAGTGGGTTTGCCTTCATATTTGACCCAGAACAACTCAGTTCAGCATGGAAATATCATTGCAACAGCTTTTATTTAGCCAGAAATCAAGAGTGAAAGTTTTTATGCGCCTAAAAGCATTTTCAGGCCGAATGAGCAAATATGCTTGTTTCTGCCAATTGCAGCAAAATACTGAAAGGAAAGTGGGTTTGCCTTCATATTTGACGCAGAACAACTCAGTTCAGCATGGAAATATCATTGCAACAGCTTTTATTTAGCCAGAAATCAAGAGTGTAAGTTTTTATGCGCTTAAAGCATTTTCAGGCCAAATGAGCTAATTTCTGCCAATTGCAGCAAAATACTGAAGGGAAAGTGGGTTTGCCTTCATATTTGACCCAGAACAACTCAGTTCAGCATGGAAATATCATTGCAACAGCTTTTATTTAGCCAGAAATCAAGAGTGTAACTTTTTATGCGCTTAAAAGCATTTTCAGGCCGAATGAGCAAATATGCTTGTTTCTGCCAATTGCAGCAAAATACTGAAAGGAAAGTGGGTTTGCCTTCATATTTGACCCAGAACAACTCAGTTCAGCATGGAAATATCATTGCAACAGCTTTTATTTAGCCAGAAATCAAGAGTGAAAGTTTTTATGCGCTTAAAAGCATTTTCAGGCCGAATGATTAAATATGCTTGTTTCTGCCAATTGCAGCAAAATACTGAAAGGAAAGTGGGTTTGCTCTCTTTTTGGCCCAGAACAACTCAGTTCAGCATGGAAATATCATTGCAACAGCTTTTATTTAGCCAGAAATCAAGAGTGTACGTTTTTATGCGCTTAAAAGCATTTTCAGGCCAAATCAGCTGATTTCTGCCAATTGCAGCAAAAAACAAAAAGGAAAGTGGGTTTGCCTTCATATTTGAACCAGAACAACTCAGTTCAGCATGGAAATATCATTGCAACAGCTTTTATTTAGCCAGAAATCAAGAGTGTTAGTTTTTATGCGCTTAAAAGCATTTTCAGGCCGAATGAGCAAATATGCTTGTTTCTGCCAATTGCAGACAAATACTGAAAGGAAAGTGGGTTTGCCTTCATATTTGACCCAGAACAACTCAGTTCAGCATGGAAATATCATTGCAACAGCTTTTATTTAGCCATAAATCAAGAGTGTAAGTTTTTATGCGCTTAAAGCATTTTCAGGCCAAATGAGCTGATTTCTGCCAATTGCAGCAAAAAACAAAAGGGAAAGTGGGTTTGCCTTCATATTTGACCCAGAACAACTCAGTTCAGCATGGAAATATCATTGCAACAGCTTTTATTTAGCCAGAAATCAAGAGTGTAAGTTTTTATGCGCTTAAAGCATTTTCAGGCCAAATGAGCTGATTTCTGCCAATTGCAGCAAAATACTGAAAGGAAAGTGGGTTTGCTCTCATATTTGACCCAGAACAACTCAGTTCAGCATGGAAATATCATTGCAACAGCTTTTATTTAGCCAGAAATCAAGAGTGTAAGTTTTTATGCGCTTAAAAGCATTTTCAGGCCAAATCAGCTGATTTCTGCCAATTGCAGCAAAAAACAAAAAGGAAAGTGGGTTTGCCTTCATATTTGAACCAGAACAACTCAGTTCAGCATGGAAATATCATTGCAACAGCTTTTATTTAGCCAGAAATCAAGAGTGTAAGTTTTTATGCGCTTAAAGGATTTTCAGGCCAAATGAGCTGATTTCTGCAAATTGCAGCAAAATACTGAAAGGAAAGTGGGTTTTCCTTCATATTTGACGCAGAACAATTCAGTTCAGCATGGAAATATCATTGCAACAGCTTTTATTTAGCCAGAAATTAAGAGTGTAAGTTTTTATGCGCTTAAAAGCATTTTCAGGCCAAATAAGCTGATTTCTGCCAATTGCAGCAAAATACTGAAAGGAAAGTGGGTTTGCCTTCATATTTGACCCAGAACAACTCAGTTCAGCATGGAAATATCATTGCAACAGCTTTTATTTAGCCATAAATCAAGAGTGTAAGTTTTTATGCGCTTAAAGCATTTTCAGGCCAAATGAGCTGATTTCTGCCAATTGCAGCAAAATACTGAAAGGAAAGTGGGTTTGCTCTCATATTTGACCCAGAACAACTCAGTTCAGCATGGAAATATCATTGCAACAGCTTTTATTTAGCCAGAAATCAAGAGTGTAAGTTTTTATGCGCTTAAAAGCATTTTCAGGCCAAATCAGCTGATTTCTGCCAATTGCAGCAAAAAACAAAAAGGAAAGTGGGTTTGCCTTCATATTTGAACCAGAACAACTCAGTTCAGCATGGAAATATCATTGCAACAGCTTTTATTTAGCCAGAAATCAAGAGTGTAAGTTTTTATGCGCTTAAAGGATTTTCAGGCCAAATGAGCTGATTTCTGCAAATTGCAGCAAAATACTGAGAGGAAAGTGGGTTTGCCTTCATATTTGACGCAGAACAATTCAGTTCAGCATGGAAATATCATTGCAACAGCTTTTACTTAGCCAGAAATTAAGAGTGTAAGTTTTTATGCGCTTAAAAGCATTTTCAGGCCAAATGAGCAAATATGCTTGTTTCTGCCAATTGCAGCAAAATACTGAAGGGAAAGTGGGTTTGCCTTCATATTTGACCCAGAACAACTCAGTTCAGCATGGAAATATCATTGCAACAGCTTTTATTTAGCCAGAAATCAAGAGTATAAGTTTTTATGCGCTTAAAAGCATTTTCAGGCCAAATGAGCTGATTTCTGCCAATTGCAGCAAAAATACTGAAGGGAAAGTGGGTTTGCCTTCATATTTGACCCAGAACAACTCAGTTCAGCATGGAAATATTATTGCAACAGCTTTTATTTAACCAGAAATCAAGAGTGTAAGTTTTTATGCGCTTAAAAGCATTTTCAGGCCGAATGAGCAAATATGCTTGTTTCTGCCAATTGCAGCAAAATACTGAAAGGAAAGTGGGTTTGCCTTCATATTTGACGCAGAACAACTCAGTTCAGCATGGAAATATCATTGCAACAGCTTTTATTTAGCCAGAAATCAAGAGTGTAAGGTTTTATGCGCTTAAAGGCATTTTCAGGCCAAATGAGCTGATTTCTGGCAATTGCAGACAAATACTGAAAGGAAAGTGGGTTTGCCTTCATATTTGACCCAGAACAACTCAGTTCAGCATGGAAATATCATTGCAACAGCTTTTATTTAGCCAGAAATCAAGAGTGTAAGTTTTTATGCGCTTAAAAGCATATTCAGGCCGAATGAGCAAATATGCTTGTTTCTGCCAATTGTAGCAAAATACTGAAGGGAAAGTGGGTTTGCCTTCATATTCAACCCAGAACAACTCAGTTCAGCATGGAAATATCATTGCAACAGCTTTTATTTAGCCAGAAATCAAGAGTGTAAGTTTTTATGCGCTTAAAAGCATTTTCAGGCCAAATGAGCTGATTTCTGCCAATTGCAGCAAAAAACAAAAGGGAAAGTGGGTTTGCCTTCATATTTGACCCAGAACAACTCAGTTCAGCATGGAAATATCATTGCAACAGCTTTTATTTAGCCACAGTTGAAGAGTGTAAGTTTTTATGCGCTTAAAAGCATTTTCAGGCCGAGTGAGCAAATATGCTTGATTCTGCCAATTGCAGCAAAATACTGAAGGGAAAGTGTGTTTGCCTTCATATTTGACCCGGAACAACTCAGTTCCGCATGGAAATATCATTGCAACAGCTTTTATTTATCCACAGTTGAAGAGTGTAAGTTTTTATGCGCTTAAAAGCATTTTCAGGCCGAATGAGCAAATATGCTTGTTTCTGCCAATTGCAGCAAAATACTGAAAGGAAAGTGGGTTTGACTTCATATTTGACCCAGAACAACTCAGTTCAGCATGGAAATATCATTGCAACAGCTTTTATTTAGCCAGAAATCAAGAGTATAAGTTTTTATGCGCTTAAAAGCATTTTCAGGCCGAATGAGCAAATATGCTTGTTTCTGCCAATTGCAGCAAAATACTGAAGGGAAAGTGGGTTTGCCTTCATATTTGACCCAGAACAACTCAGTTCAGCATGGAAATATCATTGCAACAGCTTTTATTTAGCCAGAAATCACGAGTGTACGTTTTTATGCGTTTAAAAGCATTTTCAGGCCGAATGAGCTGATTTCTGCCAATTGCAGAAAAATACTGAAAGGAAAGTGGGTTTTCCTTCATATTTGACCCAGAACAACTCAGTTCAGCATGGAAATATCATTGCAACAGCTTTTATTTAGCCAGAAATCAAGAGTGTACGTTTTTATGCGCTTAAAAGCATTTTCAGGCCGAATGATTAAATATGCTTGTTTCTGCCAATTGCAGCAATAATACTGAAAGGAAAGTGGGTTTGCCTTCATATTTGACCCAGAACAACTCAGTTCAGCATGGAAATATCATTGCAACAGCTTTTATTTAGCCACAGTTGAAGAGTGTAAGTTTTTATGCGCTTAAAAGCATTTTCAGGCCGAATGAGCAAATATGCTTTTTTCTGCCAATTGCAGCAAAATACTTAAGGGAAAGTGTGTTTGCCTTCATATTTGACCCAGAACAACTCAGTTCAGCATGGAAATATCATTGCAACAGCTTTTATTTAGTCAGAAATCAAGAGTGTAAGTTTTTATGCGCTTAAAAGCATTTTCAGGCCAAATGAGCTGATTTCTGCCAATTGCAGACAAATACTGAAAGGAAAGTGGGTTTGCCTTCATATTTGACCCAGAACAACTCAGTTCAGCATGGAAATATCATTGCAACAGCTTTTATTTAGCCACAGTTGAAGAGTGTAAGTTTTTATGCGCTTAAAAGCATTTTCAGGCCGAATGAGCAAATATGCTTGTTTCTGCCAATTGCAGAAAAAATACTGAAGGGAAAGTGTGTTTGCCTTCATATTTGACCAAGAACAACTCAGTTCAGCATGGAAATATCATTGCAACAGCTTTTATTTAGCCAGAAATCAAGAGTGTAAGTTTTTATGCGCTTAAAAGCATTTTCAGGCCGAATGAGCAAATATGCTTGTTTCTGCCAATTGCAGCAAAATAGTGAAAGGAAAGTGGGTTTGCCTTCATATTTGACCCAGAACAACTCAGTTCAGCATGGAAATATCATTGCATCAGCTATTATTTAGCCAGAAATCAAGAGTGTAAGTTTTTATGCGCTTAAAACCATTTTCAGGCCAAATGAGCTGATTTCTTCCAATTGCAGCAAAATACTGAAAGGAAAGTGGGTTTGCTTCATATTTGACCCAGAACAACTCAGTTCAGCATGGAAATATCATTGCAACAGCTTTTATTTAGCCACAGTTGAAGAGTGTAAGTTTTTATGCGCTTAAAAGCATTTTCAGGCCGAATGAGCAAATATGCTTGTTTCTGCCAATTGCAGCAAAATACTGAAGGGAAAGTGTGTTTGCCTTCATATTTGACCAAGAACAACTCAGTTCAGCATGGAAATATCATTGCAACAGCTTTTATTTAGCCAGAAATCAAGAGTGTAAGTTTTTATGCGCTTAAAAGCATTTTCAGGCCAAATGAGCTGATTTCTGCCAATTGCAGCAAAAAACAAAAGGGAAAGTGGGTTTGCCTTCATATTTGACCCAGAACAACTCAGTTCAGCATGGAAATATCATTGCAACAGCTTTTATTTAGCCAGAAATCAAGAGTGTAAGATTTCATGTGCTTAAAAGCATTTTCAGGCCGAATGAGCAAATATGCTTGTTTCTGCCAATTGCAGCAAAATACTGAAGGGAAAGTGTGTTTGCCTTCATATTTGACCCGGAACAACTCAGTTCAGCATGGAAATATCATTGCAACAGCTTTTATTTAGCCAGAAATCAAGAGTGTACGTTTTTATGCTCTTAAAAGCATTTTCAGGCCAAATGAGCTGATTTCTGCCAATTGCAGAAAAATACTGAAAGGAAAGTGGGTTTGCCTTCATATTTGACCCAGAACAACTCAGTTCAGCATGGAAATATCATTGCAACAGCTTTTATTTAGCCAGAAATCAAGAGTGTAAGTTTTTATGCGCTTAAAAGCATTTTCAGGCCGAATGATTAAATATGCTTGTTTCTGCCAATTGCAGCAAAATACTGAAAGGAAAGTGGGTTTGCCTTCATATTTGACCCAGAACAACTCAGTGCAGCATGGAAATATCATTGCAACAGCTTTTATTTAGCTAGAAATCAAGAGTGTAACTTTTTATTCGCTAAAAGCATTTTCAGGCCAAATGAGCTGATTTCTGCCAATTGTATCAAAATACTAAAGGGAAAGTTGGTTTGGCTTCATATTTGACCCAGAACAACTAAGTTCAGCATGGAAATATCATTGCAACAGCTTTTATTTAGCCACAGTTGAATAGTGTAAGTTTTTATGCGCTTAAAAGCATTTTCAGGCCGAATGAGCAAATATGCTTTTTTCTGCCAATTACAGCAAAATACTTAAGGGAAAGTGTGTTTGCCTTCATATTTGACCCAGAACAACTCAGTTCAGCATGGAAATATCATTGCAACAGCTTTTATTTAGTCAGAAATCAAGAGTGTAAGTTTTTATGCGCTTAAAAGCATTTTCAGGCCAAATGAGCTGATTTCTGCCAATTGCAGACAAATACTGAAAGGAAAGTGGGTTTGCCTTCATATTTGACCCAGAACAACTCAGTTCAGCATGGAAATATCATTGCAACAGCTTTTATTTAGCCACAGTTGAAGAGTGTAAGTTTTTATGCGCTTAAAAGCATTTTCAGGCCGAATGAGCAAATATGCTTGTTTCTGCCAATTGCAGCAAAATACTGAAGGGAAAGTGGGTTTGCCTTCATATTTGACCAAGAACAACTCAGTTCAGCATGGAAATATCATTGCAACAGCTTTTATTTAGCCACAGTTGAAGAGTGTAAGTTTTTATGCGCTTAAAAGCATTTTCAGGCCGAATGAGCAAATATGCTTGTTTCTGCCAATTGCAGCAAAAATACTGAAGGGAAAGTGTGTTTGCCTTCATATTTGACCAAGAACAACTCAGTTCAGCATGGAAATATCATTGCAACAGCTTTTATTTAGCCAGAAATCAAGAGTGTAAGTTTTTATGCGCTTAAAAGCATTTTCAGGCCGAATGAGCAAATATGCTTGTTTCTGCCAATTGCAGCAAAATACTGAAGGGAAAGTGTGTTTGCCTTCATATTTGACCAAGAACAACTCAGTTCAGCATGGAAATATCATTGCAACAGCTTTTATTTAGCCAGAAATCAAGAGTGTAAGTTTTTATGCGCTTAAAAGCATTTTCAGGCCGAATGAGCAAATATGCTTGTTTCTGCCAATTGCAGCAAAATAGTGAAAGGAAAGTGGGTTTGCCTTCATATTTGACCCAGAACAACTCAGTTCAGCATGGAAATATCATTGCATCAGCTATTATTTAGCCAGAAATCAAGAGTGTAAGTTTTTATGCGCTTAAAACCATTTTCAGGCCAAATGAGCTGATTTCTTCCAATTGCAGCAAAATACTGAAAGGAAAGTGGGTTTGCCTTCATATTTGACCCAGAACAACTCAGTTCAGCATGGAAATATCATTGCAACAGCTTTTATTTAGCCACAGTTGAAGAGTGTAAGTTTTTATGCGCTTAAAAGCATTTTCAGGCCGAATGAGCAAATATGCTTGTTTCTGCCAATTGCAGCAAAATACTGAAGGGAAAGTGTGTTTGCCTTCATATTTGACCAAGAACAACTCAGTTCAGCATGGAAATATCATTGCAACAGCTTTTATTTAGCCAGAAATCAAGAGTGTAAGTTTTTATGCGCTTAAAAGCATTTTCAGGCCAATTGAGCTGATTTCTGCCAATTGCAGCAAAAAACAAAAGGGAAAGTGGGTTTGCCTTCATATTTGACCCAGAACAACTCAGTTCAGCATGGAAATATCATTGCAACAGCTTTTATTTAGCCAGAAATCAAGAGTGTAAGATTTCATGTGCTTAAAAGCATTTTCAGGCCGAATGAGCAAATATGCTTGTTTCTGCCAATTGCAGCAAAATACTGAAGGGAAAGTGTGTTTGCCTTCATATTTGACCCGGAACAACTCAGTTCAGCATGGAAATATCATTGCAACAGCTTTTATTTAGCCAGAAATCAAGAGTGTACGTTTTTATGCGCTTAAAAGCATTTTCAGGCCAAATGAGCTGATTTCTGCCAATTGCAGAAAAATACTGAAAGGAAAGTGGGTTTGCCTTCATATTTGACCCAGAACAACTCAGTTCAGCATGGAAATATCATTGCAACAGCTTTTATTTAGCCAGAAATCAAGAGTGTAAGTTTTTATGCGCTTAAAAGCATTTTCAGGCCGAATGATTAAATATGCTTGTTTCTGCCAATTGCAGCAAAATACTGAAAGGAAAGTGGGTTTGCCTTCATATTTGACCCAGAACAACTCAGTTCAGCATGGAAATATCATTGCAACAGCTTTTATTTAGCTAGAAATCAAGAGTGTAACTTTTTATTCGCTAAAAGCATTTTCAGGCCAAATGAGCTGATTTCTGCCAATTGTATCAAAATACTAAAGGGAAAGTTGGTTTGGCTTCATATTTGACCCAGAACAACTAAGTTCAGCATGGAAATATCATTGCAACAGCTTTTATTTAGCCACAGTTGAATAGTGTAAGTTTTTATGCGCTTAAAAGCATTTTCAGGCCGAATGAGCAAATATGCTTTTTTCTGCCAATTGCAGCAAAATACTTAAGGGAAAGTGTGTTTGCCTTCATATTTGACCCAGAACAACTCAGTTCAGCATGGAAATATCATTGCAACAGCTTTTATTTAGTCAGAAATCAAGAGTGTAAGTTTTTATGCGCTTAAAAGCATTTTCAGGCCAAATGAGCTGATTTCTGCCAATTGCAGACAAATACTGAAAGGAAAGTGGGTTTGCCTTCATATTTGACACAGAACAACTCAGTTCAGCATGGAAATATCATTGCAACAGCTTTTATTTAGCCACAGTTGAAGAGTGTAAGTTTTTATGCGCTTAAAAGCATTTTCAGGCCGAATGAGCAAATATGCTTGTTTCTGCCAATTGCAGCAAAATACTGAAGGGAAAGTGGGTTTGCCTTCATATTTGACCCAGAACAACTCAGTTCAGCATGGAAATATCATTGCAACAGCTTTTATTTAGCCACAGTTGAAGAGTGTAAGTTTTTATGCGCTTAAAAGCATTTTCAGGCCGAATGAGCAAATATGCTTGTTTCTGCCAATTGCAGCAAAAATACTGAAGGGAAAGTGTGTTTGCCTTCATATTTGACCAAGAACAACTCAGTTCAGCATGGAAATATCATTGCAACAGCTTTTATTTAGCCAGAAATCAAGAGTGTAAGTTTTTATGCGCTTAAAAGTATTTTCAGGCCGAATGAGCAAATATGCTTGTTTCTGCCAATTGCAGCAAAATAGTGAAAGGAAAGTGGGTTTGCCTTCATATTTGACCCAGAACAACTCAGTTCAGCATGGAAATATCATTGCATCAGCTATTATTTAGCCAGAAATCAAGAGTGTAAGTTTTTATGCGCTTAAAACCATTTTCAGGCCAAATGAGCTGATTTCTTCCAATTGCAGCAAAATACTGAAAGGAAAGTGGGTTTGCCTTCATATTTGACCCAGAACAACTCAGTTCAGCATGGAAATATCATTGCAACAGCTTTTATTTAGCCACAGTTGAAGAGTGTAAGTTTTTATGCGCTTAAAAGCATTTTCAGGCCGAATGAGCAAATATGCTTGTTTCTGCCAATTGCAGCAACATACTGAAGGGAAAGTGTGTTTGCCTTCATATTTGACCAAGAACAACTCAGTTCAGCATGGAAATATCATTGCAACAGCTTTTATTTAGCCAGAAATCAAGAGTGTAAGTTTTTATGCGCTTAAAAGCATTTTCAGGCCAAATGAGCTGATTTCTGCCAATTGCAGCAAAAAACAAAAGGGAAAGTGGGTTTGCCTTCATATTTGACCCAGAACAACTCAGTTCAGCATGGAAATATCATTGCAACAGCTTTTATTTAGCCAGAAATCAAGAGTGTAAGATTTCATGTGCTTAAAAGCATTTTCAGGCCGAATGAGCAAATATGCTTGTTTCTGCCAATTGCAGCAAAATACTGAAGGGAAAGTGTGTTTGCCTTCATATTTGACCCGGAACAACTCAGTTCAGCATGGAAATATCATTGCAACAGCTTTTATTTAGCCAGAAATCAAGAGTGTACGTTTTTATGCGCTTAAAAGCATTTTCAGGCCAAATGAGCTGATTTCTGCCAATTGCAGAAAAATACTGAAAGGAAAGTGGGTTTGCCTTCATATTTGACCCAGAACAACTCAGTTCAGCATGGAAATATCATTGCAACAGCTTTTATTTAGCCAGAAATCAAGAGTGTAAGTTTTTATGCGCTTAAAAGCATTTTCAGGCCGAATGATTAAATGTGCTTGTTTCTGCCAATTGCAGCAAAATACTGAAAGGAAAGTGGGTTTGCCTTCATATTTGACCCAGAACAGCTCAGTTCAGCATGGAAATATCATTGCAACAGCTTTTATTTAGCTAGAAATCAAGAGTGTAACTTTTTATTCGCTAAAAGCATTTTCAGGCCAAATGAGCTGATTTCTGCCAATTGTATCAAAATACTAAAGGGAAAGTTGGTTTGGCTTCATATTTGACCCAGAACAACTAAGTTCAGCATGGAAATATCATTGCAACAGCTTTTATTTAGCCACAGTTGAATAGTGTAAGTTTTTATGCGCTTAAAAGCATTTTCAGGCCGAATGAGCAAATATGCTTTTTTCTGCCAATTGCAGCAAAATACTTAAGGGAAAGTGTGTTTGCCTTCATATTTGACCCAGAACAACTCAGTTCAGCATGGAAATATCATTGCAACAGCTTTTATTTAGTCAGAAATCAAGAGTGTAAGTTTTTATGCGCTTAAAAGCATTTTCAGGCCAAATGAGCTGATTTCTGCCAATTGCAGACAAATACTGAAAGGAAAGTGGGTTTGCCTTCATATTTGACCCAGAACAACTCAGTTCAGCATGGAAATATCATTGCAACAGCTTTTATTTAGCCACAGTTGAAGAGTGTAAGTTTTTATGCGCTTAAAAGCATTTTCAGGCCGAATGAGCAAATATGCTTGTTTCTGCCAATTGCAGCAAAATACTGAAGGGAAAGTGGGTTTGCCTTCATATTTGACCCAGAAGAACTCAGTTCAGCATGGAAATATCATTGCAACAGCTTTTATTTAGCCACAGTTGAAGAGTGTAAGTTTTTATGCGCTTAAAAGCATTTTCAGGCCGAATGAGCAAATATGCTTGTTTCTGCCAATTGCAGCAAAAATACTGAAGGGAAAGTGTGTTTGCCTTCATATTTGACCAAGAACAACTCAGTTCAGCATGGAAATATCATTGCAACAGCTTTTATTTAGCCAGAAATCAAGAGTGTAAGTTTTTATGCGCTTAAAAGCATTTTCAGGCCGAATGAGCAAATATGCTTGTTTCTGCCAATTGCAGCAAAATAGTGAAAGGAAAGTGGGTTTGCCTTCATATTTGACCCAGAACAACTCAGTTCAGCATGGAAATATCATTGCATCAGCTATTATTTAGCCAGAAATCAAGAGTGTAAGTTTTTATGCGCTTAAAAGCATTTTCAGGCCAAATGAGCTGATTTCTTCCAATTGCAGCAAAATACTGAAAGGAAAGTGGGTTTGCCTTCATATTTGACCCAGAACAACTCAGTTCAGCATGGAAATATCATTGCAACAGCTTTTATTTAGCCACAGTTGAAGAGTGTAAGTTTTTATGCGCTTAAAAGCATTTTCAGGCCGAATGAGCAAATATGCTTGTTTCTGCCAATTGCAGCAAAATACTGAAGGGAAAGTGTGTTTGCCTTCATATTTGACCAAGAACAACTCAGTTCAGCATGGAAATATCATTGCAACAGCTTTTATTTAGCCAGAAATCAAGAGTGTAAGTTTTTATGCGCTTAAAAGCATTTTCAGGCCAAATGAGCTGATTTCTGCCAATTGCAGCAAAAAACAAAAGGGAAAGTGGGTTTGCCTTCATATTTGACCCAGAACAACTCAGTTCAGCATGGAAATATCATTGCAACAGCTTTTATTTAGCCAGAAATCAAGAGTGTAAGATTTCATGTGCTTAAAAGCATTTTCAGGCCGAATGAGCAAATATGCTTGTTTCTGCCAATTGCAGCAAAATACTGAAGGGAAAGTGTGTTTGCCTTCATATTTGACCCGGAACAACTCAGTTCAGCATGGAAATATCATTGCAACAGCTTTTATTTAGCCAGAAATCAAGAGTGTACGTTTTTATGCGCTTAAAAGCATTTTCAGGCCAAATGAGCTGATTTCTGCCAATTGCAGAAAAATACTGAAAGGAAAGTGGGTTTGCCTTCATATTTGACCCAGAACAACTCAGTTCAGCATGGAAATATCATTGCAACAGCTTTTATTTAGCCAGAAATCAAGAGTGTAAGTTTTTATGCGCTTAAAAGCATTTTCAGGCCGAATGATTAAATATGCTTGTTTCTGCCAATTGCAGCAAAATACTGAAAGGAAAGTGGGTTTGCCTTCATATTTGACCCAGAACAACTCAGTGCAGCATGGAAATATCATTGCAACAGCTTTTATTTAGCTAGAAATCAAGAGTGTAACTTTTTATTCGCTAAAAGCATTTTCAGGCCAAATGAGCTGATTTCTGCCAATTGTATCAAAATACTAAAGGGAAAGTTGGTTTGGCTTCATATTTGACCCAGAACAACTAAGTTCAGCATGGAAATATCATTGCAACAGCTTTTATTTAGCCACAGTTGAATAGTGTAAGTTTTTATGCGCTTAAAAGCATTTTCAGGCCGAATGAGCAAATATGCTTTTTTCTGCCAATTGCAGCAAAATACTTAAGGGAAAGTGTGTTTGCCTTCATATTTGACCCAGAACAACTCAGTTCAGCATGGAAATATCATTGCAACAGCTTTTATTTAGTCAGAAATCAAGAGTGTAAGTTTTTATGCGCTTAAAAGCATTTTCAGGCCAAATGAGCTGATTTCTGCCAATTGCAGACAAATACTGAAAGGAAAGTGGGTTTGCCTTCATATTTGACCCAGAACAACTCAGTTCAGCATGGAAATATCTTTGCAACAGCTTTTATTTAGCCACAGTTGAAGAGTGTAACTTTTTATGCGCTTAAAAGCATTTTCAGGCCGAATGAGCAAATATGCTTGTTTCTGCCAATTGCAGCAAAATACTGAAGGGAAAGTGGGTTTGCCTTCATATTTGACCCAGAACAACTCAGTTCAGCATGGAAATATCATTGCAACAGCTTTTATTTAGCCACAGTTGAAGAGTGTAAGTTTTTATGCGCTTAAAAGCATTTTCAGGCCGAATGAGCAAATATGCTTGTTTCTGCCAATTGCAGCAAAAATACTGAAGGGAAAGTGTGTTTGCCTTCATATTTGACCAAGAACAACTCAGTTCAGCATGGAAATATCATTGCAACAGCTTTTATTTAGCCAGAAATCAAGAGTGTAAGTTTTTATGCGCTTAAAAGCATTTTCAGGCCGAATGAGCAAATATGCTTGTTTCTGCCAATTGCAGCAAAATACTGAAGGGAAAGTGTGTTTGCCTTCATATTTGACCAAGAACAACTCAGTTCAGCATGGAAATATCATTGCAACAGCTTTTATTTAGCCAGAAATCAAGAGTGTAAGTTTTTATGCGCTTAAAAGCATTTTCAGGCCGAATGAGCAAATATGCTTGTTTCTGCCAATTGCAGCAAAATAGTGAAAGGAAAGTGGGTTTGCCTTCATATTTGACCCAGAACAACTCAGTTCAGCATGGAAATATCATTGCATCAGCTATTATTTAGCCAGAAATCAAGAGTGTAAGTTTTTATGCGCTTAAAACCATTTTCAGGCCAAATGAGCTGATTTCTTCCAATTGCAGCAAAATACTGAAAGGAAAGTGGGTTTGCCTTCATATTTGACCCAGAACAACTCAGTTCAGCATGGAAATATCATTGCAACAGCTTTTATTTAGCCACAGTTGAAGAGTGTAAGTTTTTATGCGCTTAAAAGCATTTTCAGGCCGAATGAGCAAATATGCTTGTTTCTGCCAATTGCAGCAAAATACTGAAGGGAAAGTGTGTTTGCCTTCATATTTGACCAAGAACAACTCAGTTCAGCATGGAAATATCATTGCAACAGCTTTTATTTAGCCAGAAATCAAGAGTGTAAGTTTTTATGCGCTTAAAAGCATTTTCAGGCCGAATGAGCAAATATGCTTGTTTCTGCCAATTGCAGCAAAATACTGAAGGGAAAGTGTGTTTGCCTTCATATTTGACCAAGAACAACTCAGTTCAGCATGGAAATATCATTGCAACAGCTTTTATTTAGCCAGAAATCAAGAGTGTAAGTTTTTATGCGCTTAAAAGCATTTTCAGGCCGAATGAGCAAATATGCTTGTTTCTGCCAATTGCAGCAAAATACTGAAGGGAAAGTGTGTTTGCCTTCATATTTGACCAAGAACAACTCAGTTCAGCATGGAAATATCATTGCAACAGCTTTTATTTAGCCAGAAATCAAGAGTGTAAGTTTTTATGCGCTTAAAAGCATTTTCAGGCCAAATGAGCTGATTTCTGCCAATTGCAGCAAAAAACAAAAGGGAAAGTGGGTTTGCCTTCATATTTGACCCAGAACAACTCAGTTCAGCATGGAAATATCATTGCAACAGCTTTTATTTAGCCAGAAATCAAGAGTGTAAGATTTCATGTGCTTAAAAGCATTTTCAGGCCGAATGAGCAAATATGCTTGTTTCTGCCAATTGCAGCAAAATACTGAAGGGAAAGTGTGTTTGCCTTCATATTTGACCCGGAACAACTCAGTTCAGCATGGAAATATCATTGCAACAGCTTTTATTTAGCCAGAAATCAAGAGTGTACGTTTTTATGCGCTTAAAAGCATTTTCAGGCCAAATGAGCTGATTTCTGCCAATTGCAGAAAAATACTGAAAGGAAAGTGGGTTTGCCTTCATATTTGACCCAGAACAACTCAGTTCAGCATGGAAATATCATTGCAACAGCTTTTATTTAGCCAGAAATCAAGAGTGTAAGTTTTTATGCGCTTAAAAGCATTTTCAGGCCGAATGATTAAATATGCTTGTTTCTGCCAATTGCAGCAAAATACTGAAAGGAAAGTGGGTTTGCCTTCATATTTGACCCAGAACAACTCAGTTCAGCATGGAAATATCATTGCAACAGCTTTTATTTAGCTAGAAATCAAGAGTGTAACTTTTTATTCGCTAAAAGCTTTTTCAGGCCAAAAAGTGTGAAAGTGTGTTTGCCTTCATATTTGACCAAGAACAACTCAGTTCAGCATGGAAATATCATTGCAACAGCTTTTATTTAGCCAGAAATCAAGAGTGTAAGTTTTTATGCGCTTAAAAGCATTTTCAGGCCAAATGAGCTGATTTCTGCCAATTGCAGCAAAAAACAAAAGGGAAAGTGGGTTTGCCTTCATATTTGACCCAGAACAACTCAGTTCAGCATGGAAATATCATTGCAACAGCTTTTATTTAGCCAGAAATCAAGAGTGTAAGATTTCATGTGCTTAAAAGCATTTTCAGGCCGAATGAGCAAATATGCTTGTTTCTGCCAATTGCAGCAAAATACTGAAGGGAAAGTGTGTTTGCCTTCATATTTGACCCGGAACAACTCAGTTCAGCATGGAAATATCATTGCAACAGCTTTTATTTAGCCAGAAATCAAGAGTGTACGTTTTTATGCGCTTAAAAGCATTTTCAGGCCAAATGAGCTGATTTCTGCCAATTGCAGAAAAATACTGAAAGGAAAGTGGGTTTGCCTTCATATTTGACCCAGAACAACTCAGTTCAGCATGGAAATATCATTGCAACAGCTTTTATTTAGCCAGAAATCAAGAGTGTAAGTTTTTATGCGCTTAAAAGCATTTTCAGGCCGAATGATTAAATGTGCTTGTTTCTGCCAATTGCAGCAAAATACTGAAAGGAAAGTGGGTTTGCCTTCATATTTGACCCAGAACAGCTCAGTTCAGCATGGAAATATCATTGCAACAGCTTTTATTTAGCTAGAAATCAAGAGTGTAACTTTTTATTCGCTAAAAGCATTTTCAGGCCAAATGAGCTGATTTCTGCCAATTGTATCAAAATACTAAAGGGAAAGTTGGTTTGGCTTCATATTTGACCCAGAACAACTAAGTTCAGCATGGAAATATCATTGCAACAGCTTTTATTTAGCCACAGTTGAATAGTGTAAGTTTTTATGCGCTTAAAAGCATTTTCAGGCCGAATGAGCAAATATGCTTTTTTCTGCCAATTGCAGCAAAATACTTAAGGGAAAGTGTGTTTGCCTTCATATTTGACCCAGAACAACTCAGTTCAGCATGGAAATATCATTGCAACAGCTTTTATTTAGTCAGAAATCAAGAGTGTAAGTTTTTATGCGCTTAAAAGCATTTTCAGGCCAAATGAGCTGATTTCTGCCAATTGCAGACAAATACTGAAAGGAAAGTGGGTTTGCCTTCATATTTGACCCAGAACAACTCAGTTCAGCATGGAAATATCATTGCAACAGCTTTTATTTAGCCACAGTTGAAGAGTGTAAGTTTTTATGCGCTTAAAAGCATTTTCAGGCCGAATGAGCAAATATGCTTGTTTCTGCCAATTGCAGCAAAAATACTGAAGGGAAAGTGTGTTTGCCTTCATATTTGACCAAGAACAACTCAGTTCAGCATGGAAATATCATTGCAACAGCTTTTATTTAGCCAGAAATCAAGAGTGTAAGTTTTTATGCGCTTAAAAGCATTTTCAGGCCAAATGAGCTGATTTCTGCCAATTGCAGCAAAAAACAAAAGGGAAAGTGGGTTTGCCTTCATATTTGACCCAGAACAACTCAGTTCAGCATGGAAATATCATTGCAACAGCTTTTATTTAGCCAGAAATCAAGAGTGTAAGATTTCATGTGCTTAAAAGCATTTTCAGGCCGAATGAGCAAATATGCTTGTTTCTGCCAATTGCAGCAAAATACTGAAGGGAAAGTGTGTTTGCCTTCATATTTGACCCGGAACAACTCAGTTCAGCATGGAAATATCATTGCAACAGCTTTTATTTAGCCAGAAATCAAGAGTGTACGTTTTTATGCGCTTAAAAGCATTTTCAGGCCAAATGAGCTGATTTCTGCCAATTGCAGAAAAATACTGAAAGGAAAGTGGGTTTGCCTTCATATTTGACCCAGAACAACTCAGTTCAGCATGGAAATATCATTGCAACAGCTTTTATTTAGCCAGAAATCAAGAGTGTAAGTTTTTATGCGCTTAAAAGCATTTTCAGGCCGAATGATTAAATATGCTTGTTTCTGCCAATTGCAGCAAAATACTGAAAGGAAAGTGGGTTTGCCTTCATATTTGACCCAGAACAACTCAGTGCAGCATGGAAATATCATTGCAACAGCTTTTATTTAGCTAGAAATCAAGAGTGTAACTTTTTATTCGCTAAAAGCATTTTCAGGCCAAATGAGCTGATTTCTGCCAATTGTATCAAAATACTAAAGGGAAAGTTGGTTTGGCTTCATATTTGACCCAGAACAACTAAGTTCAGCATGGAAATATCATTGCAACAGCTTTTATTTAGCCACAGTTGAATAGTGTAAGTTTTTATGCGCTTAAAAGCATTTTCAGGCCGAATGAGCAAATATGCTTTTTTCTGCCAATTGCAGCAAAATACTTAAGGGAAAGTGTGTTTGCCTTCATATTTGACCCAGAACAACTCAGTTCAGCATGGAAATATCATTGCAACAGCTTTTATTTAGTCAGAAATCAAGAGTGTAAGTTTTTATGCGCTTAAAAGCATTTTCAGGCCAAATGAGCTGATTTCTGCCAATTGCAGACAAATACTGAAAGGAAAGTGGGTTTGCCTTCATATTTGACCCAGAACAACTCAGTTCAGCATGGAAATATCATTGCAACAGCTTTTATTTAGCCACAGTTGAAGAGTGTAAGTTTTTATGCGCTTAAAAGCATTTTCAGGCCGAATGAGCAAATATGCTTGTTTCTGCCAATTGCAGCAAAATACTGAAGGGAAAGTGGGTTTGCCTTCATATTTGACCCAGAACAACTCAGTTCAGCATGGAAATATCATTGCAACAGCTTTTATTTAGCCACAGTTGAAGAGTGTAAGTTTTTATGCGCTTAAAAGCATTTTCAGGCCGAATGAGCAAATATGCTTGTTTCTGCCAATTGCAGCAAAAATACTGAAGGGAAAGTGTGTTTGCCTTCATATTTGACCAAGAACAACTCAGTTCAGCATGGAAATATCATTGCAACAGCTTTTATTTAGCCAGAAATCAAGAGTGTAAGTTTTTATGCGCTTAAAAGCATTTTCAGGCCGAATGAGCAAATATGCTTGTTTCTGCCAATTGCAGCAAAATACTGAAGGGAAAGTGTGTTTGCCTTCATATTTGACCAAGAACAACTCAGTTCAGCATGGAAATATCATTGCAACAGCTTTTATTTAGCCAGAAATCAAGAGTGTAAGTTTTTATGCGCTTAAAAGCATTTTCAGGCCGAATGAGCAAATATGCTTGTTTCTGCCAATTGCAGCAAAATAGTGAAAGGAAAGTGGGTTTGCCTTCATATTTGACCCAGAACAACTCAGTTCAGCATGGAAATATCATTGCATCAGCTATTATTTAGCCAGAAATCAAGAGTGTAAGTTTTTATGCGCTTAAAACCATTTTCAGGCCAAATGAGCTGATTTCTTCCAATTGCAGCAAAATACTGAAAGGAAAGTGGGTTTGCCTTCATATTTGACCCAGAACAACTCAGTTCAGCATGGAAATATCATTGCAACAGCTTTTATTTAGCCACAGTTGAAGAGTGTAAGTTTTTATGCGCTTAAAAGCATTTTCAGGCCGAATGAGCAAATATGCTTGTTTCTGCCAATTGCAGCAAAATACTGAAGGGAAAGTGTGTTTGCCTTCATATTTGACCAAGAACAACTCAGTTCAGCATGGAAATATCATTGCAACAGCTTTTATTTAGCCAGAAATCAAGAGTGTAAGTTTTTATGCGCTTAAAAGCATTTTCAGGCCGAATGAGCAAATATGCTTGTTTCTGCCAATTGCAGCAAAATACTGAAGGGAAAGTGTGTTTGCCTTCATATTTGACCAAGAACAACTCAGTTCAGCATGGAAATATCATTGCAACAGCTTTTATTTAGCCAGAAATCAAGAGTGTAAGTTTTTATGCGCTTAAAAGCATTTTCAGGCCAAATGAGCTGATTTCTGCCAATTGCAGCAAAAAACAAAAGGGAAAGTGGGTTTGCCTTCATATTTGACCCAGAACAACTCAGTTCAGCATGGAAATATCATTGCAACAGCTTTTATTTAGCCAGAAATCAAGAGTGTAAGATTTCATGCGCTTAAAAGCATTTTCAGGCCAAATGAGCTGATTTCTGCCAATTGCAGAAAAATACTGAAAGGAAAGTGGGTTTGCCTTCATATTTGACCCAGAACAACTCAGTTCAGCATGGAAATATCATTGCAACAGCTTTTATTTAGCCAGAAATCAAGAGTGTAAGTTTTTATGCGCTTAAAAGCATTTTCAGGCCGAATGATTAAATATGCTTGTTTCTGCCAATTGCAGCAAAATACTGAAAGGAAAGTGGGTTTGCCTTCATATTTGACCCAGAACAACTCAGTTCAGCATGGAAATATCATTGCAACAGCTTTTATTTAGCTAGAAATCAAGAGTGTAACTTTTTATTCGCTAAAAGCATTTTCAGGCCAAATGAGCTGATTTCTGCCAATTGTATCAAAATACTAAAGGGAAAGTTGGTTTGGCTTCATATTTGACCCAGAACAACTAAGTTCAGCATGGAAATATCATTGCAACAGCTTTTATTTAGCCAGAAATCAAGAGTGTAAGTTTTTATGCGCTTAAAAGCATTTTCAGGCCGAATGATTAAATATGCTTGTTTCTGCCAATTGCAGCAAAATACTGAAAGGAAAGTGGGTTTGCCTTCATATTTGACCCAGAACAACTCAGTTCAGCATGGAAATATCATTGCAACAGCTTTTATTTAGCTAGAAATCAAGAGTGTAACTTTTTATTCGCTAAAAGCATTTTCAGGCCAAATGAGCTGATTTCTGCCAATTGTATCAAAATACTAAAGGGAAAGTTGGTTTGGCTTCATATTTGACCCAGAACAACTAAGTTCAGCATGGAAATATCATTGCAACAGCTTTTATTTAGCCACAGTTGAATAGTGTAAGTTTTTATGCGCTTAAAAGCATTTTCAGGCCGAATGAGCAAATATGCTTTTTTCTGCCAATTGCAGCAAAATACTTAAGGGAAAGTGTGTTTGCCTTCATATTTGACCCAGAACAACTCAGTTCAGCATGGAAATATCATTGCAACAGCTTTTATTTAGTCAGAAATCAAGAGTGTAAGTTTTTATGCGCTTAAAAGCATTTTCAGGCCAAATGAGCTGATTTCTGCCAATTGCAGACAAATACTGAAAGGAAAGTGGGTTTGCCTTCATATTTGACCCAGAACAACTCAGTTCAGCATGGAAATATCATTGCAACAGCTTTTATTTAGCCACAGTTGAAGAGTGTAAGTTTTTATGCGCTTAAAAGCATTTTCAGGCCGAATGAGCAAATATGCTTGTTTCTGCCAATTGCAGCAAAATACTGAAAGGAAAGTGGTTTTGCCTTCATATTTGACCCAGAACAACTCAGTTCAGCATGGAAATATCATTGCAACAGCTTTTATTTAGCCACAGTTGAAGAGTGTAAGTTTTTATGCGCTTAAAAGCATTTTCAGGCCGAATGAGCAAATATGCTTGTTTCTGCCAATTGCAGCAAAAATACTGAAGGGAAAGTGTGTTTGCCTTCATATTTGACCAAGAACAACTCAGTTCAGCATGGAAATATCATTGCAACAGCTTTTATTTAGCCAGAAATCAAGAGTGTAAGTTTTTATGCGCTTAAAAGTATTTTCAGGCCGAATGAGCAAATATGCTTGTTTCTGCCAATTGCAGCAAAATAGTGAAAGGAAAGTGGGTTTGCCTTCATATTTGACCCAGAACAACTCAGTTCAGCATGGAAATATCATTGCATCAGCTATTATTTAGCCAGAAATCAAGAGTGTAAGTTTTTATGCGCTTAAAACCATTTTCAGGCCAAATGAGCTGATTTCTTCCAATTGCAGCAAAATACTGAAAGGAAAGTGGGTTTGCCTTCATATTTGACCCAGAACAACTCAGTTCAGCATGGAAATATCATTGCAACAGCTTTTATTTAGCCACAGTTGAAGAGTGTAAGTTTTTATGCGCTTAAAAGCATTTTCAGGCCGAATGAGCAAATATGCTTGTTTCTGCCAATTGCAGCAAAATACTGAAGGGAAAGTGTGTTTGCCTTCATATTTGACCAAGAACAACTCAGTTCAGCATGGAAATATCATTGCAACAGCTTTTATTTAGCCAGAAATCAATAGTGTAAGTTTTTATGCGCTTAAAAGCATTTTCAGGCCAAATGAGCTGATTTCTGCCAATTGCAGCAAAATACTGAAGGGAAAGTGTGTTTGCCTTCATATTTGACCCGGAACAACTCAGTTCAGCATGGAAATATCATTGCAACAGCTTTTATTTAGCAAGAAATCAAGAGTGTACGTTTTTATGCGCTTAAAAGCATTTTCAGGCCAAATGAGCTGATTTCTGCCAATTGCAGAAAAATACTGAAAGGAAAGTGGGTTTGCCTTCATATTTGACCCAGAACAACTCAGTTCAGCATGGAAATATCATTGCAACAGCTTTTATTTAGCCAGAAATCAAGAGTGTAAGTTTTTATGCGCTTAAAAGCATTTTCAGGCCGAATGATTAAATGTGCTTGTTTCTGCCAATTGCAGCAAAATACTGAAAGGAAAGTGGGTTTGCCTTCATATTTGACCCAGAACAGCTCAGTTCAGCATGGAAATATCATTGCAACAGCTTTTATTTAGCTAGAAATCAAGAGTGTAACTTTTTATTCGCTAAAAGCATTTTCAGGCCAAATGAGCTGATTTCTGCCAATTGTATCAAAATACTAAAGGGAAAGTTGGTTTGGCTTCATATTTGACCCAGAACAACTAAGTTCAGCATGGAAATATCATTGCAACAGCTTTTATTTAGCCACAGTTGAATAGTGTAAGTTTTTATGCGCTTAAAAGCATTTTCAGGCCGAATGAGCAAATATGCTTTTTTCTGCCAATTGCAGCAAAATACTTAAGGGAAAGTGTGTTTGCCTTCATATTTGACCCAGAACAACTCAGTTCAGCATGGAAATATCATTGCAACAGCTTTTATTTAGTCAGAAATCAAGAGTGTAAGTTTTTATGCGCTTAAAAGCATTTTCAGGCCAAATGAGCTGATTTCTGCCAATTGCAGACAAATACTGAAAGGAAAGTGGGTTTGCCTTCATATTTGACCCAGAACAACTCAGTTCAGCATGGAAATATCATTGCAACAGCTTTTATTTAGCCACAGTTGAAGAGTGTAAGTTTTTATGCGCTTAAAAGCATTTTCAGGCCGAATGAGCAAATATGCTTGTTTCTGCCAATTGCAGCAAAATACTGAAGGGAAAGTGGGTTTGCCTTCATATTTGACCCAGAACAACTCAGTTCAGCATGGAAATATCATTGCAACAGCTTTTATTTAGCCACAGTTGAAGAGTGTAAGTTTTTATGCGCTTAAAAGCATTTTCAGGCCGAATGAGCAAATATGCTTGTTTCTGCCAATTGCAGCAAAAATACTGAAGGGAAAGTGTGTTTGCCTTCATATTTGACCAAGAACAACTCAGTTCAGCATGGAAATATCATTGCAACAGCTTTTATTTAGCCAGAAATCAAGAGTGTAAGTTTTTATGCGCTTAAAAGCATTTTCAGGCCGAATGAGCAAATATGCTTGTTTCTGCCAATTGCAGCAAAATAGTGAAAGGAAAGTGGGTTTGCCTTCATATTTGACCCAGAACAACTCAGTTCAGCATGGAAATATCATTGCATCAGCTATTATTTAGCCAGAAATCAAGAGTGTAAGTTTTTATGCGCTTAAAACCATTTTCAGGCCAAATGAGCTGATTTCTTCCAATTGCAGCAAAATACTGAAAGGAAAGTGGGTTTGCCTTCATATTTGACCCAGAACAACTCAGTTCAGCATGGAAATATCATTGCAACAGCTTTTATTTAGCCACAGTTGAAGAGTGTAAGTTTTTATGCGCTTAAAAGCATTTTCAGGCCGAATGAGCAAATATGCTTGTTTCTGCCAATTGCAGCAAAATACTGAAGGGAAAGTGTGTTTGCCTTCATATTTGACCAAGAACAACTCAGTTCAGCATGGAAATATCATTGCAACAGCTTTTATTTAGCCAGAAATCAAGAGTGTAAGTTTTTATGCGCTTAAAAGCATTTTCAGGCCAAATGAGCTGATTTCTGCCAATTGCAGCAAAAAACAAAAGGGAAAGTGGGTTTGCCTTCATATTTGACCCAGAACAACTCAGTTCAGCATGGAAATATCATTGCAACAGCTTTTATTTAGCCAGAAATCAAGAGTGTAAGATTTCATGTGCTTAAAAGCATTTTCAGGCCGAATGAGCAAATATGCTTGTTTCTGCCAATTGCAGCAAAATACTGAAGGGAAAGTGTGTTTGCCTTCATATTTGACCCGGAACAACTCAGTTCAGCATGGAAATATCATTGCAACAGCTTTTATTTAGCCAGAAATCAAGAGTGTACGTTTTTATGCGCTTAAAAGCATTTTCAGGCCAAATGAGCTGATTTCTGCCAATTGCAGAAAAATACTGAAAGGAAAGTGGGTTTGCCTTCATATTTGACCCAGAACAACTCAGTTCAGCATGGAAATATCATTGCAACAGCTTTTATTTAGCCAGAAATCAAGAGTGTAAGTTTTTATGCGCTTAAAAGCATTTTCAGGCCGAATGATTAAATATGCTTGTTTCTGCCAATTGCAGCAAAATACTGAAAGGAAAGTGGGTTTGCCTTCATATTTGACCCAGAACAACTCAGTTCAGCATGGAAATATCATTGCAACAGCTTTTATTTAGCTAGAAATCAAGAGTGTAACTTTTTATTCGCTAAAAGCATTTTCAGGCCAAATGAGCTGATTTCTGCCAATTGTATCAAAATACTAAAGGGAAAGTTGGTTTGGCTTCATATTTGACCCAGAACAACTAAGTTCAGCATGGAAATATCATTGCAACAGCTTTTATTTAGCCACAGTTGAATAGTGTAAGTTTTTATGCGCTTAAAAGCATTTTCAGGCCGAATGAGCAAATATGCTTTTTTCTGCCAATTGCAGCAAAATACTTAAGGGAAAGTATGTTTGCCTTCATATTTGACCCAGAACAACTCAGTTCAGCATGGAAATATCATTGCAACAGCTTTTATTTAGTCAGAAATCAAGAGTGTAAGTTTTTATGCGCTTAAAAGCATTTTCAGGCCAAATGAGCTGATTTCTGCCAATTGCAGACAAATACTGAAAGGAAAGTGGGTTTGCCTTCATATTTGACCCAGAACAACTCAGTTCAGCATGGAAATATCATTGCAACAGCTTTTATTTAGCCACAGTTGAAGAGTGTAAGTTTTTATGCGCTTAAAAGC
Organism: Channa argus; assembly: GCF_033026475.1. Lineage (NCBI taxonomy): Eukaryota > Metazoa > Chordata > Actinopteri > Anabantiformes > Channidae > Channa > Channa argus. The sequence continues at coordinate 1,662,529 of NW_027125221.1, forward strand.
ATTTTCAGGCCGAATGAGCAAATATGCTTGTTTCTGCCAATTGCAGCAAAAATACTGAAGGGAAAGTGTGTTTGCCTTCATATTTGACCAAGAACAACTCAGTTCAGCATGGAAATATCATTGCAACAGCTTTTATTTAGCCAGAAATCAAGAGTGTAAGTTTTTATGCGCTTAAAAGCATTTTCAGGCCAAATGAGCTGATTTCTGCCAATTGCAGCAAAATACTGAAGGAAAGTGGGTTTGCCTTCATATTTGACCCGGAACAACTCAGTTCAGCATGGAAATATCATTGCACCAGCTTTTATTTAGCCAGAAATCAAGAGTGTAAGTTTTTATGCGCTTAAAAGCATTTTCAGGCCAAATGAGCTGATTTCTGCCAATTGCAGCAAAAAACAAAAGGGAAAGTGGGTTTGCCTTCATATTTGACCCAGAACAACTCAGTTCAGCATGGAAATATCATTGCAACAGCTTTTATTTAGCCAGAAATCAAGAGTGTAAGATTTCATGTGCTTAAAAGCATTTTCAGGCCGAATGAGCAAATATGCTTGTTTCTGCCAATTGCAGCAAAATACTGAAGGGAAAGTGTGTTTGCCTTCATATTTGACCCGGAACAACTCAGTTCAGCATGGAAATATCATTGCAACAGCTTTTATTTAGCCAGAAATCAAGAGTGTAAGTTTTTATGCGCTTAAAAGCATTTTCAGGCCAAATGAGCTGATTTCTGCCAATTGCAGCAAAATACTGAAGGAAAGTGGGTTTGCCTTCATATTTGACCCGGAACAACTCAGTTCAGCATGGAAATATCATTGCAACAGCTTATATTTAGCCACAGTTGAAGAGTGTAAGTTTTTATGCGCTTAAAAGCATTTTCAGGCCGAATGAGCAAATATGCTTGTTTCTGCCAATTGCAGCAATAATACTGAAAGGAAAGTGGGTTTGCCTTCATATTTGACCCAGAACAACTCAGTTCAGCATGGAAATATCATTGCAACAGCTTTTATTTAGCCAAAAATCAAGAGTGTAAGTTTTTATGTGCTTAAAAGCATTTTCAGGCCAAATGAGCTGATTTCTGCCAATTGCAGCAAAAAACAAAAGGGAAAGTGGGTTTGCCTTCATATTTGACCCAGAACAACTCAGTTCAGCATGGAAATATCATTGCAACAGCTTTTATTTAGCCAGAAATCAAGAGTGTAAGTTTTTATGTGCTTAAAAGCATTTTCAGGCCGAATGAGCAAATATGCTTGTTTCTGCCAATTGCAGCAAAATACTGAAGGGAAAGTGTGTTTGCCTTCATATTTGACCCGGAACAACTCAGTTCAGCATGGAAATATCATTGCAACAGCTTTTATTTAGCCAGAAATCAAGAGTGTAAGTTTTTATGCGCTTAAAAGCATTTTCAGGCCGAATGAGCAAATATGCTTGTTTCTGCCAATTGCAGCAAAATACTGAAGGGAAAGTGTGTTTGCCTTCATATTTCACCCGGAACAACTCAGTTCAGCATGGAAATATCATTGCAACAGCTTTTATTTAGACACAAATCGAGAGTGTAAGTTTTTATGCGCTTAAAACCATTTTCAGGTCAAATGAGCTGATTTCTGCCAATTGCAGCAAAATACTGAAGGGAAAGTGTGTTTACCTTCATATTTGACCCGGAACAACTCAGTTCAGCATGGAAATATCATTGCAACAGCTTTTATTTAGCCAGAAATCAAGAGTGTAAGTTTTTATGCGCTTAAAAGCATTTTCAGGTCAAATGAGCTGATTTCTGCCAATTGTAGCAAAATACTGAAAGGAAAGTGGGTTTGCCTTCATATTTGACCCAGAACAACTCAGTTCAGCATGGAAATATCATTGCAACAGCTTTTATTTAGCCAGAAATCAAGAGTGTAAGTTTTTATGCGCTTAATAGCATTTTCAGGCCAAATGAGCTGATTTCTGCCAATTGCAGACAAATACTGAAAGGAAAGTGTGTTTGCCTTCATATTTGACCAAGAACAACTCAGTTCAGCATGGAAATATCATTGCACCAGCTTTTATTTAGCCAGAAATCAAGAGTGTAAGTTTTTATGCGCTTAAAAGCATTTTCAGGCCAAATGAGCTGATTTCTGCCAATTGCAGCAAAAAACAAAAGGGAAAGTGGGTTTGCCTTCATATTTGACCCAGAACAACTCAGTTCAGCATGGAAATATCATTGCAACAGCTTTTATTTAGCCAGAAATCAAGAGTGTAAGATTTCATGTGCTTAAAAGCATTTTCAGGCCGAATGAGCAAATATGCTTGTTTCTGCCAATTGCAGCAAAATACTGAAGGGAAAGTGTGTTTGCCTTCATATTTGACCCGGAACAACTCAGTTCAGCATGGAAATATCATTGCAACAGCTTTTATTTAGCCAGAAATCAAGAGTGTAAGTTTTTATGCGCTTAAAAGCATTTTCAGGCCAAATGAGCTGATTTCTGCCAATTGCAGCAAAATACTGAAGGAAAGTGGGTTTGCCTTCATATTTGACCCGGAACAACTCAGTTCAGCATGGAAATATCATTGCAACAGCTTTTATTTAGCCACAGTTGAAGAGTGTAAGTTTTTATGCGCTTAAAAGCATTTTCAGGCCGAGTGAGCAAATATGCTTGTTTCTGCCAATTGCAGCAAAATACTGAAAGGAAAGTGGGTTTGCCTTCATATTTGACCCAGAACAACTCAGTTCAGCATGGAAATATCATTGCAACAGCTTTTATTTAGCCAGAAATCAAGAGTGTAAGTTTTTATGCGCTTAATAGCATTTTCAGGCCAAATGAGCTGATTTCTGCCAATTGCAGACAAATACTGAAAGGAAAGTGGGTTTGCCTTCAGATTTGACCCAGAACAACTCAGTTCAGCATGGAAATATCATTGCAACAGCTTTTATTTAGCCAGAAATCAAGAGTGTAAGTTTTTATGCGCTTAAAAGCATTTTCAGGCCAAATGAGCTGATTTCTGCCAATTGCAGACAAATACTGAAGGGAAAGTGTGTTTGCCTTCATATTTGACCAAGAACAACTCAGTTCAGCATGGAAATATCATTGCACCAGCTTTTATTTAGCCAGAAATCAAGAGTGTAAGTTTTTATGCGCTTAAAAGCATTTTCAGGCCAAATGAGCTGATTTCTGCCAATTGCAGCAAAAAACAAAAGGGAAAGTGGGTTTGCCTTCATATTTGACCCAGAACAACTCAGTTCAGCATGGAAATATCATTGCAACAGCTTTTATTTAGCCAGAAATCAAGAGTGTAAGATTTCATGTGCTTAAAAGCATTTTCAGGCCGAATGAGCAAATATGCTTGTTTCTGCCAATTGCAGCAAAATACTGAAGGGAAAGTGTGTTTGCCTTCATATTTGACCCGGAACAACTCAGTTCAGCATGGAAATATCATTGCAACAGCTTTTATTTAGCCAGAAATCAAGAGTGTAAGTTTTTATGCGCTTAAAAGCATTTTCAGGCCAAATGAGCTGATTTCTGCCAATTGCAGCAAAATACTGAAGGAAAGTGGGTTTGCCTTCATATTTGACCCGGAACAACTCAGTTCAGCATGGAAATATCATTGCAACAGCTTTTATTTAGCCACAGTTGAAGAGTGTAAGTTTTTATGCGCTTAAAAGCATTTTCAGGCCGAATGAGCAAATATGCTTGTTTCTGCCAATTGCAGCAATAATACTGAAAGGAAAGTGGGTTTGCCTTCATATTTGACCCAGAACAACTCAGTTCAGCATGGAAATATCATTGCAACAGCTTTTATTTAGCCAGAAATCAAGAGTGTAAGTTTTTATGTGCTTAAAAGCATTTTCAGGCCAAATGAGCTGATTTCTGCCAATTGAAGCAAAAAACAAAAGGGAAAGTGGGTTTGCCTTCATATTTGACCCAGAACAACTCAGTTCAGCATGGAAATATCATTGCAACAGCTTTTATTTAGCCAGAAATCAAGAGTGAAAGTTTTTATGCGCTTAAAAGCATTTTCAGGCCAAATGAGCTGATTTCTGCCAATTGCAGACAAATACTGAAGGGAAAGTGTGTTTGCCTTCATATTTGACCAAGAACAACTCAGTTCAGCATGGAAATATCATTGCACCAGCTTTTATTTAGCCAGAAATCAAGAGTGTAAGTTTTTATGCGCTTAAAAGCATTTTCAGGCCAAATGAGCTGATTTCTGCCAATTGCAGCAAAAAACAAAAGGGAAAGTGGGTTTGCCTTCATATTTGACCCAGAACAACTCAGTTCAGCATGGAAATATCATTGCAACAGCTTTTATTTAGCCAGAAATCAAGAGTGTAAGATTTCATGTGCTTAAAAGCATTTTCAGGCCGAATGAGCAAATATGCTTGTTTCTGCCAATTGCAGCAAAATACTGAAGGGAAAGTGTGTTTGCCTTCATATTTGACCCGGAACAACTCAGTTCAGCATGGAAATATCATTGCAACAGCTTTTATTTAGCCAGAAATCAAGAGTGTAAGTTTTTATGCGCTTAAAAGCATTTTCAGGCCAAATGAGCTGATTTCTGCCAATTGCAGCAAAATACTGAAGGAAAGTGGGTTTGCCTTCATATTTGACCCGGAACAACTCAGTTCAGCATGGAAATATCATTGCAACAGCTTTTATTTAGCCACAGTTGAAGAGTGTAAGTTTTTATGCGCTTAAAAGCATTTTCAGGCCGAATGAGCAAATATGCTTGTTTCTGCCAATTGCAGCAATAATACTGAAAGGAAAGTGGGTTTGCCTTCATATTTGACCCAGAACAACTCAGTTCAGCATGGAAATATCATTGCAACAGCTTTTATTTAGCCAGAAATCAAGAGTGTAAGTTTTTATGTGCTTAAAAGCATTTTCAGGCCAAATGAGCTGATTTCTGCCAATTGCAGCAAAAAACAAAAGGGAAAGTGGGTTTGCCTTCATATTTGACCCAGAACAACTCAGTTCAGCATGGAAATATCATTGCAACAGCTTTTATTTAGCCAGAAATCAAGAGTGTAAGTTTTTATGTGCTTAAAAGCATTTTCAGGCCGAATGAGCAAATATGCTTGTTTCTGCCAATTGCAGCAAAATACTGAAGGGAAAGTGTGTTTGCCTTCATATTTGACCCGGAACAACTCAGTTCAGCATGGAAATATCATTGCAACAGCTTTTATTTAGCCAGAAATCAAGAGTGTAAGTTTTTATGCGCTTAAAAGCATTTTCAGGCCGAATGAGCAAATATGCTTGTTTCTGCCAATTGCAGCAAAATACTGAAGGGAAAATGTGTTTGCCTTCATATTTGACCCGGAACAACTCAGTTCAGCATGGAAATATCATTGCAACAGCTTTTATTTAGACACAAATCAAGAGTGTAAGTTTTTATGCGCTTAAAACCATTTTCAGGTCAAATGAGCTGATTTCTGCCAATTGCAGCAAAATACTGAAGGGAAAGTGTGTTTGCCTTCATATTTGACCTGGAACAACTCAGTTCAGCATGGAAATATCATTGCAACAGCTTTTATTTAGCCAGAAATCAAGAGTGTAAGTTTTTATGCGCTTAAAAGCATTTTCAGGTCAAATGAGCTGATTTCTGCCAATTGTAGCAAAATACTGAAAGGAAAGTGGGTTTGCCTTCATATTTGACCCAGAACAACTCAGTTCAGCATGGAAATATCATTGCAACAGCTTTTATTTAGCCAGAAATCAAGAGTGTAAGTTTTTATGTGCTTAAAAGCATTTTCAGGCCGAATGAGCAAATATGCTTGTTTCTGTCAATTGCAGCAAAATACTGAAAGGAAAGTGGGTTTGCCTTCATATTTGACCCAGAACAACTCAGTTCAGCATGGAAATATCATTGCAACAGCTTTTATTTAGCCAGAAATCAAGAGTGTAAGTTTTTATGCGCTTAATAGCATTTTCAGGCCAAATGAGCTAATTTCTGCCAATTGCAGACAAATACTGAAAGGAAAGTGGGTTTGCCTTCAGATTTGACCCAGAACAACTCAGTTCAGCATGGAAATATCATTGCAACAGCTTTTATTTAGCCAGAAATCAAGAGTGTAAGTTTTTATGCGCTTAAAAGCATTTTCAGGCCGAATGATTAAATATGCTTGTTTCTGCCAATTGCAGCAAAATACTGAAAGGAAAGTGGGATTGCCTTCATATTTGACCCAGAACAACTCAGTTCAGCATGGAAATATCATTGCAACAGCTTTTATTTAGCCAGAAATCAAGAGTGTAATTTTTTATGCGCTTAAAAGCATTTTCAGGCCAAATGAGCTGATTTCTGCCAATTGCAGCAAAAAACAAAAGGGAAAGTGGGTTTGCCTTCATATTTGACCCAGAACAACTCAGTTCAGCATGGAAATATCATTGCAACAGCTTTTATTTAGCCAGAAATCAAGAGTGTAAGTTTTTATGCGCTTAAAAGTATGTTCAGGCCGAATGAGCAAATATGCTTGTTTCTGCCAATTGCAGCAAAATACTAAAGGGAAAGTGTGTTTGCCTTCATATTTGACCCAGAACAACTCAGTTCAGCATGGAAATATCATTGCAACAGCTTTTATTTAGCCACAGTTGAAGAGTGTAAGTTTTTATGCGCTTAAAAGCATTTTCAGGCCGAATGAGCAAATATGCTTGTTTCTGCCAATTGCAGCAAAAATACTGAAGGGAAAGTGTGTTTGCCTTTATATTTGACCAAGAACAACTCAGTTCAGCATGGAAATATCATTGCAACAGCTTTTATTTAGCCACAGTTGACGAGTGTAAGTTTTTAGGCGCTTAAAGCATTTTCAGACCAAATGAGCTGATTTCTGCCAATTGCAGCAAAAAACAAAAAGGAAAGTGGGTTTGCCTTCATATTTGACCCAGAACAACTCAGTTCAGCATGGAAATATCATTGCAACAGCTTTTATTTAGCCAGAAATAAAGAGTGTAACTTTTTATGCGCTTAAAAGCATTTTCAGGCCAAATGAGCTGATTTCTGCCAATTGCAGCAAAATACTGAAAGGAAAGTGGGTTTGCCTTCATATTTGACCCAGAACAACTCAGTTCAGCATGGAAATATCATTGCAACAGCTTTTATTTAGCCAGAAATCAAGAGTGTAAGTTTTTATGCGCTTAAAAGCATTTTCAGGCCGAATGAGCAAATATGCTTGTTTCTGCCAATTGCAGCAAAATACTGAAAGGAAAGTGGGTTTGCCTTCATATTTGACCCAGAACAACTCAGTTCAGCATGGAAATATCATTGCAACAGCTTTTATTTAGCCAGAAATCAAGAGTGTAAGTTTTTATGCGCTTAAAAGCATTTTCAGGCCAAATGAGCTGATTTCTGCCAATTGCCGCAAAATTCTGAAGGGAAAGTGGGTTTGCCTTCATATTTGACCCAGAACAACTCAGTTCAGCATGGAAATATCATTGCAACAGCTTTTATTTAGCCAGAAATCAAGAGTGTAAGTTTTTATGCGCTTAAAGCATTTTCAGGCCAAATGAGCTGATTTCTGCCAATTGCAGCAAAATACTGAAGGGAAAGTGGGTTTGCCTTCATATTTGAGCCAGAACAACTCAGTTCAGCATGGAAATATCATTGCAACAGCTTTTATTTAGCCAGAAATCAAGAGTGTAAGTTTTTATGCGCTTAAAAGCATTTTCAGGCCGAATGAGCAAATATGCTTGTTTCTGCCAATTGCAGCAAAATACTGAAAGGAAAGTGGGTTTGCCTTCATATTTGACCCAGAACAACTCAGTTCAGCATGGAAATATCATTGCAACAGCTTTTATTTAGCCAGAAATCAAGAGTGTAAGTTTTTATGCGCTTAAAAGCATTTTCAGGCCAAATAAGCTGATTTCTGCCAATTGCAGCAAAATACTGAAAGAGAAGTGGGTTTGCCTTCATATTTGACCCAGAACAACTCAGTTCAGCATGAAAATATCATTGCAAAAGCTTTTATTTAGCCAGAAATCAAGAGTGTAAGTTTTTATGCGCTTAAAAGCATTTTCAGACCAAATGAGCAAATATGCTTGTTTCTGCCAATTGCAGCAAAAAACAAAAAGGAAAGTGGGTTTGCCTTCATATTTGACCCAGAACAACTCAGTTCAGCATGGAAATATCATTGCAACAGCTTTTATTTAGCCAGAAATCAAGAGTGTAAGTTTTTATGCGCTTAAAAGCATTTTCAGGCCAAATAAGCTGATTTCTGCCAATTGCAGCAAAATACTGAAAGAGAAGTGGGTTTGCCTTCATATTTGACCCAGAACAACTCAGTTCAGCATGGAAATATCATTGCAACAGCTTTTATTTAGCCAGAAATCAAGAGTGTAAGTTTTTATGCGCTTAAAAGCATTTTCAGGCCGAATGAGCAAATATGCTTGTTTCTGCCAATTGCAGCAAAATACTGAAAGGAAAGTGGGTTTGCCTTCATATTTGACCCAGAACAACTCAGTTCAGCATGGAAATATCATTGCAACAGCTTTTATTTAGCCAGAAATCAAGAGTGTAAGTTTTTATGCGCTTAAAAGCATTTTCAGGCCGAATGAGCAAATATGCTTGTTTCTGCCAATTGCAGCAAAATACTGAAAAGAAAGTGGGTTTGCCTTCATATTTGACCCAGAACAACTCAGTTCAGCATGGAAATATCATTGCAACAGCTTTTATTTAGCCAGAAATCAAGAGTGTAAGTTTTTATGCGCTTAAAAGCATTTTCAGGCCGAATGAGCAAATATGCTTGTTTCTGCCAATTGCAGCAAAATACTGAAAAGAAAGTGGGTTTGCCTTCATATTTGACCCAGAACAACTCAGTTCAGCATGGAAATATCATTGCAACAGCTTTTATTTAGCCAGAAATCAAAAGTGTAAGTTTTTATGTGCTTAAAAGCATTTTCAGGCCGAATGAGCAAATATGCTTGTTTCTGCCAATTGCAGCAAAATACTGAAAAGAAAGTGGGTTTGCCTTCATATTTGACCCAGAACAACTCAGTTCAGCATGGAAATATCATTGCAACAGCTTTTATTTAGCCAGAAATCAAGAGTGTAAGTTTTTATGCGCTTAAAGCATTTTCAGGCCAAATGAGCTGATTTCTGCCAATTGCAGCAAAATACTGAAAGGAAAGTGGGTTTTCCTTCATATTTGACCCAGAACAACTCAGTTCAGCATGGAAATATCATTGCAACAGCTTTTATTTAGCCAGAAATCAAGAGTGTAAGTTTTTATGCGCTTAAAAGCATTTTCAGGCCAAATGAGCTGATTTCTGCCAATTGCCGCAAAATTCTGAAGGGAAAGTGGGTTTGCCTTCATATTTGACCCAGAACAACTCAGTTCAGCATGGAAATATCATTGCAACAGCTTTTATTTAACCAGAAATCAAGAGTGTAAGTTTTTATGCGCTTAAAAGCATTTTCAGGCCGAATGAGCAAATATGCTTGTTTCTGCCAATTGCAGCAAAATACTGAAGGGAAAGTGTGTTTGCCTTCATATTTGACCCGGAACAACTCAGTTCAGCATGGAAATATCATTGCAACAGCTTTTATTTAGCCACAGTTGAAGAGTGTAAGTTTTTATGCGCTTAAAAGCATTTTCAGGCCGAATGAGCAAATATGCTTGTTTCTGCCAATTGCAGCAAAATACTGAAGGGAAAGTGGGTTTGCCTTCATATTTGACCCAGAACAATTCAGTTCAGCATGGAAATATCATTGCAACAGCTTTTATTTAGCCAGAAATCAAGAGTGTAAGTTTTTATGCGCTTAAAAGCATTTTCAGGCCGAATGATCAAATATGCTTGTTTCTGCCAATTGCAGCAAAATACTGAAGGGAAAGTGGGTTTGCCTTCATATTTGACCCAGAACAACTCAGTTCAGCATGGAAATATCATTGCAACAGCTTTTATTTAGCCAGAAATCAAGAGTGTACGTTTTTATGCGCTTAAAAGCATTTTCAGGCCGAATGAGCAAATATGCTTGTTTCTGCCAATTGCAGCAAAATACTGAAAGGAAAGTGGGTTTGCCTTCATATATGACCCAGAACAACTCAGTTCAGCATGGAAATATCATTGCAACAGCTTTTATTTAGCCACAATTGATCACTGTAAGTTATTACGCACTTAAAAGCATTTTCAGGCCAAATAAGCTGATTTCTGCCAATTGCAGCAAAATACTGAAAGGAAAGTGGGTTTGCCTTCATATTTGACCCAGAACAACTCAGTTCAGCATGGAAATATCATTGCAACAGCTTTTATTTAGCCAGAAATCAAGAGTGTAAGTTTTTATGCGCTTAAAAGCATTTTCAGGCCGAATGAGCAAATATGCTTGTTTCTGCCAATTGCAGCAAAATACTGAAAAGAAAGTGGGTTTGCCTTCATATTTGACCCAGAACAACTCAGTTCAGCATGGAAATATCATTGAAACAGCTTTTATTTAGCCAGAAATCAAGAGTGTAAGTTTTTATGCGCTTAAAAGCATTTTCAGGCCAAATAAGCTGATTTCTGCCAATTGCAGCAACATACTGAAAGGAAAGTGGGTTTGTCTTCATATTTGACCCAGAACAACTAAGTTCAGCATGGAAATATCATTGCAACAGCTTTTATTTAGCCAGAAATCAAGAGTGTAAGTTTTTATGCGCTTAAAAGCATTTTCAGGCCGAATGAGCAAATATGCTTGTTTCTGCCAATTGCAGCAAAAAACTGAAAGGAAAGTGGGTTTGCCTTCATATTTGACCCAGAACAACTCAGTTCAGCATGGAAATATCATTGCAACAGCTTTTATTTAGCCAGAAATCAAGAGTGTAAGTTTTTATGCGCTTAAAAGCATTTTCAGGCCGAATGAGCAAATATGCTTGTTTCTGCCAATTGCAGCAAAATACTGAAAGGAAAGTGGGTTTGCCTTCATATTTGACCCAGAACAACTCAGTTCAGCATGGAAATATCATTGCAACAGCTTTTATTTAGCCAGAAATCAAGAGTGGAAGTTTTTATGCGCTTAAAAGCATTTTCAGGCCGAATGAGCAAATAAGCTGATTTCTGCCAATTGCAGCAAAATACTGAAAGGAAAGTGGGTTTGCCTTCATATTTGAGCCAGAACAACTCAGGTCAGCATGGAAATATCATTGCAACAGCTTTTATTTAGCCACAAATCAAGAGTGTAAGTTTTTATGCGCTTAAAAGCATTTTCACGCCGAATGAGCAAATATGCTTGTTTCTGCCAATTGCAGCAAAATACTGAAAGGAAAGTGGGTTTGCCTTCATATTTGACCCAGAACAACTCAGTTCAGCATGGAAATATCATTGCAACAGCTTTTATTTAGCCAGAAATCAAGAGTGTAAGTTTTTATGCGCTTAAAAGCATTTTCAGGCCGAATGAGCAAATATGCTTGTTTCTGCCAATTGCAGCAAAATACTGAAGGGAAAGTGGGTTTGCCTTCATATTTGACCCAGAACAACTCAGTTCAGCATGGAAATATCATTGAAACAGCTTTTATTTAGCCAGAAATCAAGAGTGTAAGTTTTTATGCGCTTAAAAGCATTTTCAGGCCAAATAAGCTGATTTCTGCCAATTGCAGCAACATACTGAAAGGAAAGTGGGTTTGTCTTCATATTTGACCCAGAACAACTAAGTTCAGCATGGAAATATCATTGCAACAGCTTTTATTTAGCCAGAAATCAAGAGTGTAAGTTTTTATGCGCTTAAAAGCATTTTCAGGCCGAATGAGCAAATATGCTTGTTTCTGCCAATTGCAGCAAAAAACTGAAAGGAAAGTGGGTTTGCCTTCATATTTGACCCAGAACAACTCAGTTCAGCATGGAAATATCATTGCAACAGCTTTTATTTAGCCAGAAATCAAGAGTGTAAGTTTTTATGCGCTTAAAAGCATTTTCAGGCCGAATGAGCAAATATGCTTGTTTCTGCCAATTGCAGCAAAATACTGAAAGGAAAGTGGGTTTGCCTTCATATTTGACCCAGAACAACTCAGTTCAGCATGGAAATATCATTGCAACAGCTTTTATTTAGCCAGAAATCAAGAGTGGAAGTTTTTATGCGCTTAAAAGCATTTTCAGGCCGAATGAGCAAATAAGCTGATTTCTGCCAATTGCAGCAAAATACTGAAAGGAAAGTGGGTTTGCCTTCATATTTGAGCCAGAACAACTCAGGTCAGCATGGAAATATCATTGCAACAGCTTTTATTTAGCCACAAATCAAGAGTGTAAGTTTTTATGCGCTTAAAAGCATTTTCACGCCGAATGAGCAAATATGCTTGTTTCTGCCAATTGCAGCAAAATACTGAAAGGAAAGTGGGTTTGCCTTCATATTTGACCCAGAACAACTCAGTTCAGCATGGAAATATCATTGCAACAGCTTTTATTTAGCCAGAAATCAAGAGTGTAAGTTTTTATGCGCTTAAAAGCATTTTCAGGCCGAATGAGCAAATATGCTTGTTTCTGCCAATTGCAGCAAAATACTGAAGGGAAAGTGGGTTTGCCTTCATATTTGACCCAGAACAACTCAGTTCAGCATGGAAATATCATTGAAACAGCTTTTATTTAGCCAGAAATCAAGAGTGTAAGTTTTTATGCGCTTAAAAGCATTTTCAGGCCAAATAAGCTGATTTCTGCCAATTGCAGCAACATACTGAAAGGAAAGTGGGTTTGCCTTCATATTTGACCCAGAACAACTCAGTTCAGCATGGAAATATCATTGCAACAGCTTTTATTTAGCCAGAAATCAAGAGTGTAAGTTTTTATGCGCTTAAAAGCATTTTCAGGCCGAATGAGCAAATATGCTTGTTTCTGCCAATTGCAGCAAAATACTGAAAGGAAAGTGGGTTTGCCTTCATATTTGACCCAGAACAACTCAGTTCAGCATGGAAATATCATTGCAACAGCTTTTATTTAGCCAGAAATCAAGAGTGTAAGTTTTTATGCGCTTAAAAGCATTTTCAGGCCAAATAAGCTGATTTCTGCCAATTGCAGCAACATACTGAAAGGAAAGTGGGTTTGCCTTCATATTTGACCCAGAACAACTCAGTTCAGCATGGAAATATCATTGCAACAGCTTTTATTTAGCCAGAAATCAAGAGTGTAAGTTTTTATGCGCTTAAAAGCATTTTCAGGCCGAATGAGCAAATATGCTTGTTTCTGCCAATTGCAGCAACATACTGAAAGGAAAGTGGGTTTGCCTTCATATTTGACCCAGAACAACTCAGTTCAGCATGGAAATATCATTGCAACAGCTTTTATTTAGCCAGAAATCAAGAGTGTAAGTTTTTATGCGCTTAAAAGCATTTTCAGGCCGAATGAGCAAATATGCTTGTTTCTGCCAATTGCAGCAAAATACTGAAAGGAAAGTGGGTTTGCCTTCATATTTGAGCCAGAACAACTCAGTTCAGCATGGAAATATCATTGCAACAGCTTTTATTTAGCCAGAAATCAAGAGTGTAAGTTTTTATGCGCTTAAAAGCATTTTCAGGCCGAATGAGCAAATATGCTTGTTTCTGCCAATTGCAGCAAAATACTGAAAGGAAAGTGGGTTTGCCTTCATATTTGACCCAGAACAACTCAGTTCAGCATGGAAATATCATTGCAACAGCTTTTATTTAGCCAGAAATCAAGAGTGTAAGTTTTTATGCGCTTAAAAGCATTTTCAGGCCGAATGAGCAAATATGCTTGTTTCTGCCAATTGCAGCAAAATACTGAAAGGAAAGTGGGTTTGCCTTCATATTTGACCCAGAACAACTCAGTTCAGCATGGAAATATCATTGCAACAGCTTTTATTTAGCCAGAAATCAAGAGTGTAAGTTTTTATGCGCTTAAAAGCATTTTCAGGCCGAATAAGCTGATTTCTGCCAATTGCAGCAAAATACTGAAAGGAAAGTGGGTTTGCCTTCATATTTGAGCCAGAACAACTCAGTTCAGCATGGAAATATCATTGCAACAGCTTTTATTTAGCCAGAAATCAAGAGTGTAAGTTTTTATGCGCTTAAAAGCATTTTCAGGCCGAATGAGCAAATATGCTTGTTTCTGCCAATTGCAGCAAAATACTGAAAGGAAAGTGGGTTTGCCTTCATATTTGACCCAGAACAACTCAGTTCAGCATGGAAATATCATTGCAACAGCTTTTATTTAGCCAGAAATCAAGAGTGTAAGTTTTTATGCGCTTAAAAGCATTTTCAGGCCGAATGAGCAAATATGCTTGTTTCTGCCAATTGCAGCAAAATACTGAAGGGAAAGTGGGTTTGCCTTCATATTTGACCCAGAACAACTCAGTTCAGCATGGAAATATCATTGAAACAGCTTTTATTTAGCCAGAAATCAAGAGTGTAAGTTTTTATGCGCTTAAAAGCATTTTCAGGCCGAATGAGCAAATATGCTTGTTTCTGCCAATTGCAGCAAAATACTGAAGGAAAAGTGGGTTTGCCTTCATATTTGACCCAGAACAACTCAGTTCAGCATGGAAATATCATTGAAAAAGCTTTTATTTAGCCAGAAATCAAGAGTGTAAGTTTTTATGCGCTTAAAAGCATTTTCAGGCCAAATAAGCTGATTTCTGCAAAATGCAGCAACATAATGAAAGGAAAGTGGGTTTGCCTTCATATTTGACCCAGAACAACTCAGTTCAGCATGGAAATATGATTGCAACAGCTTTTATTTAGCCAGAAATCAAGAGTGTAAGATTTTATGCGCTTAAAAGCATTTTCAGGCCGAATGAGCAAATATGCTTGTTTCTGCAAATTGCAGCAAAATACTGAAAGGAAAGTGGGTTTGCCTTCATATTTGACCCAGAACAACTCAGTTCAGCATGGAAATATCATTGCAACAGCTTTTATTTAGCCAGAAATCAAGAGTGTAAGTTTTTATGCGCTTAAAAGCATTTTCAGGCCAAATGAGCTGATTTCTGCCAATTGCCGCAAAATTCTGAAGGGAAAGTGGGTTTGCCTTCATATTTGAGCCAGAACAACTCAGTTCAGCATGGAAATATCATTGCAACAGCTTTTATTTAGCCAGAAATCAAGAGTGTAAGTTTTTATGCGCTTAAAAGCATTTTCAGGCCGAATGAGCAAATATGCTTGTTTCTGCCAATTGCAGCAAAAAACAAAAAGGAAAGTGGGTTTGCCTTCATATTTGACCCAGAACAACTCAGTTCAGCATGGAAATATCATTGCAACAGCTTTTATTTAGCCAGAAATCAAGAGTGTAAGTTTTTATGCGCTTAAAAGCATTTTCAGGCCAAATAAGCTGATTTCTGCCAATTGCAGCAAAATACTGAAAGAGAAGTGGGTTTGCCTTCATATTTGACCCAGAACAACTCAGTTCAGCATGGAAATATCATTGCAACAGCTTTTATTTAGCCAGAAATCAAGAGTGTAAGTTTTTATGCGCTTAAAAGCATTTTCAGACCGAATGAGCAAATATGCTTGTTTCTGCCAATTGCAGCAAAAAACAAAAAGGAAAGTGGGTTTGCCTTCATGTTTGACCCAGAACAACTCAGTTCAGCATGGAAATATCATTGCAACAGCTTTTATTTAGCCAGAAATCAAGAGTGTAAGTTTTTATGCGCTTAAAAGCATTTTCAGGCCAAATAAGCTGATTTCTGCCAATTGCAGCAAAATACTGAAAGGAAAGTGGGTTTGCCTTCATATTTGACCCAGAACAACTCAGTTCAGCATGGAAATATCATTGCAACAGCTTTTATTTAGCCAGAAATCAAGAGTGTAAGTTTTTATGCGCTTAAAAGCATTTTCAGGCCGAATGAGCAAATATGCTTGTTTCTGCCAATTGCAGCAAAATACTGAAAAGAAAGTGGGTTTGCCTTCATATTTGACCCAGAACAACTCAGTTCAGCATGGAAATATCATTGCAACAGCTTTTATTTAGCCAGAAATCAAGAGTGTAAGTTTTTATGTGCTTAAAAGCATTTTCAGGCCGAATGAGCAAATATGCTTGTTTCTGCCAATTGCAGCAAAATACTGAAAAGAAAGTGGGTTTGCCTTCATATTTGACCCAGAACAACTCAGTTCAGCATGGAAATATCATTGCAACAGCTTTTATTTAGCCAGAAATCAAAAGTGTAAGTTTTTATGCGCTTAAAGCATTTTCAGGCCAAATGAGCTGATTTCTGCCAATTGCAGCAAAATACTGAAAGGAAAGTGGGTTTTCCTTCATATTTGACCCAGAACAACTCAGTTCAGCATGGAAATATCATTGCAACAGCTTTTATTTAGCCAGAAATCAAGAGTGTAAGTTTTTATGCGCTTAAAAGCATTTTCAGGCCGAATGAGCAAATATGCTTGTTTCTGCCAATTGCAGCAAAATACTGAAAGGAAAGTGGGTTTGCCTTCATATTTGACCCAGAACAACTCAGTTCAGCATGGAAATATCATTGCAACAGCTTTTATTTAGCCAGAAATCAAGAGTGTAAGTTTTTATGCGCTTAAAAGCATTTTCAGGCCGAATGAGCAAATATGCTTGTTTCTGCCAATTGCAGCAAAATACTGAAGGAAAAGTGGGTTTGCCTTCATATTTGACCCAGAACAACTCAGTTCAGCATGGAAATATCATTGAAACAGCTTTTATTTAGCCAGAAATCAAGAGTGTAAGTTTTTATGCGCTTAAAAGCATTTTCAGGCCGAATGAGCAAATATGCTTGTTTCTGCCAATTGCAGCAAAATACTGAAAGGAAAGTGGGTTTGCCTTCATATTTGACCCAGAACAACTCAGTTCAGCATGGAAATATCATTGCAACAGCTTTTATTTAGCCAGAAATCAAGAGTGTAAGTTTTTATGCGCTTAAAAGCATTTTCAGGCCAAATAAGCTGATTTCTGCCAATTGCAGCAACATACTGAAAGGAAAGTGGGTTTGCCTTCATATTTGACCCAGAACAACTCAGTTCAGCATGGAAATATCATTGCAACAGCTTTTATTTAGCCAGAAATCAAGAGTGTAAGTTTTTATGCGCTTAAAAGCATTTTCAGGCCGAATGAGCAAATATGCTTGTTTCTGCCAATTGCAGCAACATACTGAAAGGAAAGTGGGTTTGCCTTCATATTTGACCCAGAACAACTCAGTTCAGCATGGAAATATCATTGCAACAGCTTTTATTTAGCCAGAAATCAAGAGTGTAAGTTTTTATGCGCTTAAAAGCATTTTCAGGCCGAATGAGCAAATATGCTTGTTTCTGCCAATTGCAGCAAAATACTGAAAGGAAAGTGGGTTTGCCTTCATATTTGAGCCAGAACAACTCAGTTCAGCATGGAAATATCATTGCAACAGCTTTTATTTAGCCAGAAATCAAGAGTGTAAGTTTTTATGCGCTTAAAAGCATTTTCAGGCCGAATGAGCAAATATGCTTGTTTCTGCCAATTGCAGCAAAATACTGAAAGGAAAGTGGGTTTGCCTTCATATTTGACCCAGAACAACTCAGTTCAGCATGGAAATATCATTGCAACAGCTTTTATTTAGCCAGAAATCAAGAGTGTAAGTTTTTATGCGCTTAAAAGCATTTTCAGGCCGAATAAGCTGATTTCTGCCAATTGCAGCAAAATACTGAAAGGAAAGTGGGTTTGCCTTCATATTTGAGCCAGAACAACTCAGTTCAGCATGGAAATATCATTGCAACAGCTTTTATTTAGCCAGAAATCAAGAGTGTAAGTTTTTATGCGCTTAAAAGCATTTTCAGGCCGAATGAGCAAATATGCTTGTTTCTGCCAATTGCAGCAAAATACTGAAAGGAAAGTGGGTTTGCCTTCATATTTGACCCAGAACAACTCAGTTCAGCATGGAAATATCATTGCAACAGCTTTTATTTAGCCAGAAATCAAGAGTGTAAGTTTTTATGCGCTTAAAAGCATTTTCAGGCCGAATGAGCAAATATGCTTGTTTCTGCCAATTGCAGCAAAATACTGAAGGGAAAGTGGGTTTGCCTTCATATTTGACCCAGAACAACTCAGTTCAGCATGGAAATATCATTGAAACAGCTTTTATTTAGCCAGAAATCAAGAGTGTAAGTTTTTATGCGCTTAAAAGCATTTTCAGGCCGAATGAGCAAATATGCTTGTTTCTGCCAATTGCAGCAAAATACTGAAGGAAAAGTGGGTTTGCCTTCATATTTGACCCAGAACAACTCAGTTCAGCATGGAAATATCATTGAAAAAGCTTTTATTTAGCCAGAAATCAAGAGTGTAAGTTTTTATGCGCTTAAAAGCATTTTCAGGCCAAATAAGCTGATTTCTGCAAAATGCAGCAACATAATGAAAGGAAAGTGGGTTTGCCTTCATATTTGACCCAGAACAACTCAGTTCAGCATGGAAATATGATTGCAACAGCTTTTATTTAGCCAGAAATCAAGAGTGTAAGTTTTTATGCGCTTAAAAGCATTTTCAGGCCGAATAAGCTGATTTCTGCCAATTGCAGCAAAATACTGAAAGGAAAGTGGGTTTGCCTTCATATTTGAGCCAGAACAACTCAGTTCAGCATGGAAATATCATTGCAACAGCTTTTATTTAGCCAGAAATCAAGAGTGTAAGTTTTTATGCGCTTAAAAGCATTTTCAGGCCGAATGAGCAAATATGCTTGTTTCTGCCAATTGCAGCAAAATACTGAAGGGAAAGTGGGTTTGCCTTCATATTTGACCCAGAACAACTCAGTTCAGCATGGAAATATCATTGCAACAGCTTTTATTTAGCCAGAAATCAAGAGTGTAAGTTTTTATGCGCTTAAAAGCATTTTCAGGCCAAATAAGCTGATTTCTGCCAATTGCAGCAAAATACTGAAAGGAAAGTGGGTTTGCCTTCATATTTGACCCAGAACAACTCAGTTTAGCATGGAAATATCATTGCAACAGCTTTTATTTAGCCAGAAATCAAGAGTGTAAGTTTTTATGCGCTTAAAAGCATTTTCAGGCCAAATAAGCTGATTTCTGCCAATTGCAGCAACATACTGAAAGGAAAGTGGGTTTGCCTTCATATTTGAGCCAGAACAACTCAGTTCAGCATGGAAATATCATTGCAACAGCTTTTATTTAGCCAGAAATCAAGAGTGTAAGTTTTTATGCGCTTAAAAGCATTTTCAGGCCGAATAAGCTGATTTCTGCCAATTGCAGCAAAATACTGAAAGGAAAGTGGGTTTGCCTTCATATTTGACCCAGAACAACTCAGTTCAGCATGGAAATATCATTGCAACAGCTTTTATTTAGCCACAAATCAAGAGTGTAAGTTTTTAAGCGCTTAAAAGCATTTTCAGGCCGAATGAGCAAATATGCTTGTTTCTGCCAATTGCAGAAAAATACTGAAGGGAAAGTGGGTTTGCCTTCATATTTGACCCAGAACAACTCAGTTCAGCATGGAAATATCATTGCAACAGCTTTTATTTAGCCAGAAATCAAGAGTGTAAGTTTTTATGCGCTTAAAAGCATTTTCAGGCCAAATAAGCTGATTTCTGCCAATTGCAGCAAAATACTGAAAGGAAAGTGGGTTTGCCTTCATATTTGACCCAGAACAACTCAGTTTAGCATGGAAATATCATTGCAACAGCTTTTATTTAGCCAGAAATCAAGAGTGTAAGTTTTTATGCGCTTAAAAGCATTTTCAGGCCGAATGAGCAAATATGCTTGTTTCTGCCAATTGCAGCAAAATACTGAAGGGAAAGTGGGTTTGCCTTCATATTTGAGCCAGAACAACTCAGTTCAGCATGGAAATATCATTGCAACAGCTTTTATTTAGCCACAAATCAAGAGTGTAAGTTTTTATGCGCTTAAAAGCATTTTCAGGCCGAATAAGCTGATTTCTGCCAATTGCAGCAAAATACTGAAAGGAAAGTGGGTTTGCCTTCATATTTGAGCCAGAACAACTCAGTTCAGCATGGAAATATCATTGCAACAGCTTTTATTTAGCCAGAAATCAAGAGTGTAAGTTTTTATGCGCTTAAAAGCATTTTCAGGCCGAATGAGCAAATATGCTTGTTTCTGCCAATTGCAGCAAAATACTGAAGGGAAAGTGGGTTTGCCTTCATATTTGACCCAGAACAACTCAGTTCAGCATGGAAATATCATTGCAACAGCTTTTATTTAGCCAGAAATCAAGAGTGTAAGTTTTTATGCGCTTAAAAGCATTTTCAGGCCAAATAAGCTGATTTCTGCCAATTGCAGCAAAATACTGAAAGGAAAGTGGGTTTGCCTTCATATTTGACCCAGAACAACTCAGTTCAGCATGGAAATATCATTGCAACAGCTTTTATTTAGCCAGAAATCAAGAGTGTAAGTTTTTATGCGCTTAAAAGCATTTTCAGGCCAAATAAGCTGATTTCTGCCAATTGCAGCAACATACTGAAAGGAAAGTGGGTTTGCCTTCATATTTGAGCCAGAACAACTCAGTTCAGCATGGAAATATCATTGCAACAGCTTTTATTTAGCCAGAAATCAAGAGTGTAAGTTTTTATGCGCTTAAAAGCATTTTCAGGCCAAATAAGCTGATTTCTGCCAATTGCAGCAACATACTGAAAGGAAAGTGGGTTTGCCTTCATATTTGACCCAGAACAACTCAGTTCAGCATGGAAATATCATTGCAACAGCTTTTATTTAGCCAGAAATCAAGAGTGTAAGTTTTTATGCGCTTAAAAGCATTTTCAGGCCGAATGAGCAAATATGCTTGTTTCTGCCAATTGCAGCAAAATACTGAAGGGAAAGTGGGTTTGCCTTCATATTTGACCCAGAACAACTCAGTTCAGCATGGAAATATCATTGAAAAAGCTTTTATTTAGCCAGAAATCAAGAGTGTAAGTTTTTATGCGCTTAAAAGCATTTTCAGGCCAAATAAGCTGATTTCTGCCAATTGCAGCAACATACTGAAAGGAAAGTGGGTTTGCCTTCATATTTGACCCAGAACAACTCAGTTCAGCATGGAAATATCATTGCAACAGCTTTTATTTAGCCAGAAATCAAGAGTGTAAGTTTTTATGCGCTTAAAAGCATTTTCAGGCCGAATGAGCAAATATGCTTGTTTCTGCCAATTGCAGCAAAATACTGAAAGGAAAGTGGGTTTGCCTTCATATTTGACCCAGAACAACTTAGTTCAGCATGGAAATATCATTGCAACAGCTTTTATTTAGCCACAAATCAAGAGTGTAAGTTTTTAAGCGCTTAAAAGCATTTTCAGGCCGAATGAGCAAATATGCTTGTTTCTGCCAATTGCAGCAAAATACTGAAAGGAAAGTGGGTTTGCCTTCATATTTGACCCAGAACAACTCAGTTCAGCATGGAAATATCATTGCAACAGCTTTTATTTAGCCAGAAATCAAGAGTGTAAGTTTTTATGCGCTTAAAAGCATTTTCAGGCCAAATAAGCTGATTTCTGCCAATTGCAGCAAAATACTGAAAGGAAAGTGGGTTTGCCTTCATATTTGACCCAGAACAACTCAGTTCAGCATGGAAATATCATTGCAACAGCTTTTATTTAGCCAGAAATCAAGAGTGTACGTTTTTATGCGCTTAAAAGCATTTTCAGGCCGAATGAGCAAATATGCTTGTTTCTGCCAATTGCAGCAAAATACTGAAGGGAAAGTGGGTTTGCCTTCATATTTGACCCAGAACAACTCAGTTCAGCATGGAAATATCATTGCAACAGCTTTTATTTAGCCAGAAATCAAGAGTGTAAGTTTTTATGCGCTTAAAAGCATTTTCAGGCCAAATAAGCTGATTTCTGCCAATTGCAGCAAAATACTGAAAGGAAAGTGGGTTTGCCTTCATATTTGAGCCAGAACAACTCAGTTCAGCATGGAAATATCATTGCAACAGCTTTTATTTAGCCAGAAATCAAGAGTGTAAGTTTTTATGCGCTTTAAAGCATTTTCAGGCCAAATAAGCTGATTTCTGCCAATTGCAGCAACATACTGAAAGGAAAGTGGGTTTGCCTTCATATTTGACCCAGAACAACTCAGTTCAGCATGGAAATATCATTGCAACAGCTTTTATTTAGCCAGAAATCAAGAGTGTAAGTTTTTATGCGCTTAAAAGCATTTTCAGGCCGAATGAGCAAATATGCTTGTTTCTGCCAATTGCAGCAAAATACTGAAAGGAAAGTGGGTTTGCCTTCATATTTGACCCAGAACAACTCAGTTCAGCATGGAAATATCATTGCAACAGCTTTTATTTAGCCAGAAATCAAGAGTGTAAGTTTTTATGCGCTTAAAAGCATTTTCAGGCCGAATGAGCAAATATGCTTGTTTCTGCCAATTGCAGCAAAATACTGAAGGAAAAGTGGGTTTGCCTTCATATTTGACCCAGAACAACTCAGTTCAGCATGGAAATATCATTGAAAAAGCTTTTATTTAGCCAGAAATCAAGAGTGTAAGTTTTTATGCGCTTAAAAGCATTTTCAGGCCAAATAAGCTGATTTCTGCAAAATGCAGCAACATAATGAAAGGAAAGTGGGTTTGCCTTCATATTTGAGCCAGAACAACTCAGTTCAGCATGGAAATATCATTGCAACAGCTTTTATTTAGCCAGAAATCAAGAGTGTAAGTTTTTATGCGCTTAAAAGCATTTTCAGGCCGAATGAGCAAATATGCTTGTTTCTGCCAATTGCAGCAAAATACTGAAGGGAAAGTGGGTTTGCCTTCATATTTGACCCAGAACAACTCAGTTCAGCATGGAAATATCATTGCAACAGCTTTTATTTAGCCAGAAATCAAGAGTGTAAGTTTTTATGCGCTTAAAAGCATTTTCAGGCCAAATAAGCTGATTTCTGCCAATTGCAGCAAAATACTGAAAGGAAAGTGGGTTTGCCTTCATATTTGACCCAGAACAACTCAGTTTAGCATGGAAATATCATTGCAACAGCTTTTATTTAGCCAGAAATCAAGAGTGTAAGTTTTTATGCGCTTAAAAGCATTTTCAGGCCGAATGAGCAAATATGCTTGTTTCTGCCAATTGCAGCAAAATACTGAAGGGAAAGTGGGTTTGCCTTCATATTTGACCCAGAACAACTCAGTTCAGCATGGAAATATCATTGCAACAGCTTTTATTTAGCCAGAAATCAAGAGTGTAAGTTTTTATGCGCTTAAAAGCATTTTCAGGCCAAATAAGCTGATTTCTGCCAATTGCAGCAACATACTGAAAGGAAAGTGGGTTTGCCTTCATATTTGACCCAGAACAACTCAGTTCAGCATGGAAATATCATTGCAACAGCTTTTATTTAGCCAGAAATCAAGAGTGTAAGTTTTTATGCGCTTAAAAGCATTTTCAGGCCGAATAAGCTGATTTCTGCCAATTGCAGCAAAATACTGAAAGGAAAGTGGGTTTGCCTTCATATTTGAGCCAGAACAACTCAGTTCAGCATGGAAATATCATTGCAACAGCTTTTATTTAGCCAGAAATCAAGAGTGTAAGTTTTTATGCGCTTAAAAGCATTTTCAGGCCGAATGAGCAAATATGCTTGTTTCTGCCAATTGCAGCAAAATACTGAAGGGAAAGTGGGTTTGCCTTCATATTTGACCCAGAACAACTCAGTTCAGCATGGAAATATCATTGCAACAGCTTTTATTTAGCCAGAAATCAAGAGTGTAAGTTTTTATGCGCTTAAAAGCATTTTCAGGCCAAATAAGCTGATTTCTGCCAATTGCAGCAACATACTGAAAGGAAAGTGGGTTTGCCTTCATATTTGAGCCAGAACAACTCAGTTCAGCATGGAAATATCATTGCAACAGCTTTTATTTAGCCAGAAATCAAGAGTGTAAGTTTTTATGCGCTTAAAAGCATTTTCAGGCCGAATAAGCTGATTTCTGCCAATTGCAGCAAAATACTGAAAGGAAAGTGGGTTTGCCTTCATATTTGAGCCAGAACAACTCAGTTCAGCATGGAAATATCATTGCAACAGCTTTTATTTAGCCAGAAATCAAGAGTGTAAGTTTTTATGCGCTTAAAAGCTTTTTCAGGCCGAATGAGCAAATATGCTTGTTTCTGCCAATTGCAGCAAAATACTGAAGGGAAAGTGGGTTTGCCTTCATATTTGAGCCAGAACAACTCAGTTCAGCATGGAAATATCATTGCAACAGCTTTTATTTAGCCAGAAATCAAGAGTGTAAGTTTTTATGCGCTTAAAAGCATTTTCAGGCCAAATAAGCTGATTTCTGCCAATTGCAGCAAAATACTGAAAGGAAAGTGGGTTTGCCTTCATATTTGACCCAGAACAACTCAGTTTAGCATGGAAATATCATTGCAACAGCTTTTATTTAGCCAGAAATCAAGAGTGTAAGTTTTTATGCGCTTAAGAGCATTTTCAGGCCGAATGAGCAAATATGCTTGTTTCTGCCAATTGCAGCAAAATACTGAAGGGAAAGTGGGTTTGCCTTCATATTTGACCCAGAACAACTCAGTTCAGCATGGAAATATCATTGCAACAGCTTTTATTTAGCCAGAAATCAAGAGTGTAAGTTTTTATGCGCTTAAAAGCATTTTCAGGCCGAATGAGCAAATATGCTTGTTTCTGCCAATTGCAGCAAAATACTGAAAGGAAAGTGGGTTTGCCTTCATATTTGACCCAGAACAACTCAGTTCAGCATGGAAATATCATTGCAACAGCTTTTATTTAGCCAGAAATCAAGAGTGTAAGTTTTTATGCGCTTAAAAGCATTTTCAGGCCGAATAAGCTGATTTCTGCCAATTGCAGCAAAATACTGAAAGGAAAGTGGGTTTGCCTTCATATTTGAGCCAGAACAACTCAGTTCAGCATGGAAATATCATTGCAACAGCTTTTATTTAGCCAGAAATCAAGAGTGTAAGTTTTTATGCGCTTAAAAGCATTTTCAGGCCGAATGAGCAAATATGCTTGTTTCTGCCAATTGCAGCAAAATACTGAAGGGAAAGTGGGTTTGCCTTCATATTTGACCCAGAACAACTCAGTTCAGCATGGAAATATCATTGCAACAGCTTTTATTTAGCCAGAAATCAAGAGTGTAAGTTTTTATGCGCTTAAAAGCATTTTCAGGCCGAATGAGCAAATATGCTTGTTTCTGTCAATTGCAGCAAAATACTGAAAGGAAAGTGGGTTTGCCTTCATATTTGACCCAGAACAACTCAGTTCAGCATGGAAATATCATTGCAACAGCTTTTATTTAGCCAGAAATCAAGAGTGTAAGTTTTTATGCGCTTAAAAGCATTTTCAGGCCGAATAAGCTGATTTCTGCCAATTGCAGCAAAATACTGAAAGGAAAGTGGGTTTGCCTTCATATTTGAGCCAGAACAACTCAGTTCAGCATGGAAATATCATTGCAACAGCTTTTATTTAGCCAGAAATCAAGAGTGTAAGTTTTTATGCGCTTAAAAGCATTTTCAGGCCGAATGAGCAAATATGCTTGTTTCTGCCAATTGCAGCAAAATACTGAAAGGAAAGTGGGTTTGCCTTCATATTTGACCCAGAACAACTCAGTTCAGCATGGAAATATCATTGCAACAGCTTTTATTTAGCCAGAAATCAAGAGTGTAAGTTTTTATGCGCTTAAAAGCATTTTCAGGCCAAATAAGCTGATTTCTGCCAATTGCAGCAACATACTGAAAGGAAAGTGGGTTTGCCTTCATATTTGACCCAGAACAACTCAGTTCAGCATGGAAATATCATTGCAACAGCTTTTATTTAGCCAGAAATCAAGAGTGTAAGTTTTTATGCGCTTAAAAGCATTTTCAGGCCGAATGAGCAAATATGCTTGTTTCTGCCAATTGCAGCAAAATACTGAAAGGAAAGTGGGTTTGCCTTCATATTTGACCCAGAACAACTTAGTTCAGCATGGAAATATCATTGCAACAGCTTTTATTTAGCCACAAATCAAGAGTGTAAGTTTTTAAGCGCTTAAAAGCATTTTCAGGCCGAATGAGCAAATATGCTTGTTTCTGCCAATTGCAGAAAAATACTGAAAGGAAAGTGGGTTTGCCTTCATATTTGACCCAGAACAACTCAGTTCAGCATGGAAATATCATTGCAACAGCTTTTATTTAGCCAGAAATCAAGAGTGTAAGTTTTTATGCGCTTAAAAGCATTTTCAGGCCAAATAAGCTGATTTCTGCCAATTGCAGCAAAATACTGAAAGGAAAGTGGGTTTGCCTTCATATTTGACCCAGAACAACTCAGTTCAGCATGGAAATATCATTGCAACAGCTTTTATTTAGCCAGAAATCAAGAGTGTAAGTTTTTATGCGCTTAAAAGCATTTTCAGGCCAAATAAGCTGATTTCTGCCAATTGCAGCAACATACTGAAAGGAAAGTGGGTTTGCCTTCATATTTGACCCAGAACAACTCAGTTCAGCATGGAAATATCATTGCAACAGCTTTTATTTAGCCAGAAATCAAGAGTGTAAGTTTTTATGCGCTTAAAAGCATTTTCAGGCCGAATGAGCAAATATGCTTGTTTCTGCCAATTGCAGCAAAATACTGAAAGGAAAGTGGGTTTGCCTTCATATTTGACCCAGAACAACTTAGTTCAGCATGGAAATATCATTGCAACAGCTTTTATTTAGCCACAAATCAACAGTGTAAGTTTTTAAGCGCTTAAAAGCATTTTCAGGCCGAATGAGCAAATATGCTTGTTTCTGCCAATTGCAGCAAAATACTGAAAGGAAAGTGGGTTTGCCTTCATATTTGGCCCAGAACAACTCAGTTCAGCATGGAAATATCATTGCAACAGCTTTTATTTAGCCAGAAATCAAGAGTGTAAGTTTTTATGCGCTTAAAAGCATTTTCAGGCCGAATGAGCAAATATGCTTGTTTCTGCCAATTGCAGCAAAATACTGAAAGGAAAGTGGGGTTGCCTTCATATTTGACCCAGAACAACTCAGTTCAGCATGGAAATATCATTGCAACAGCTTTTATTTAGCCAGAAATCAAGAGTGTAAGTTTTTATGCTCTTAAAAGCATTTTCAGGCCGAATGAGCAAATATGCTTGTTTCTGCCAATTGCAGCAAAATACTGAAAGGAAAGTGGGTTTGCCTTCATATTTGACCCAGAACAACTTAGTTCAGCATGGAAATATCATTGCAACAGCTTTTATTTAGCCACAAATCAACAGTGTAAGTTTTTAAGCGCTTAAAAGCATTTTTAGGCCGAATGAGCAAATATGCTTGTTTCTGCCAATTGCAGCAAAATACTGAAAGGAAAGTGGGTTTGCCTTCATATTTGACCCAGAACAACTCAGTTCAGCATGGAAATATCATTGCAACAGCTTTTATTTAGCCAGAAATCAAGAGTGTAAGTTTGTATGCGCTTAAAAGCATTTTCAGGCCGAATGAGCAAATATGCTTGTTTCTGCCAATTGCAGCAAAATACTGAAAGGAAAGTGGGTTTGCCTTCATATTTGACCCAGAACAACTCAGTTCAGCATGGAAATATCATTGCAACAGCTTTTATTTAGCCACAAATCAAGAGTGTAAGTTTTTAAGCGCTTAAAAGCATTTTCAGGCCGAATGAGCAAATATGCTTGTTTCTGCCAATTGCAGCAAAATACTGAAAGGAAAGTGGGTTTGCCTTCATATTTGACCCAGAACAACTCAGTTCAGCATGGAAATATCATTGCAACAGCTTTTATTTAGCCAGAAATCAAGAGTGTAAGTTTTTATGCGCTTTAAAGCATTTTCAGGCCAAATAAGCTGACTTCTGCCAATTGCAGCAACATACTGAAAGGAAAGTGGGTTTGCCTTCATATTTGACCCAGAACAACTCAGTTCAGCATGGAAATATCATTGCAACAGCTTTTATTTAGCCAGAAATCAAGAGTGTAAGTTTTTATGCGCTTAAAAGCATTTTCAGGCCGAATGAGCAAATATGCTTGTTTCTGCCAATTGCAGCAAAATACTGAAAGGAAAGTGGGTTTGCCTTCATATTTGAGCCAGAACAACTCAGTTCAGCATGGAAATATCATTGCAACAGCTTTTATTTAGCCAGAAATCAAGAGTGTAAGTTTTTATGCGCTTAAAAGCATTTTCAGGCCGAATGAGCAAATATGCTTGTTTCTGCCAATTGCAGCAAAATACTGAAGGGAAAGTGGGTTTGCCTTCATATTTGACCCAGAACAACTCAGTTCAGCATGGAAATATCATTGCAACAGCTTTTATTTAGCCAGAAATCAAGAGTGTAAGTTTTTATGCGCTTAAAAGCATTTTCAGGCCAAATAAGCTGATTTCTGCCAATTGCAGCAAAATACTGAAAGGAAAGTGGGTTTGCCTTCATATTTGACCCAGAACAACTCAGTTTAGCATGGAAATATCATTGCAACAGCTTTTATTTAGCCAGAAATCAAGAGTGTAAGTTTTTATGCGCTTAAAAGCATTTTCAGGCCGAATGAGCAAATATGCTTGTTTCTGCCAATTGCAGCAAAATACTGAAGGGAAAGTGGGTTTGCCTTCATATTTGACCCAGAACAACTCAGTTCAGCATGGAAATATCATTGCAACAGCTTTTATTTAGCCAGAAATCAAGAGTGTAAGTTTTTATGCGCTTAAAAGCATTTTCAGGCCAAATAAGCTGATTTCTGCCAATTGCAGCAACATACTGAAAGGAAAGTGGGTTTGCCTTCATATTTGAGCCAGAACAACTCAGTTCAGCATGGAAATATCATTGCAACAGCTTTTATTTAGCCAGAAATCAAGAGTGTAAGTTTTTATGCGCTTAAAAGCATTTTCAGGCCGAATAAGCTGATTTCTGCCAATTGCAGCAAAATACTGAAAGGAAAGTGGGTTTGCCTTCATATTTGAGCCAGAACAACTCAGTTCAGCATGGAAATATCATTGCAACAGCTTTTATTTAGCCAGAAATCAAGAGTGTAAGTTTTTATGCGCTTAAAAGCATTTTCAGGCCGAATGAGCAAATATGCTTGTTTCTGCCAATTGCAGCAAAATACTGAAGGGAAAGTGGGTTTGCCTTCATATTTGACCCAGAACAACTCAGTTCAGCATGGAAATATCATTGCAACAGCTTTTATTTAGCCACAAATCAAGAGTGTAAGT
This sequence comes from Channa argus, assembly GCF_033026475.1. Taxonomy (NCBI): domain Eukaryota; kingdom Metazoa; phylum Chordata; class Actinopteri; order Anabantiformes; family Channidae; genus Channa; species Channa argus. Next base: position 1,691,471 of record NW_027125221.1, read on the forward strand.
TTTTAAGCGCTTAAAAGCATTTTCAGGCCGAATGAGCAAATATGCTTGTTTCTGCCAATTGCAGAAAAATACTGAAGGGAAAGTGGGTTTGCCTTCATATTTGACCCAGAACAACTCAGTTCAGCATGGAAATATCATTGCAACAGCTTTTATTTAGCCAGAAATCAAGAGTGTAAGTTTTTATGCGCTTAAAAGCATTTTCAGGCCAAATAAGCTGATTTCTGCCAATTGCAGCAAAATACTGAAAGGAAAGTGGGTTTGCCTTCATATTTGACCCAGAACAACTCAGTTTAGCATGGAAATATCATTGCAACAGCTTTTATTTAGCCAGAAATCAAGAGTGTAAGTTTTTATGCGCTTAAAAGCATTTTCAGGCCGAATGAGCAAATATGCTTGTTTCTGCCAATTGCAGCAAAATACTGAAGGGAAAGTGGGTTTGCCTTCATATTTGACCCAGAACAACTCAGTTCAGCATGGAAATATCATTGCAACAGCTTTTATTTAGCCAGAAATCAAGAGTGTAAGTTTTTATGCGCTTAAAAGCATTTTCAGGCCGAATAAGCTGATTTCTGCCAATTGCAGCAAAATACTGAAAGGAAAGTGGGTTTGCCTTCATATTTGAGCCAGAACAACTCAGTTCAGCATGGAAATATCATTGCAACAGCTTTTATTTAGCCAGAAATCAAGAGTGTAAGTTTTTATGCGCTTAAAAGCATTTTCAGGCCGAATGAGCAAATATGCTTGTTTCTGCCAATTGCAGCAAAATACTGAAGGGAAAGTGGGTTTGCCTTCATATTTGACCCAGAACAACTCAGTTCAGCATGGAAATATCATTGCAACAGCTTTTATTTAGCCAGAAATCAAGAGTGTAAGTTTTTATGCGCTTAAAAGCATTTTCAGGCCGAATAAGCTGATTTCTGCCAATTGCAGCAAAATACTGAAAGGAAAGTGGGTTTGCCTTCATATTTGAGCCAGAACAACTCAGTTCAGCATGGAAATATCATTGCAACAGCTTTTATTTAGCCAGAAATCAAGAGTGTAAGTTTTTATGCGCTTAAAAGCATTTTCAGGCCGAATGAGCAAATATGCTTGTTTCTGCCAATTGCAGCAAAATACTGAAGGGAAAGTGGGTTTGCCTTCATATTTGACCCAGAACAACTCAGTTCAGCATGGAAATATCATTGCAACAGCTTTTATTTAGCCAGAAATCAAGAGTGTAAGTTTTTATGCGCTTAAAAGCATTTTCAGGCCGAATGAGCAAATATGCTTGTTTCTGCCAATTGCAGCAAAATACTGAAAGGAAAGTGGGTTTGCCTTCATATTTGACCCAGAACAACTCAGTTCAGCATGGAAATATCATTGCAACAGCTTTTATTTAGCCAGAAATCAAGAGTGTAAGTTTTTATGCGCTTAAAAGCATTTTCAGGCCGAATAAGCTGATTTCTGCCAATTGCAGCAAAATACTGAAAGGAAAGTGGGTTTGCCTTCATATTTGAGCCAGAACAACTCAGTTCAGCATGGAAATATCATTGCAACAGCTTTTATTTAGCCAGAAATCAAGAGTGTAAGTTTTTATGCGCTTAAAAGCATTTTCAGGCCGAATGAGCAAATATGCTTGTTTCTGCCAATTGCAGCAAAATACTGAAGGGAAAGTGGGTTTGCCTTCATATTTGACCCAGAACAACTCAGTTCAGCATGGAAATATCATTGCAACAGCTTTTATTTAGCCAGAAATCAAGAGTGTAAGTTTTTATGCGCTTAAAAGCATTTTCAGGCCAAATAAGCTGATTTCTGCCAATTGCAGCAACATACTGAAAGGAAAGTGGGTTTGCCTTCATATTTGACCCAGAACAACTCAGTTCAGCATGGAAATATCATTGCAACAGCTTTTATTTAGCCAGAAATCAAGAGTGTAAGTTTTTATGCGCTTAAAAGCATTTTCAGGCCGAATGAGCAAATATGCTTGTTTCTGCCAATTGCAGCAAAATACTGAAAGGAAAGTGGGTTTGCCTTCATATTTGACCCAGAACAACTCAGTTCAGCATGGAAATATCATTGCAACAGCTTTTATTTAGCCAGAAATCAAGAGTGTAAGTTTTTATGCGCTTAAAAGCATTTTCAGGCCAAATAAGCTGATTTCTGCCAATTGCAGCAAAATACTGAAAGGAAAGTGGGTTTGCCTTCATATTTGAGCCAGAACAACTCAGTTCAGCATGGAAATATCATTGCAACAGCTTTTATTTAGCCAGAAATCAAGAGTGTAAGTTTTTATGCGCTTAAAAGCATTTTCAGGCCGAATGAGCAAATATGCTTGTTTCTGCCAATTGCAGCAAAATACTGAAAGGAAAGTGGGTTTGCCTTCATATTTGACCCAGAACAACTCAGTTCAGCATGGAAATATCATTGCAACAGCTTTTATTTAGCCAGAAATCAAGAGTGTAAGTTTTTATGCGCTTAAAAGCATTTTCAGGCCGAATAAGCTGATTTCTGCCAATTGCAGCAAAATACTGAAAGGAAAGTGGGTTTGCCTTCATATTTGAGCCAGAACAACTCAGTTCAGCATGGAAATATCATTGCAACAGCTTTTATTTAGCCAGAAATCAAGAGTGTAAGTTTTTATGCGCTTAAAAGCATTTTCAGGCCAAATAAGCTGATTTCTGCAAAATGCAGCAACATAATGAAAGGAAAGTGGGTTTGCCTTCATATTTGAGCCAGAACAACTCAGTTCAGCATGGAAATATCATTGCAACAGCTTTTATTTAGCCAGAAATCAAGAGTGTAAGTTTTTATGCGCTTAAAAGCATTTTCAGGCCGAATGATTAAATATGCTTGTTTCTGCCAATTGCAGCAAAATACTGAAAGGAAAGTGGGTTTGCCTTCATATTTGACCCAGAACAACTCAGTGCAGCATGGAAATATCATTGCAACAGCTTTTATTTAGCCAGAAATCAAGAGTGTAAGTTTTTATGCGCTTAAAAGCATTTTCAGGCCAAATAAGCTGATTTCTGCCAATTGCAGCAAAATACTGAAAGGAAAGTGGGTTTGCCTTCATATTTGACCCAGAACAACTCAGTTCAGCATGGAAATATCATTGCAACAGCTTTTATTTAGCCAGAAATCAAGAGTGTAAGTTTTTATGCGCTTAAAAGCATTTTCAGGCCAAATAAGCTGATTTCTGCCAATTGCAGCAAAATACTGAAAGGAAAGTGGGTTTGCCTTCATATTTGACCCAGAACAACTCAGTTCAGCATGGAAATATCATTGCAACAGCTTTTATTTAGCCAGAAATCAAGAGTGTAAGTTTTTATGCGCTTAAAAGCATTTTCAGGCCAAATAAGCTGATTTCTGCCAATTGCAGCAACATACTGAAAGGAAAGTGGGTTTGCCTTCATATTTGACCCAGAACAACTCAGTTCAGCATGGAAATATCATTGCAACAGCTTTTATTTAGCCAGAAATCAAGAGTGTAAGTTTTTATGCGCTTAAAAGCATTTTCAGGCCGAATGAGCAAATATGCTTGTTTCTGCCAATTGCAGCAAAATACTGAAAGGAAAGTGGGTTTGCCTTCATATTTGACCCAGAACAACTTAGTTCAGCATGGAAATATCATTGCAACAGCTTTTATTTAGCCACAAATCAACAGTGTAAGTTTTTAAGCGCTTAAAAGCATTTTCAGGCCGAATGAGCAAATATGCTTGTTTCTGCCAATTGCAGCAAAATACTGAAAGGAAAGTGGGTTTGCCTTCATATTTGGCCCAGAACAACTCAGTTCAGCATGGAAATATCATTGCAACAGCTTTTATTTAGCCAGAAATCAAGAGTGTAAGTTTTTATGCGCTTAAAAGCATTTTCAGGCCGAATGAGCAAATATGCTTGTTTCTGCCAATTGCAGCAAAATACTGAAAGGAAAGTGGGGTTGCCTTCATATTTGACCCAGAACAACTCAGTTCAGCATGGAAATATCATTGCAACAGCTTTTATTTAGCCAGAAATCAAGAGTGTAAGTTTTTATGCTCTTAAAAGCATTTTCAGGCCGAATGAGCAAATATGCTTGTTTCTGCCAATTGCAGCAAAATACTGAAAGGAAAGTGGGTTTGCCTTCATATTTGACCCAGAACAACTTAGTTCAGCATGGAAATATCATTGCAACAGCTTTTATTTAGCCACAAATCAACAGTGTAAGTTTTTAAGCGCTTAAAAGCATTTTTAGGCCGAATGAGCAAATATGCTTGTTTCTGCCAATTGCAGCAAAATACTGAAAGGAAAGTGGGTTTGCCTTCATATTTGACCCAGAACAACTCAGTTCAGCATGGAAATATCATTGCAACAGCTTTTATTTAGCCAGAAATCAAGAGTGTAAGTTTGTATGCGCTTAAAAGCATTTTCAGGCCGAATGAGCAAATATGCTTGTTTCTGCCAATTGCAGCAAAATACTGAAAGGAAAGTGGGTTTGCCTTCATATTTGACCCAGAACAACTCAGTTCAGCATGGAAATATCATTGCAACAGCTTTTATTTAGCCACAAATCAAGAGTGTAAGTTTTTATGCGCTTTAAAGCATTTTCAGGCCAAATAAGCTGACTTCTGCCAATTGCAGCAACATACTGAAAGGAAAGTGGGTTTGTCTTCATATTTGACCCAGAACAACTCAGTTCAGCATGGAAATATCATTGCAACAGCTTTTATTTAGCCAGAAATCAAGAGTGTAAGTTTTTATGCGCTTAAAAGCATTTTCAGGCCGAATGAGCAAATATGCTTGTTTCTGCCAATTGCAGCAAAATACTGAAAGGAAAGTGGGTTTGCCTTCATATTTGAGCCAGAACAACTCAGTTCAGCATGGAAATATCATTGCAACAGCTTTTATTTAGCCAGAAATCAAGAGTGTAAGTTTTTATGCGCTTAAAAGCATTTTCAGGCCGAATGAGCAAATATGCTTGTTTCTGCCAATTGCAGCAAAATACTGAAGGGAAAGTGGGTTTGCCTTCATATTTGACCCAGAACAACTCAGTTCAGCATGGAAATATCATTGCAACAGCTTTTATTTAGCCAGAAATCAAGAGTGTAAGTTTTTATGCGCTTAAAAGCATTTTCAGGCCAAATAAGCTGATTTCTGCCAATTGCAGCAAAATACTGAAAGGAAAGTGGGTTTGCCTTCATATTTGACCCAGAACAACTCAGTTTAGCATGGAAATATCATTGCAACAGCTTTTATTTAGCCAGAAATCAAGAGTGTAAGTTTTTATGCGCTTAAAAGCATTTTCAGGCCGAATGAGCAAATATGCTTGTTTCTGCCAATTGCAGCAAAATACTGAAGGGAAAGTGGGTTTGCCTTCATATTTGACCCAGAACAACTCAGTTCAGCATGGAAATATCATTGCAACAGCTTTTATTTAGCCAGAAATCAAGAGTGTAAGTTTTTATGCGCTTAAAAGCATTTTCAGGCCAAATAAGCTGATTTCTGCCAATTGCAGCAACATACTGAAAGGAAAGTGGGTTTGCCTTCATATTTGAGCCAGAACAACTCAGTTCAGCATGGAAATATCATTGCAACAGCTTTTATTTAGCCAGAAATCAAGAGTGTAAGTTTTTATGCGCTTAAAAGCATTTTCAGGCCGAATAAGCTGATTTCTGCCAATTGCAGCAAAATACTGAAAGGAAAGTGGGTTTGCCTTCATATTTGAGCCAGAACAACTCAGTTCAGCATGGAAATATCATTGCAACAGCTTTTATTTAGCCAGAAATCAAGAGTGTAAGTTTTTATGCGCTTAAAAGCATTTTCAGGCCGAATGAGCAAATATGCTTGTTTCTGCCAATTGCAGCAAAATACTGAAGGGAAAGTGGGTTTGCCTTCATATTTGACCCAGAACAACTCAGTTCAGCATGGAAATATCATTGCAACAGCTTTTATTTAGCCACAAATCAAGAGTGTAAGTTTTTAAGCGCTTAAAAGCATTTTCAGGCCGAATGAGCAAATATGCTTGTTTCTGCCAATTGCAGAAAAATACTGAAGGGAAAGTGGGTTTGCCTTCATATTTGAGCCAGAACAACTCAGTTCAGCATGGAAATATCATTGCAACAGCTTTTATTTAGCCAGAAATCAAGAGTGTAAGTTTTTATGCGCTTAAAAGCATTTTCAGGCCAAATAAGCTGATTTCTGCCAATTGCAGCAAAATACTGAAAGGAAAGTGGGTTTGCCTTCATATTTGACCCAGAACAACTCAGTTTAGCATGGAAATATCATTGCAACAGCTTTTATTTAGCCAGAAATCAAGAGTGTAAGTTTTTATGCGCTTAAAAGCATTTTCAGGCCGAATGAGCAAATATGCTTGTTTCTGCCAATTGCAGCAAAATACTGAAGGGAAAGTGGGTTTGACTTCATATTTGACCCAGAACAACTCAGTTCAGCATGGAAATATCATTGCAACAGCTTTTATTTAGCCAGAAATCAAGAGTGTAAGTTTTTATGCGCTTAAAAGCATTTTCAGGCCGAATAAGCTGATTTCTGCCAATTGCAGCAAAATACTGAAAGGAAAGTGGGTTTGCCTTCATATTTGAGCCAGAACAACTCAGTTCAGCATGGAAATATCATTGCAACAGCTTTTATTTAGCCAGAAATCAAGAGTGTAAGTTTTTATGCGCTTAAAAGCATTTTCAGGCCGAATGAGCAAATATGCTTGTTTCTGCCAATTGCAGCAAAATACTGAAGGGAAAGTGGGTTTGCCTTCATATTTGACCCAGAACAACTCAGTTCAGCATGGAAATATCATTGCAACAGCTTTTATTTAGCCAGAAATCAAGAGTGTAAGTTTTTATGCGCTTAAAAGCATTTTCAGGCCGAATAAGCTGATTTCTGCCAATTGCAGCAAAATACTGAAAGGAAAGTGGGTTTGCCTTCATATTTGAGCCAGAACAACTCAGTTCAGCATGGAAATATCATTGCAACAGCTTTTATTTAGCCAGAAATCAAGAGTGTAAGTTTTTATGCGCTTAAAAGCATTTTCAGGCCGAATGAGCAAATATGCTTGTTTCTGCCAATTGCAGCAAAATACTGAAGGGAAAGTGGGTTTGCCTTCATATTTGACCCAGAACAACTCAGTTCAGCATGGAAATATCATTGCAACAGCTTTTATTTAGCCAGAAATCAAGAGTGTAAGTTTTTATGCGCTTAAAAGCATTTTCAGGCCGAATGAGCAAATATGCTTGTTTCTGCCAATTGCAGCAAAATACTGAAAGGAAAGTGGGTTTGCCTTCATATTTGACCCAGAACAACTCAGTTCAGCATGGAAATATCATTGCAACAGCTTTTATTTAGCCAGAAATCAAGAGTGTAAGTTTTTATGCGCTTAAAAGCATTTTCAGGCCGAATAAGCTGATTTCTGCCAATTGCAGCAAAATACTGAAAGGAAAGTGGGTTTGCCTTCATATTTGACCCAGAACAACTCAGTTCAGCATGGAAATATCATTGCAACAGCTTTTATTTAGCCAGAAATCAAGAGTGTAAGTTTTTATGCGCTTAAAAGCATTTTCAGGCCAAATAAGCTGATTTCTGCCAATTGCAGCAACATACTGAAAGGAAAGTGGGTTTGCCTTCATATTTGACCCAGAACAACTCAGTTCAGCATGGAAATATCATTGCAACAGCTTTTATTTAGCCAGAAATCAAGAGTGTAAGTTTTTATGCGCTTAAAAGCATTTTCAGGCCGAATGAGCAAATATGCTTGTTTCTGCCAATTGCAGCAAAATACTGAAAGGAAAGTGGGTTTGCCTTCATATTTGACCCAGAACAACTCAGTTCAGCATGGAAATATCATTGCAACAGCTTTTATTTAGCCAGAAATCAAGAGTGTAAGTTTTTATGCGCTTAAAAGCATTTTCAGGCCAAATAAGCTGATTTCTGCCAATTGCAGCAAAATACTGAAAGGAAAGTGGGTTTGCCTTCATATTTGAGCCAGAACAACTCAGTTCAGCATGGAAATATCATTGCAACAGCTTTTATTTAGCCAGAAATCAAGAGTGTAAGTTTTTATGCGCTTAAAAGCATTTTCAGGCCGAATGAGCAAATATGCTTGTTTCTGCCAATTGCAGCAAAATACTGAAAGGAAAGTGGGTTTGCCTTCATATTTGACCCAGAACAACTCAGTTCAGCATGGAAATATCATTGCAACAGCTTTTATTTAGCCAGAAATCAAGAGTGTAAGTTTTTATGCGCTTAAAAGCATTTTCAGGCCGAATAAGCTGATTTCTGCCAATTGCAGCAAAATACTGAAAGGAAAGTGGGTTTGCCTTCATATTTGAGCCAGAACAACTCAGTTCAGCATGGAAATATCATTGCAACAGCTTTTATTTAGCCAGAAATCAAGAGTGTAAGTTTTTATGCGCTTAAAAGCATTTTCAGGCCAAATAAGCTGATTTCTGCAAAATGCAGCAACATAATGAAAGGAAAGTGGGTTTGCCTTCATATTTGAGCCAGAACAACTCAGTTCAGCATGGAAATATCATTGCAACAGCTTTTATTTAGCCAGAAATCAAGAGTGTAAGTTTTTATGCGCTTAAAAGCATTTTCAGGCCGAATGATTAAATATGCTTGTTTCTGCCAATTGCAGCAAAATACTGAAAGGAAAGTGGGTTTGCCTTCATATTTGACCCAGAACAACTCAGTGCAGCATGGAAATATCATTGCAACAGCTTTTATTTAGCCAGAAATCAAGAGTGTAAGTTTTTATGCGCTTAAAAGCATTTTCAGGCCAAATAAGCTGATTTCTGCCAATTGCAGCAAAATACTGAAAGGAAAGTGGGTTTGCCTTCATATTTGACCCAGAACAACTCAGTTCAGCATGGAAATATCATTGCAACAGCTTTTATTTAGCCAGAAATCAAGAGTGTAAGTTTTTATGCGCTTTAAAGCATTTTCAGGCCAAATAAGCTGATTTCTGCCAATTGCAGCAACATACTGAAAGGAAAGTGGGTTTGCCTTCATATTTGACCCAGAACAACTCAGTTCAGCATGGAAATATCATTGCAACAGCTTTTATTTAGCCAGAAATCAAGAGTGGAAGTTTTTATGCGCTTAAAAGCATTTTCAGGCCGAATGAGCAAATATGCTTGTTTCTGCCAATTGCAGCAAAATACTGAAAGGAAAGTGGGTTTGCCTTCATATTTGACCCAGAACAACTCAGTTCAGCATGGAAATATCATTGCAACAGCTTTTATTTAGCCAGAAATCAAGAGTGTAAGTTTTTATGCGCTTAAAAGCATTTTCAGGCCGAATGAGCAAATATGCTTGTTTCTGCCAATTGCAGCAAAATACTGAAGGGAAAGTGGGTTTGCCTTCATATTTGACCCAGAACAACTCAGTTCAGCATGGAAATATCATTGCAACAGCTTTTATTTAGCCAGAAATCAAGAGTGTAAGTTTTTATGCGCTTAAAAGCATTTTCAGGCCAAATAAGCTGATTTCTGCCAATTGCAGCAAAATACTGAAAGGAAAGTGGGTTTGCCTTCATATTTGACCCAGAACAACTCAGTTTAGCATGGAAATATCATTGCAACAGCTTTTATTTAGCCAGAAATCAAGAGTGTAAGTTTTTATGCGCTTAAAAGCATTTTCAGGCCGAATGAGCAAATATGCTTGTTTCTGCCAATTGCAGCAAAATACTGAAGGGAAAGTGGGTTTGCCTTCATATTTGACCCAGAACAACTCAGTTCAGCATGGAAATATCATTGCAACAGCTTTTATTTAGCCAGAAATCAAGAGTGTAAGTTTTTATGCGCTTAAAAGCATTTTCAGGCCAAATAAGCTGATTTCTGCCAATTGCAGCAACATACTGAAAGGAAAGTGGGTTTGCCTTCATATTTGACCCAGAACAACTCAGTTCAGCATGGAAATATCATTGCAACAGCTTTTATTTAGCCAGAAATCAAGAGTGTAAGTTTTTATGCGCTTAAAAGCATTTTCAGGCCGAATAAGCTGATTTCTGCCAATTGCAGCAAAATACTGAAAGGAAAGTGGGTTTGCCTTCATATTTGAGCCAGAACAACTCAGTTCAGCATGGAAATATCATTGCAACAGCTTTTATTTAGCCAGAAATCAAGAGTGTAAGTTTTTATGCGCTTAAAAGCATTTTCAGGCCGAATAAGCTGATTTCTGCCAATTGCAGCAAAATACTGAAAGGAAAGTGGGTTTGCCTTCATATGTGAGCCAGAACAACTCAGTTCAGCATGGAAATATCATTGCAACAGCTTTTATTTAGCCAGAAATCAAGAGTGTAAGTTTATATGCGCTTAAAAGCTTTTTCAGGCCGAATGAGCAAATATGCTTGTTTCTGCCAATTGCAGCAAAATACTGAAGGGAAAGTGGGTTTGCCTTCATATTTGAGCCAGAACAACTCAGTTCAGCATGGAAATATCATTGCAACAGCTTTTATTTAGCCAGAAATCAAGAGTGTAAGTTTTTATGCGCTTAAAAGCATTTTCAGGCCAAATAAGCTGATTTCTGCCAATTGCAGCAAAATACTGAAAGGAAAGTGGGTTTGCCTTCATATTTGACCCAGAACAACTCAGTTTAGCATGGAAATATCATTGCAACAGCTTTTATTTAGCCAGAAATCAAGAGTGTAAGTTTTTATGCGCTTAAAAGCATTTTCAGGCCGAATGAGCAAATATGCTTGTTTCTGCCAATTGCAGCAAAATACTGAAGGGAAAGTGGGTTTGCCTTCATATTTGACCCAGAACAACTCAGTTCAGCATGGAAATATCATTGCAACAGCTTTTATTTAGCCAGAAATCAAGAGTGTAAGTTTTTATGCGCTTAAAAGCATTTTCAGGCCAAATAAGCTGATTTCTGCCAATTGCAGCAACATACTGAAAGGAAAGTGGGTTTGCCTTCATATTTGACCCAGAACAACTCAGTTCAGCATGGAAATATCATTGCAACAGCTTTTATTTAGCCAGAAATCAAGAGTGTAAGTTTTTATGCGCTTAAAAGCATTTTCAGGCCGAATGAGCAAATATGCTTGTTTCTGTCAATTGCAGCAAAATACTGAAAGGAAAGTGGGTTTGCCTTCATATTTGACCCAGAACAACTCAGTTCAGCATGGAAATATCATTGCAACAGCTTTTATTTAGCCAGAAATCAAGAGTGTAAGTTTTTATGCGCTTAAAAGCATTTTCAGGCCGAATAAGCTGATTTCTGCCAATTGCAGCAAAATACTGAAAGGAAAGTGGGTTTGCCTTCATATTTGAGCCAGAACAACTCAGTTCAGCATGGAAATATCATTGCAACAGCTTTTATTTAGCCAGAAATCAAGAGTGTAAGTTTTTATGCGCTTAAAAGCATTTTCAGGCCGAATGAGCAAATATGCTTGTTTCTGCCAATTGCAGCAAAATACTGAAAGGAAAGTGGGTTTGCCTTCATATTTGACCCAGAACAACTCAGTTCAGCATGGAAATATCATTGCAACAGCTTTTATTTAGCCAGAAATCAAGAGTGTAAGTTTTTATGCGCTTAAAAGCATTTTCAGGCCAAATAAGCTGATTTCTGCCAATTGCAGCAACATACTGAAAGGAAAGTGGGTTTGCCTTCATATTTGACCCAGAACAACTCAGTTCAGCATGGAAATATCATTGCAACAGCTTTTATTTAGCCAGAAATCAAGAGTGTAAGTTTTTATGCGCTTAAAAGCATTTTCAGGCCGAATGAGCAAATATGCTTGTTTCTGCCAATTGCAGCAAAATACTGAAAGGAAAGTGGGTTTGCCTTCATATTTGACCCAGAACAACTTAGTTCAGCATGGAAATATCATTGCAACAGCTTTTATTTAGCCACAAATCAAGAGTGTAAGTTTTTAAGCGCTTAAAAGCATTTTCAGGCCGAATGAGCAAATATGCTTGTTTCTGCCAATTGCAGAAAAATACTGAAAGGAAAGTGGGTTTGCCTTCATATTTGACCCAGAACAACTCAGTTCAGCATGGAAATATCATTGAAACAGCTTTTATTTAGCCAGAAATCAAGAGTGTAAGTTTTTATGCGCTTAAAAGCATTTTCAGGCCAAATAAGCTGATTTCTGCCAATTGCAGCAAAATACTGAAAGGAAAGTGGGTTTGCCTTCATATTTGACCCAGAACAACTCAGTTCAGCATGGAAATATCATTGCAACAGCTTTTATTTAGCCAGAAATCAAGAGTGTAAGTTTTTATGCGCTTAAAAGCATTTTCAGGCCAAATAAGCTGATTTCTGCCAATTGCAGCAAAATACTGAAAGGAAAGTGGGTTTGCCTTCATATTTGACCCAGAACAACTCAGTTCAGCATGGAAATATCATTGCAACAGCTTTTATTTAGCCAGAAATCAAGAGTGTAAGTTTTTATGCGCTTAAAAGCATTTTCAGGCCAAATAAGCTGATTTCTGCCAATTGCAGCAACATACTGAAAGGAAAGTGGGTTTGCCTTCATATTTGACCCAGAACAACTCAGTTCAGCATGGAAATATCATTGCAACAGCTTTTATTTAGCCAGAAATCAAGAGTGTAAGTTTTTATGCGCTTAAAAGCATTTTCAGGCCGAATGAGCAAATATGCTTGTTTCTGCCAATTGCAGCAAAATACTGAAAGGAAAGTGGGTTTGCCTTCATATTTGACCCAGAACAACTTAGTTCAGCATGGAAATATCATTGCAACAGCTTTTATTTAGCCACAAATCAACAGTGTAAGTTTTTAAGCGCTTAAAAGCATTTTCAGGCCGAATGAGCAAATATGCTTGTTTCTGCCAATTGCAGCAAAATACTGAAAGGAAAGTGGGTTTGCCTTCATATTTGACCCAGAACAACTCAGTTCAGCATGGAAATATCATTGCAACAGCTTTTATTTAGCCAGAAATCAAGAGTGTAAGTTTTTATGCGCTTAAAAGCATTTTCAGGCCGAATGAGCAAATATGCTTGTTTCTGCCAATTGCAGCAAAATACTGAAAGGAAAGTGGGTTTGCCTTCATATTTGACCCAGAACAACTTAGTTCAGCATGGAAATATCATTGCAACAGCTTTTATTTAGCCACAAATCAACAGTGTAAGTTTTTAAGCGCTTAAAAGCATTTTTAGGCCGAATGAGCAAATATGCTTGTTTCTGCCAATTGCAGCAAAATACTGAAAGGAAAGTGGGTTTGCCTTCATATTTGACCCAGAACAACTCAGTTCAGCATGGAAATATCATTGCAACAGCTTTTATTTAGCCAGAAATCAAGAGTGTAAGTTTTTATGCGCTTAAAAGCATTTTTAGGCCGAATGAGCAAATATGCTTGTTTCTGCCAATTGCAGCAAAATACTGAAAGGAAAGTGGGTTTGCCTTCATATTTGACCCAGAACAACTCAGTTCAGCATGGAAATATCATTGCAACAGCTTTTATTTAGCCACAAATCAAGAGTGTAAGTTTTTAAGCGCTTAAAAGCATTTTCAGGCCGAATGAGCAAATATGCTTGTTTCTGCCAATTGCAGCAAAATACTGAAAGGAAAGTGGGTTTGCCTTCATATTTGACCCAGAACAACTCAGTTCAGCATGGAAATATCATTGCAGAAGCTTTTATTTAGCCAGAAATCAAGAGTGTAAGTTTTTATGCGCTTAAAAGCATTTTCAGGCCAAATAAGCTGATTTCTGCCAATTGCAGCAAAATACTGAAAGGAAAGTGGGTTTGCCTTCATATTTGACCCAGAACAACTCAGTTCAGCATGGAAATATCATTGCAACAGCTTTTATTTAGCCAGAAATCAAGAGTGTAAGTTTTTATGCGCTTAAAAGCATTTTCAGGCCAAATAAGCTGATTTCTGCCAATTGCAGCAAAATACTGAAAGGAAAGTGGGTTTGCCTTCATATTTGACCCAGAACAACTCAGTTCAGCATGGAAATATCATTGCAACAGCTTTTATTTAGCCAGAAATCAAGAGTGTAAGTTTTTATGCGCTTTAAAGCATTTTCAGGCCAAATAAGCTGACTTCTGCCAATTGCAGCAACATACTGAAAGGAAAGTGGGTTTGCCTTCATATTTGACCCAGAACAACTCAGTTCAGCATGGAAATATCATTGCAACAGCTTTTATTTAGCCAGAAATCAAGAGTGTAAGTTTTTATGCGCTTAAAAGCATTTTCAGGCCGAATGAGCAAATATGCTTGTTTCTGCCAATTGCAGCAAAATACTGAAAGGAAAGTGGGTTTGCCTTCATATTTGACCCAGAACAACTCAGTTCAGCATGGAAATATCATTGCAACAGCTTTTATTTAGCCAGAAATCAAGAGTGTAAGTTTTTATGCGCTTAAAAGCATTTTCAGGCCGAATGAGCAAATATGCTTGTTTCTGCCAATTGCAGCAAAATACTGAAGGGAAAGTGGGTTTGCCTTCATATTTGACCCAGAACAACTCAGTTCAGCATGGAAATATCATTGCAACAGCTTTTATTTAGCCAGAAATCAAGAGTGTAAGTTTTTATGCGCTTAAAAGCATTTTCAGGCCAAATAAGCTGATTTCTGCCAATTGCAGCAAAATACTGAAAGGAAAGTGGGTTTGCCTTCATATTTGACCCAGAACAACTCAGTTTAGCATGGAAATATCATTGCAACAGCTTTTATTTAGCCAGAAATCAAGAGTGTAAGTTTTTATGCGCTTAAAAGCATTTTCAGGCCGAATGAGCAAATATGCTTGTTTCTGCCAATTGCAGCAAAATACTGAAGGGAAAGTGGGTTTGCCTTCATATTTGACCCAGAACAACTCAGTTCAGCATGGAAATATCATTGCAACAGCTTTTATTTAGCCAGAAATCAAGAGTGTAAGTTTTTATGCGCTTAAAAGCATTTTCAGGCCAAATAAGCTGATTTCTGCCAATTGCAGCAACATACTGAAAGGAAAGTGGGTTTGCCTTCATATTTGAGCCAGAACAACTCAGTTCAGCATGGAAATATCATTGCAACAGCTTTTATTTAGCCAGAAATCAAGAGTGTAAGTTTTTATGCGCTTAAAAGCATTTTCAGGCCAAATAAGCTGATTTCTGCCAATTGCAGCAAAATACTGAAAGGAAAGTGGGTTTGCCTTCATATTTGACCCAGAACCACTCAGTTTAGCATGGAAATATCATTGCAACAGCTTTTATTTAGCCAGAAATCAAGAGTGTAAGTTTTTATGCGCTTAAAAGCATTTTCAGGCCGAATGAGCAAATATGCTTGTTTCTGCCAATTGCAGCAAAATACTGAAGGGAAAGTGGGTTTGCCTTCATATTTGAGCCAGAACAACTCAGTTCAGCATGGAAATATCATTGCAACAGCTTTTATTTAGCCAGAAATCAAGAGTGTAAGTTTTTATGCGCTTAAAAGCATTTTCAGGCCGAATGAGCAAATATGCTTGTTTCTGCCAATTGCAGCAAAATACTGAAGGGAAAGTGGGTTTGCCTTCATATTTGACCCAGAACAACTCAGTTCAGCATGGAAATATCATTGCAACAGCTTTTATTTAGCCAGAAATCAAGAGTGTACGTTTTTATGCGCTTAAAAGCATTTTCAGGCCAAATAAGCTGATTTCTGCCAATTGCAGCAACATACTGAAAGGAAAGTGGGTTTGCCTTCATATTTGACCCAGAACAACTCAGTTCAGCATGGAAATATCATTGCAACAGCTTTTATTTAGCCAGAAATCAAGAGTGTAAGTTTTTATGCGCTTAAAAGCATTTTCAGGCCGAATGAGCAAATATGCTTGTTTCTGCCAATTGCAGCAAAATACTGAAAGGAAAGTGGGTTTGCCTTCATATTTGACCCAGAACAACTCAGTTCAGCATGGAAATATCATTGCAACAGCTTTTATTTAGCCAGAAATCAAGAGTGTAAGTTTTTATGCGCTTAAAAGCATTTTCAGGCCGAATAAGCTGATTTCTGCCAATTGCAGCAAAATACTGAAAGGAAAGTGGGTTTGCCTTCATATTTGAGCCAGAACAACTCAGTTCAGCATGGAAATATCATTGCAACAGCTTTTATTTAGCCAGAAATCAAGAGTGTAAGTTTTTATGCGCTTAAAAGCATTTTCAGGCCGAATGAGCAAATATGCTTGTTTCTGCCAATTGCAGCAAAATACGGAAGGGAAAGTGGGTTTGCCTTCATATTTGACCCAGAACAACTCAGTTCAGCATGGAAATATCATTGCAACAGCTTTTATTTAGCCAGAAATCAAGAGTGTAAGTTTTTATGCGCTTAAAAGCATTTTCAGGCCAAATAAGCTGATTTCTGCCAATTGCAGCAACATACTGAAAGGAAAGTGGGTTTGCCTTCATATTTGACCCAGAACAACTCAGTTCAGCATGGAAATATCGTTGCAACAGCTTTTATTTAGCCAGAAATCAAGAGTGTAAGTTTTTATGCGCTTAAAAGCATTTTCAGGCCGAATGAGCAAATATGCTTGTTTCTGCCAATTGCAGCAAAATACTGAAAGGAAAGTGGGTTTGCCTTCATATTTGACCCAGAACAACTCAGTTCAGCATGGAAATATCATTGCAACAGCTTTTATTTAGCCAGAAATCAAGAGTGTAAGTTTTTATGCGCTTAAAAGCATTTTCAGGCCAAATAAGCTGATTTCTGCCAATTGCAGCAAAATACTGAAAGGAAAGTGGGTTTGCCTTCATATTTGAGCCAGAACAACTCAGTTCAGCATGGAAATATCATTGCAACAGCTTTTATTTAGCCAGAAATCAAGAGTGTAAGTTTTTATGCGCTTAAAAGCATTTTCAGGCCGAATGAGCAAATATGCTTGTTTCTGCCAATTGCAGCAAAATACTGAAAGGAAAGTGGGTTTGCCTTCATATTTGAGCCAGAACAACTCAGTTCAGCATGGAAATATCATTGAAAAAGCTTTTATTTAGCCAGAAATCAAGAGTGTAAGTTTTTATGCGCTTAAAAGCATTTTCAGGCCAAATAAGCTGATTTCTGCCAATTGCAGCAACATACTGAAAGGAAAGTGGGTTTGCCTTCATATTTGACCCAGAACAACTCAGTTCAGCATGGAAATATCATTGCAACAGCTTTTATTTAGCCAGAAATCAAGAGTGTAAGTTTTTATGCGCTTAAAAGCATTTTCAGGCCGAATGAGCAAATATGCTTGTTTCTGCCAATTGCAGCAAAATACTGAAGGGAAAGTGGGTTTGCCTTCATATTTGACCCAGAACAACTCAGTTCAGCATGGAAATATCATTGAAACAGCTTTTATTTAGCCAGAAATCAAGAGTGTAAGTTTTTATGCGCTTAAAAGCATTTTCAGGCCAAAAAAGCTGATTTCTGCCAATTGCAGCAACATACTGAAAGGAAAGTGGGTTTGCCTTCATATTTGACCCAGAACAACTAAGTTCAGCATGGAAATATCATTGCAACAGCTTTTATTTAGCCAGAAATCAAGAGTGTAAGTTTTTATGCGCTTAAAAGCATTTTCAGGCCGAATGAGCAAATATGCTTGTTTCTGCCATTTGCAGCAAAATACTGAAAGGAAAGTGGGTTTGCCTTCATATTTGACCCAGAACAACTCAGTTCAGCATGGAAATATCATTGCAACAGCTTTTATTTAGCCAGAAATCAAGAGTGTAAGTTTTTATGCGCTTAAAAGCATTTTCAGGCCGAATGAGCAAATATGCTTGTTTCTGCCAATTGCAGCAAAATACTGAAAGGAAAGTGGGTTTGCCTTCATATTTGACCCAGAACAACTCAGTTCAGCATGGAAATATCATTGCAACAGCTTTTATTTAGCCAGAAATCAAGAGTGTAAGTTTTTATGCGCTTAAAAGCATTTTCAGGCCGAATGAGCAAATATGCTTGTTTCTGCCAATTGCAGAAAAATACTGAAAGGAAAGTGGGTTTGCCTTCATATTTGACCCAGAACAACTCAGTTCAGCATGGAAATATCATTGCAACAGCTTTTATTTAGCCAGAAATCAAGAGTGTAAGTTTTTATGCGCTTAAAAGCATTTTCAGGCCAAATAAGCTGATTTCTGCCAATTGCAGCAAAATACTGAAAGGAAAGTGGGTTTGCCTTCATATTTGACCCAGAACAACTCAGTTCAGCATGGAAATATCATTGCAACAGCTTTTATTTAGCCAGAAATCAAGAGTCTAAGTTTTTATGCGCTTTAAAGCATTTTCAGGCCAAATAAGCTGACTTCTGCCAATTGCAGCAACATACTGAAAGGAAAGTGGGTTTGCCTTCATATTTGACCCAGAACAACTCAGTTCAGCATGGAAATATCATTGCAACAGCTTTTATTTAGCCAGAAATCAAGAGTGTAAGTTTTTATGCGCTTAAAAGCATTTTCAGGCCGAATGAGCAAATATGCTTGTTTCTGCCAATTGCAGCAAAATACTGAAAGGAAAGTGGGTTTGCCTTCATATTTGACCAAGAACAACTCAGTTCAGCATGGAAATATCATTGCAACAGCTTTTATTTAGCCAGAAATCAAGAGTGTATGTTTTTATGCGCTTAAAAGCATTTTCAGGCCGAATGAGCAAGTATGCTTGTTTCTGCCAATTGCAGCAAAATACTGAAAGGAAAGTGGGTTTGCCTTCATATTTGACCAAGAACAACTCAGTTCAGCATGGAAATATCATTGCAACAGCTTTTATTTAGCCAGAAATCAAGAGTGTAAGTTTTTATGCGCTTAAAAGCATTTTCAGGCCAAATGAGCTGATTTCTTCCAATTGCAGCAAAATACTGAAAGGAAAGTGGGTTTGCCTTCATATTTGACCCAGAACAACTCAGTTTAGCATGGAAATATCATTGCAACAGCTTTTATTTAGCCAGAAATCAAGAGTGTAAGTTTTTATGCGCTTAAAAGCATTTTCAGGCCGAATGAGCAAATATGCTTGTTTCTGCCAATTGCAGCAAAATACTGAAGGGAAAGTGGGTTTGCCTTCATATTTGACCCAGAACAACTCAGTTCAGCATGGAAATATCATTGCAACAGCTTTTATTTAGCCAGAAATCAAGAGTGTAAGTTTTTATGCGCTTAAAAGCATTTTCAGGCCAAATAAGCTGATTTCTGCCAATTGCAGCAACATACTGAAAGGAAAGTGGGTTTGCCTTCATATTTGAGCCAGAACAACTCAGTTCAGCATGGAAATATCATTGCAACAGCTTTTATTTAGCCAGAAATCAAGAGTGTAAGTTTTTATGCGCTTAAAAGCATTTTCAGGCCAAATAAGCTGATTTCTGCCAATTGCAGCAAAATACTGAAAGGAAAGTGGGTTTGCCTTCATATTTGACCCAGAACCACTCAGTTTAGCATGGAAATATCATTGCAACAGCTTTTATTTAGCCAGAAATCAAGAGTGTAAGTTTTTATGCGCTTAAAAGCATTTTCAGGCCGAATGAGCAAATATGCTTGTTTCTGCCAATTGCAGCAAAATACTGAAGGGAAAGTGGGTTTGCCTTCATATTTGAGCCAGAACAACTCAGTTCAGCATGGAAATATCATTGCAACAGCTTTTATTTAGCCAGAAATCAAGAGTGTAAGTTTTTATGCGCTTAAAAGCATTTTCAGGCCGAATGAGCAAATATGCTTGTTTCTGCCAATTGCAGCAAAATACTGAAGGGAAAGTGGGTTTGCCTTCATATTTGACCCAGAACAACTCAGTTCAGCATGGAAATATCATTGCAACAGCTTTTATTTAGCCAGAAATCAAGAGTGTACGTTTTTATGCGCTTAAAAGCATTTTCAGGCCAAATAAGCTGATTTCTGCCAATTGCAGCAACATACTGAAAGGAAAGTGGGTTTGCCTTCATATTTGACCCAGAACAACTCAGTTCAGCATGGAAATATCATTGCAACAGCTTTTATTTAGCCAGA
Organism: Channa argus; assembly: GCF_033026475.1. Taxonomy (NCBI): domain Eukaryota; kingdom Metazoa; phylum Chordata; class Actinopteri; order Anabantiformes; family Channidae; genus Channa; species Channa argus. Next base: position 1,711,315 of record NW_027125221.1, read on the forward strand.
AATCAAGAGTGTAAGTTTTTATGCGCTTAAAAGCATTTTCAGGCCGAATGAGCAAATATGCTTGTTTCTGCCAATTGCAGCAAAATACTGAAAGGAAAGTGGGTTTGCCTTCATATTTGACCCAGAACAACTCAGTTCAGCATGGAAATATCATTGCAACAGCTTTTATTTAGCCAGAAATCAAGAGTGTAAGTTTTTATGCGCTTAAAAGCATTTTCAGGCCGAATAAGCTGATTTCTGCCAATTGCAGCAAAATACTGAAAGGAAAGTGGGTTTGCCTTCATATTTGAGCCAGAACAACTCAGTTCAGCATGGAAATATCATTGCAACAGCTTTTATTTAGCCAGAAATCAAGAGTGTAAGTTTTTATGCGCTTAAAAGCATTTTCAGGCCGAATGAGCAAATATGCTTGTTTCTGCCAATTGCAGCAAAATACGGAAGGGAAAGTGGGTTTGCCTTCATATTTGACCCAGAACAACTCAGTTCAGCATGGAAATATCATTGCAACAGCTTTTATTTAGCCAGAAATCAAGAGTGTAAGTTTTTATGCGCTTAAAAGCATTTTCAGGCCAAATAAGCTGATTTCTGCCAATTGCAGCAACATACTGAAAGGAAAGTGGGTTTGCCTTCATATTTGACCCAGAACAACTCAGTTCAGCATGGAAATATCATTGCAACAGCTTTTATTTAGCCAGAAATCAAGAGTGTAAGTTTTTATGCGCTTAAAAGCATTTTCAGGCCGAATGAGCAAATATGCTTGTTTCTGCCAATTGCAGCAAAATACTGAAAGGAAAGTGGGTTTGCCTTCATATTTGACCCAGAACAACTCAGTTCAGCATGGAAATATCATTGCAACAGCTTTTATTTAGCCAGAAATCAAGAGTGTAAGTTTTTATGCGCTTAAAAGCATTTTCAGGCCAAATAAGCTGATTTCTGCCAATTGCAGCAAAATACTGAAAGGAAAGTGGGTTTGCCTTCATATTTGAGCCAGAACAACTCAGTTCAGCATGGAAATATCATTGCAACAGCTTTTATTTAGCCAGAAATCAAGAGTGTAAGTTTTTATGCGCTTAAAAGCATTTTCAGGCCGAATGAGCAAATATGCTTGTTTCTGCCAATTGCAGCAAAATACTGAAAGGAAAGTGGGTTTGCCTTCATATTTGAGCCAGAACAACTCAGTTCAGCATGGAAATATCATTGAAAAAGCTTTTATTTAGCCAGAAATCAAGAGTGTAAGTTTTTATGCGCTTAAAAGCATTTTCAGGCCAAATAAGCTGATTTCTGCCAATTGCAGCAACATACTGAAAGGAAAGTGGGTTTGCCTTCATATTTGACCCAGAACAACTCAGTTCAGCATGGAAATATCATTGCAACAGCTTTTATTTAGCCAGAAATCAAGAGTCTAAGTTTTTATGCGCTTTAAAGCATTTTCAGGCCAAATAAGCTGACTTCTGCCAATTGCAGCAACATACTGAAAGGAAAGTGGGTTTGCCTTCATATTTGACCCAGAACAACTCAGTTCAGCATGGAAATATCATTGCAACAGCTTTTATTTAGCCAGAAATCAAGAGTGTAAGTTTTTATGCGCTTAAAAGCATTTTCAGGCCGAATGAGCAAATATGCTTGTTTCTGCCAATTGCAGCAAAATACTGAAAGGAAAGTGGGTTTGCCTTCATATTTGACCAAGAACAACTCAGTTCAGCATGGAAATATCATTGCAACAGCTTTTATTTAGCCAGAAATCAAGAGTGTATGTTTTTATGCGCTTAAAAGCATTTTCAGGCCGAATGAGCAAGTATGCTTGTTTCTGCCAATTGCAGCAAAATACTGAAAGGAAAGTGGGTTTGCCTTCATATTTGACCAAGAACAACTCAGTTCAGCATGGAAATATCATTGCAACAGCTTTTATTTAGCCAGAAATCAAGAGTGTAAGTTTTTATGCGCTTAAAAGCATTTTCAGGCCAAATGAGCTGATTTCTTCCAATTGCAGCAAAATACTGAAAGGAAAGTGGGTTTGCCTTCATATTTGACCCAGAACAACTCAGTTTAGCATGGAAATATCATTGCAACAGCTTTTATTTAGCCAGAAATCAAGAGTGTAAGTTTTTATGCGCTTAAAAGCATTTTCAGGCCGAATGAGCAAATATGCTTGTTTCTGCCAATTGCAGCAAAATACTGAAGGGAAAGTGGGTTTGCCTTCATATTTGACCCAGAACAACTCAGTTCAGCATGGAAATATCATTGCAACAGCTTTTATTTAGCCAGAAATCAAGAGTGTAAGTTTTTATGCGCTTAAAAGCATTTTCAGGCCAAATAAGCTGATTTCTGCCAATTGCAGCAACATACTGAAAGGAAAGTGGGTTTGCCTTCATATTTGAGCCAGAACAACTCAGTTCAGCATGGAAATATCATTGCAACAGCTTTTATTTAGCCAGAAATCAAGAGTGTAAGTTTTTATGCGCTTAAAAGCATTTTCAGGCCAAATAAGCTGATTTCTGCCAATTGCAGCAAAATACTGAAAGGAAAGTGGGTTTGCCTTCATATTTGACCCAGAACCACTCAGTTTAGCATGGAAATATCATTGCAACAGCTTTTATTTAGCCAGAAATCAAGAGTGTAAGTTTTTATGCGCTTAAAAGCATTTTCAGGCCGAATGAGCAAATATGCTTGTTTCTGCCAATTGCAGCAAAATACTGAAGGGAAAGTGGGTTTGCCTTCATATTTGAGCCAGAACAACTCAGTTCAGCATGGAAATATCATTGCAACAGCTTTTATTTAGCCAGAAATCAAGAGTGTAAGTTTTTATGCGCTTAAAAGCATTTTCAGGCCGAATGAGCAAATATGCTTGTTTCTGCCAATTGCAGCAAAATACTGAAGGGAAAGTGGGTTTGCCTTCATATTTGACCCAGAACAACTCAGTTCAGCATGGAAATATCATTGCAACAGCTTTTATTTAGCCAGAAATCAAGAGTGTACGTTTTTATGCGCTTAAAAGCATTTTCAGGCCAAATAAGCTGATTTCTGCCAATTGCAGCAACATACTGAAAGGAAAGTGGGTTTGCCTTCATATTTGACCCAGAACAACTCAGTTCAGCATGGAAATATCATTGCAACAGCTTTTATTTAGCCAGAAATCAAGAGTGTAAGTTTTTATGCGCTTAAAAGCATTTTCAGGCCGAATGAGCAAATATGCTTGTTTCTGCCAATTGCAGCAAAATACTGAAAGGAAAGTGGGTTTGCCTTCATATTTGACCCAGAACAACTCAGTTCAGCATGGAAATATCATTGCAACAGCTTTTATTTAGCCAGAAATCAAGAGTGTAAGTTTTTATGCGCTTAAAAGCATTTTCAGGCCGAATAAGCTGATTTCTGCCAATTGCAGCAAAATACTGAAAGGAAAGTGGGTTTGCCTTCATATTTGAGCCAGAACAACTCAGTTCAGCATGGAAATATCATTGCAACAGCTTTTATTTAGCCAGAAATCAAGAGTGTAAGTTTTTATGCGCTTAAAAGCATTTTCAGGCCGAATGAGCAAATATGCTTGTTTCTGCCAATTGCAGCAAAATACGGAAGGGAAAGTGGGTTTGCCTTCATATTTGACCCAGAACAACTCAGTTCAGCATGGAAATATCATTGCAACAGCTTTTATTTAGCCAGAAATCAAGAGTGTAAGTTTTTATGCGCTTAAAAGCATTTTCAGGCCAAATAAGCTGATTTCTGCCAATTGCAGCAACATACTGAAAGGAAAGTGGGTTTGCCTTCATATTTGACCCAGAACAACTCAGTTCAGCATGGAAATATCATTGCAACAGCTTTTATTTAGCCAGAAATCAAGAGTGTAAGTTTTTATGCGCTTAAAAGCATTTTCAGGCCGAATGAGCAAATATGCTTGTTTCTGCCAATTGCAGCAAAATACTGAAAGGAAAGTGGGTTTGCCTTCATATTTGACCCAGAACAACTCAGTTCAGCATGGAAATATCATTGCAACAGCTTTTATTTAGCCAGAAATCAAGAGTGTAAGTTTTTATGCGCTTAAAAGCATTTTCAGGCCAAATAAGCTGATTTCTGCCAATTGCAGCAAAATACTGAAAGGAAAGTGGGTTTGCCTTCATATTTGAGCCAGAACAACTCAGTTCAGCATGGAAATATCATTGCAACAGCTTTTATTTAGCCAGAAATCAAGAGTGTAAGTTTTTATGCGCTTAAAAGCATTTTCAGGCCGAATGAGCAAATATGCTTGTTTCTGCCAATTGCAGCAAAATACTGAAAGGAAAGTGGGTTTGCCTTCATATTTGAGCCAGAACAACTCAGTTCAGCATGGAAATATCATTGAAAAAGCTTTTATTTAGCCAGAAATCAAGAGTGTAAGTTTTTATGCGCTTAAAAGCATTTTCAGGCCAAATAAGCTGATTTCTGCCAATTGCAGCAACATACTGAAAGGAAAGTGGGTTTGCCTTCATATTTGACCCAGAACAACTCAGTTCAGCATGGAAATATCATTGCAACAGCTTTTATTTAGCCAGAAATCAAGAGTGTAAGTTTTTATGCGCTTAAAAGCATTTTCAGGCCGAATGAGCAAATATGCTTGTTTCTGCCAATTGCAGCAAAATACTGAAGGGAAAGTGGGTTTGCCTTCATATTTGACCCAGAACAACTCAGTTCAGCATGGAAATATCATTGAAACAGCTTTTATTTAGCCAGAAATCAAGAGTGTAAGTTTTTATGCGCTTAAAAGCATTTTCAGGCCAAAAAAGCTGATTTCTGCCAATTGCAGCAACATACTGAAAGGAAAGTGGGTTTGCCTTCATATTTGACCCAGAACAACTAAGTTCAGCATGGAAATATCATTGCAACAGCTTTTATTTAGCCAGAAATCAAGAGTGTAAGTTTTTATGCGCTTAAAAGCATTTTCAGGCCGAATGAGCAAATATGCTTGTTTCTGCCATTTGCAGCAAAATACTGAAAGGAAAGTGGGTTTGCCTTCATATTTGACCCAGAACAACTCAGTTCAGCATGGAAATATCATTGCAACAGCTTTTATTTAGCCAGAAATCAAGAGTGTAAGTTTTTATGCGCTTAAAAGCATTTTCAGGCCGAATGAGCAAATATGCTTGTTTCTGCCAATTGCAGCAAAATACTGAAAGGAAAGTGGGTTTGCCTTCATATTTGACCCAGAACAACTCAGTTCAGCATGGAAATATCATTGCAACAGCTTTTATTTAGCCAGAAATCAAGAGTGTAAGTTTTTATGCGCTTAAAAGCATTTTCAGGCCGAATGAGCAAATATGCTTGTTTCTGCCAATTGCAGAAAAATACTGAAAGGAAAGTGGGTTTGCCTTCATATTTGACCCAGAACAACTCAGTTCAGCATGGAAATATCATTGCAACAGCTTTTATTTAGCCAGAAATCAAGAGTGTAAGTTTTTATGCGCTTAAAAGCATTTTCAGGCCAAATAAGCTGATTTCTGCCAATTGCAGCAAAATACTGAAAGGAAAGTGGGTTTGCCTTCATATTTGACCCAGAACAACTCAGTTCAGCATGGAAATATCATTGCAACAGCTTTTATTTAGCCAGAAATCAAGAGTCTAAGTTTTTATGCGCTTTAAAGCATTTTCAGGCCAAATAAGCTGACTTCTGCCAATTGCAGCAACATACTGAAAGGAAAGTGGGTTTGCCTTCATATTTGACCCAGAACAACTCAGTTCAGCATGGAAATATCATTGCAACAGCTTTTATTTAGCCAGAAATCAAGAGTGTAAGTTTTTATGCGCTTAAAAGCATTTTCAGGCCGAATGAGCAAATATGCTTGTTTCTGCCAATTGCAGCAAAATACTGAAAGGAAAGTGGGTTTGCCTTCATATTTGACCAAGAACAACTCAGTTCAGCATGGAAATATCATTGCAACAGCTTTTATTTAGCCAGAAATCAAGAGTGTAAGTTTTTATGCGCTTAAAAGCATTTTCAGGCCGAATGAGCAAGTATGCTTGTTTCTGCCAATTGCAGCAAAATACTGAAAGGAAAGTGGGTTTGCCTTCATATTTGACCAAGAACAACTCAGTTCAGCATGGAAATATCATTGCAACAGCTTTTATTTAGCCAGAAATCAAGAGTGTAAGTTTTTATGCGCTTAAAAGCATTTTCAGGCCGAATGAGCAAATATGCTTGTTTCTGCCAATTGCAGCAAAATACTGAAAGGAAAGTGGGTTTGCCTTCATATTTGACCCAGAACAACTCAGTTCAGCATGGAAATATCATTGCAACAGCTTTTATTTAGCCAGAAATCAAGAGTGTAAGTTTTTATGCGCTTAAAAGCATTTTCAGGCCGAATGAGCAAGTATGCTTGTTTCTGCCAATTGCAGCAAAATCCTGAAAGGAAAGTGGGTTTGCCTTCATATTTGACCAAGAACAACTCAGTTCAGCATGGAAATATCATTGCAACAGCTTTTATTTAGCCAGAAATCAAGAGTGTAAGTTTTTATGCGCTTAAAAGCATTTTCAGGCCGAATGAGCAAGTATGCTTGTTTCTGCCAATTGCAGCAAAATACTGAAAGGAAAGTGGGTTTGCCTTCATATTTGACCAAGAACAACTCAGTTCAGCATGGAAATATCATTGCAACAGCTTTTATTTAGCCAGAAATCAAGAGTGTAAGTTTTTATGCGCTTAAAAGCATTTTCAGGCCGAATGAGCAAATATGCTTGTTTCTGCCAATTGCAGCAAAATACTGAAGGGAAAGTGGGTTTGCCTTCATATTTGACCCAGAACAACTCAGTTCAGCATGGAAATATCATTGCAACAGCTTTTATTTAGCCAGAAATCAAGAGTGTAAGTTTTTATGCGCTTAAAAGCATTTTCAGGCCAAATAAGCTGATTTCTGCCAATTGCAGCAAAATACTGAAAGGAAAGTGGGTTTGCCTTCATATTTGACCCAGAACAACTCAGTTCAGCATGGAAATATCATTGCAACAGCTTTTATTTAGCCAGAAATCAAGAGTGTAAGTTTTTATGCGCTTAAAAGCATTTTCAGGCCGAATGAGCAAATATGCTTGTTTCTGCCAATTGCAGCAAAATACTGAAAGGAAAGTGGGTTTGCCTTCATATTTGACCCAGAACAACTTAGTTCAGCATGGAAATATCATTGCAACAGCTTTTATTTAGCCACAAATCAACAGTGTAAGTTTTTAAGCGCTTAAAAGCATTTTCAGGCCGAATGAGCAAATATGCTTGTTTCTGCCAATTGCAGTAAAATACTGAAAGGAAAGTGGGTTTGCCTTCATATTTGACCCAGAACAACTCAGTTCAGCATGGAAATATCATTGCAACAGCTTTTATTTAGCCAGAAATCAAGAGTGTAAGTTTTTATGCGCTTAAAAGCATTTTCAGGCCGAATGAGCAAATATGCTTGTTTCTGCCAATTGCAGCAAAATACTGAAAGGAAAGTGGGTTTGCCTTCATATTTGACCCAGAACAACTCAGTTCAGCACGGAAATATCATTGCAACAGCTTTTATTTAGCCAGAAATCAAGAGTGTAAGTTTTTATGCGCTTAAAAGCATTTTCAGGCCAAATAAGCTGATTTCTGCCAATTGCAGCAACATACTGAAAGGAAAGTGGGTTTGCCTTCATATTTGACCCAGAACAACTTAGTTCAGCATGGAAATATCATTGCAACAGCTTTTATTTAGCCACAAATCAAGAGTGTAAGTTTTTAAGCGCTTAAAAGCATTTTCAGGCCGAATGAGCAAATATGCTTGTTTCTGCCAATTGCAGCAAAATACTGAAGGGAAAGTGGGTTTGCCTTCATATTTGACCCAGAACAACTCAGTTCAGCATGGAAATATCATTGCAACAGCTTTTATTTAGCCAGAAATCAAGAGTGTAAGTTTTTATGCGCTTAAAAGCATTTTCAGGCCAAATAACCTGATTTCTGCCAATTGCAGCAAAATACTGAAAGGAAAGTGGGTTTGCCTTCATATTTGACCCAGAACAACTCAGTTCAGCATGGAAATATCATTGCAACAGCTTTTATTTAGCCACAAATCAAGAGTGTAAGTTTTTATGCGCTTAAAAGCATTTTCAGGCCGAATGAGCAAATATGCTTGTTTCTGCCAATTGCAGCAAAATACTGAAGGGAAAGTGGGTTTGCCTTCATATTTGACCCAGAACAACTCAGTTCAGCATGGAAATATCATTGCAACAGCTTTTATTTAGCCAGAAATCAAGAGTGTAAGTTTTTATGCGCTTAAAAGCATTTTCAGGCCAAATAAGCTGATTTCTGCCAATTGCAGCAAAATACTGAAAGGAAAGTGGGTTTGCCTTCATATTTGACCCAGAACAACTCAGTTCAGCATGGAAATATCATTGCAACAGCTTTTATTTAGCCAGAAATCAAGAGTGTAAGTTTTTATGCGCTTAAAAGCATTTTCAGGCCGAATGAGCAAATATGCTTGTTTCTGCCAATTGCAGCAAAATACTGAAAGGAAAGTGGGTTTGCCTTCATATTTGACCCAGAACAACTCAGTTCAGCATGGAAATATCATTGCAACAGCTTTTATTTAGCCAGAAATCAAGAGTGTAAGTTTTTATGCGCTTAAAAGCATTTTCAGGCCGAATGAGCAAGTATGCTTGTTTCTGCCAATTGCAGCAAAATACTGAAAGGAAAGTGGGTTTGCCTTCATATTTGACCAAGAACAACTCAGTTCAGCATGGAAATATCATTGCAACAGCTTTTATTTAGCCAGAAATCAAGAGTGTAAGTTTTTATGCGCTTAAAAGCATTTTCAGGCCGAATGAGCAAGTATGCTTGTTTCTGCCAATTGCAGCAAAATACTGAAAGGAAAGTGGGTTTGCCTTCATATTTGACCAAGAACAACTCAGTTCAGCATGGAAATATCATTGCAACAGCTTTTATTTAGCCAGAAATCAAGAGTGTAAGTTTTTATGCGCTTAAAAGCATTTTCAGGCCGAATGAGCAAATATGCTTGTTTCTGCCAATTGCAGCAAAATACTGAAGGGAAAGTGGGTTTGCCTTCATATTTGACCCAGAACAACTCAGTTCAGCATGGAAATATCATTGCAACAGCTTTTATTTAGCCAGAAATCAAGAGTGTAAGTTTTTATGCGCTTAAAAGCATTTTCAGGCCAAATAAGCTGATTTCTGCCAATTGCAGCAAAATACTGAAAGGAAAGTGGGTTTGCCTTCATATTTGACCCAGAACAACTCAGTTCAGCATGGAAATATCATTGCAACAGCTTTTATTTAGCCAGAAATCAAGAGTGTAAGTTTTTATGCGCTTAAAAGCATTTTCAGGCCGAATGAGCAAATATGCTTGTTTCTGCCAATTGCAGCAAAATACTGAAAGGAAAGTGGGTTTGCCTTCATATTTGACCCAGAACAACTTAGTTCAGCATGGAAATATCATTGCAACAGCTTTTATTTAGCCACAAATCAACAGTGTAAGTTTTTAAGCGCTTAAAAGCATTTTCAGGCCGAATGAGCAAATATGCTTGTTTCTGCCAATTGCAGTAAAATACTGAAAGGAAAGTGGGTTTGCCTTCATATTTGACCCAGAACAACTCAGTTCAGCATGGAAATATCATTGCAACAGCTTTTATTTAGCCAGAAATCAAGAGTGTAAGTTTTTATGCGCTTAAAAGCATTTTCAGGCCGAATGAGCAAATATGCTTGTTTCTGCCAATTGCAGCAAAATACTGAAAGGAAAGTGGGTTTGCCTTCATATTTGACCCAGAACAACTCAGTTCAGCACGGAAATATCATTGCAACAGCTTTTATTTAGCCAGAAATCAAGAGTGTAAGTTTTTATGCGCTTAAAAGCATTTTCAGGCCAAATAAGCTGATTTCTGCCAATTGCAGCAACATACTGAAAGGAAAGTGGGTTTGCCTTCATATTTGACCCAGAACAACTTAGTTCAGCATGGAAATATCATTGCAACAGCTTTTATTTAGCCACAAATCAAGAGTGTAAGTTTTTAAGCGCTTAAAAGCATTTTCAGGCCGAATGAGCAAATATGCTTGTTTCTGCCAATTGCAGCAAAATACTGAAGGGAAAGTGGGTTTGCCTTCATATTTGACCCAGAACAACTCAGTTCAGCATGGAAATATCATTGCAACAGCTTTTATTTAGCCAGAAATCAAGAGTGTAAGTTTTTATGCGCTTAAAAGCATTTTCAGGCCAAATAACCTGATTTCTGCCAATTGCAGCAAAATACTGAAAGGAAAGTGGGTTTGCCTTCATATTTGACCCAGAACAACTCAGTTCAGCATGGAAATATCATTGCAACAGCTTTTATTTAGCCACAAATCAAGAGTGTAAGTTTTTATGCGCTTAAAAGCATTTTCAGGCCGAATGAGCAAATATGCTTGTTTCTGCCAATTGCAGCAAAATACTGAAGGGAAAGTGGGTTTGCCTTCATATTTGACCCAGAACAACTCAGTTCAGCATGGAAATATCATTGCAACAGCTTTTATTTAGCCAGAAATCAAGAGTGTAAGTTTTTATGCGCTTAAAAGCATTTTCAGGCCAAATAAGCTGATTTCTGCCAATTGCAGCAAAATACTGAAAGGAAAGTGGGTTTGCCTTCATATTTGACCCAGAACAACTCAGTTCAGCATGGAAATATCATTGCAACAGCTTTTATTTAGCCAGAAATCAAGAGTGTAAGTTTTTATGCGCTTAAAAGCATTTTCAGGCCGAATGAGCAAATATGCTTGTTTCTGCCAATTGCAGCAACATACTGAAAGGAAAGTGGGTTTGCCTTCATATTTGACCCAGAACAACTCAGTTCAGCATGGAAATATCATTGCAACAGCTTTTATTTAGCCAGAAATCAAGAGTGTAAGTTTTTATGCGCTTAAAAGCATTTTCAGGCCAAATAAGCTGATTTCTGCCAATTGCAGCAAAATACTGAAAGGAAAGTGGGTTTGCCTTCATATTTGACCCAGAACAACTCAGTTCAGCATGGAAATATCATTGCAACAGCTTTTATTTAGCCAGAAATCAAGAGTGTAAGTTTTTAGGCGCTTAAAAGCATTTTCAGGCCGAATGAGCAAATATGCTTGTTTCTGCCAATTGCAGCAAAATACTGAAAGGAAAGTGGGTTTGCCTTCATATTTGACCCAGAACAACTTAGTTCAGCATGGAAATATCATTGCAACAGCTTTTATTTAGCCACAAATCAAGAGTGTAAGTTTTTATGCGCTTAAAAGCATTTTCAGGCCGAATGAGCAAATATGCTTGTTTCTGCCAATTGCAGCAAAATACTGAAAGGAAAGTGGGTTTGCCTTCATATTTGACCCAGAACAACTCAGTTCAGCATGGAAATATCATTGCCACAGCTTTTATTTAGCCAGAAATCAAGAGTGTAAGTTTTTATGCGCTTAAAAGCATTTTCAGGCCGAATGAGCAAATATGCTTGTTTCTGCCAATTGCAGCAAAATACTGAAGGGAAAGTGGGTTTGCCTTCATATTTGACCCAGAACAACTCAGTTCAGCATGGAAATATCATTGCAACAGCTTTTATTTAGCCAGAAATCAAGAGTGTAAGTTTTTATGCGCTTAAAAGCATTTTCAGGCCGAATGAGCAAATATGCTTGTTTCTGCCAATTGCAGCAAAATACTGAAAGGAAAGTGGGTTTGCCTTCATATTTGACCCAGAACAACTCAGTTCAGCATGGAAATATCATTGCAACAGCTTTTATTTAGCCAGAAATCAAGAGTGTAAGTTTTTATGCGCTTAAAAGCATTTTCAGGCCAAATAAGCTGATTTCTGCCAATTGCAGCAAAATACTGAAAGGAAAGTGGGTTTGCCTTCATATTTGACCCAGAACAACTCAGTTCAGCATGGAAATATCATTGCAACAGCTTTTATTTAGCCAGAAATCAAGAGTGTAAGTTTTTATGCGCTTAAAAGCATTTTCAGGCCGAATGAGCAAATATGCTTGTTTCTGCCAATTGCAGCAAAATACTGAAAGGAAAGTGGGTTTGCCTTCATATTTGACCCAGAACAACTCAGTTCAGCATGGAAATATCATTGCAACAGCTTTTATTTAGCCAGAAATCAAGAGTGTAAGTTTTTATGCGCTTAAAAGCATTTTCAGGCCGAATGAGCAAATATGCTTGTTTCTGCCAATTGCAGCAAAATACTGAAAGGAAAGTGGGTTTGCCTTCATATTTGACCCAGAACAACTCAGTTCAGCATGGAAATATCATTGCAACAGCTTTTATTTAGCCAGAAATCAAGAGTGTAAGTTTTTATGCGCTTAAAAGCATTTTCAGGCCGAATGAGCAAATATGCTTGTTTCTGCCAATTGCAGCAAAATACTGAAAGGAAAGTGGGTTTGCCTTCATATTTGACCCAGAACAACTCAGTTCAGCATGGAAATATCATTGCAACAGCTTTTATTTAGCCAGAAATCAAGAGTCTAAGTTTTTATGCGCTTAAAAGCATTTTCAGGCCGAATGAGCAAATATGCTTGTTTCTGCCAATTGCAGCAAAATACTGAAAGGAAAGTGGGTTTGCCTTCATATTTGACCCAGAACAACTCAGTTCAGCATGGAAATATCATTGCAACAGCTTTTATTTAGCCAGAAATCAAGAGTGTAAGTTTTTATGCGCTTAAAAGCATTTTCAGGCCGAATGAGCAAATATGCTTGTTTCTGCCAATTGCAGCAAAATACTGAAAGGAAAGTGGGTTTGCCTTCATATTTGACCCAGAACAACTCAGTTCAGCATGGAAATATCATTGCAACAGCTTTTATTTAGCCAGAAATCAAGAGTCTAAGTTTTTATGCGCTTAAAAGCATTTTCAGGCCGAATGAGCAAATATGCTTGTTTCTGCCAATTGCAGCAAAATACTGAAGGGAAAGTGGGTTTGCCTTCATATTTGACCCAGAACAACTCAGTTCAGCATGGAAATATCATTGCAACAGCTTTTATTTAGCCAGAAATCAAGAGTGTAAGTTTTTATGCGCTTAAAAGCATTTTCAGGCCAAATAAGCTGATTTCTGCCAATTGCAGCAACATACTGAAAGGAAAGTGGGTTTGCCTTCATATTTGACCCAGAACAACTCAGTTCAGCATGGAAATATCATTGCAACAGCTTTTATTTAGCCAGAAATCAAGAGTGTAAGTTTTTATGCGCTTAAAAGCATTTTCAGGCCGAATGAGCAAATATGCTTGTTTCTGCCAATTGCAGCAAAATACTGAAAGGAAAGTGGGTTTGCCTTCATATTTGACCCAGAACAACTCAGTTCAGCATGGAAATATCATTGCAACAGCTTTTATTTAGCCAGAAATCAAGAGTGTAAGTTTTTATGCGCTTAAAAGCATTTTCAGGCCGAATGAGCAAATATGCTTGTTTCTGCCAATTGCAGCAAAATACTGAAAGGAAAGTGGGTTTGCCTTCATATTTGACCCAGAACAACTCAGTTCAGCATGGAAATATCATTGCAACAGCTTTTATTTAGCCAGAAATCAAGAGTCTAAGTTTTTATGCGCTTAAAAGCATTTTCAGGCCGAATGAGCAAATATGCTTGTTTCTGCCAATTGCAGCAAAATACTGAAAGGAAAGTGGGTTTGCCTTCATATTTGACCCAGAACAACTCAGTTCAGCATGGAAATATCATTGCAACAGCTTTTATTTAGCCAGAAATCAAGAGTGTAAGTTTTTATGCGCTTAAAAGCATTTTCAGGCCGAATGAGCAAATATGCTTGTTTCTGCCAATTGCAGCAAAATACTGAAAGGAAAGTGGGTTTGCCTTCATATTTGACCCAGAACAACTCAGTTCAGCATGGAAATATCATTGCAACAGCTTTTATTTAGCCAGAAATCAAGAGTCTAAGTTTTTATGCGCTTAAAAGCATTTTCAGGCCGAATGAGCAAATATGCTTGTTTCTGCCAATTGCAGCAAAATACTGAAAGGAAAGTGGGTTTGCCTTCATATTTGACCCAGAACAACTCAGTTCAGCATGGAAATATCATTGCAACAGCTTTTATTTAGCCAGAAATCAAGAGTGTAAGTTTTTATGCGCTTAAAAGCATTTTCAGGCCAAATAAGCTGATTTCTGCCAATTGCAGCAAAATACTGAAAGGAAAGTGGGTTTGCCTTCATATTTGACCCAGAACAACTCAGTTCAGCATGGAAATATCATTGCAACAGCTTTTATTTAGCCAGAAATCAAGAGTGTAAGTTTTTATGCGCTTAAAAGCATTTTCAGGCCGAATGAGCAAATATGCTTGTTTCTGCCAATTGCAGCAAAATACTGAAAGGAAAGTGGGTTTGCCTTCATATTTGACCCAGAACAACTCAGTTCAGCATGGAAATATCATTGCAACAGCTTTTATTTAGCCAGAAATCAAGAGTCTAAGTTTTTATGCGCTTAAAAGCATTTTCAGGCCGAATGAGCAAATATGCTTGTTTCTGCCAATTGCAGCAAAATACTGAAAGGAAAGTGGGTTTGCCTTCATATTTGAGCCAGAACAACTCAGTTCAGCATGGAAATATCATTGCAACAGCTTTTATTTAGCCGGAAATCAAGAGTGTAAGTTTTTATGCGCTTAAAAGCATTTTCAGGCCGAATGAGCAAATATGCTTGTTTCTGCCAATTGCAGCAAAATACTGAAAGGAAAGTGGGTTTGCCTTCATATTTGACCCAGAACAACTCAGTTCAGCATGGAAATATCATTGCAACAGCTTTTATTTAGCCAGAAATCAAGAGTGTAAGTTTTTATGCGCTTAAAAGCATTTTCAGGCCAAATAAGCTGATTTCTGCCAATTGCAGCAAAATACTGAAAGGAAAGTGGGTTTGCCTTCATATTTGACCCAGAACAACTCAGTTCAGCATGGAAATATCATTGCAACAGCTTTTATTTAGCCAGAAATCAAGAGTGTAAGTTTTTATGCGCTTAAAAGCATTTTCAGGCCGAATGAGCAAATATGCTTGTTTCTGCCAATTGCAGCAAAATACTGAAAGGAAAGTGGGTTTGCCTTCATATTTGACCCAGAACAACTCAGTTCAGCATGGAAATATCATTGCAACAGCTTTTATTTAGCCACAAATCAAGAGTGTAAGTTTTTATGCGCTTAAAAGCATTTTCAGGCCGAATGAGCAAATATGCTTGTTTCTGCCAATTGCAGCAAAATACTGAAAGGAAAGTGGGTTTGCCTTCATATTTGACACAGAACAACTCAGTTCAGCATGGAAATATCATTGCAACAGCTTTTATTTAGCCAGAAATCAAAAGTGTAAGTTTTTATGCGCTTAAAAGCATTTTCAGGCCGAATGAGCAAATATGCTTGTTTCTGCCAATTGCAGCAAAATACTGAAGGGAAAGTGGGTTTGCCTTCATATTTGACCCAGAACAACTCAGTTCAGCATGGAAATATCATTGAAACAGCTTTTATTTAGCCAGAAATCAAGAGTGTAAGTTTTTATGCGCTTAAAAGCATTTTCAGGCCAAAAAAGCTGATTTCTGCCAATTGCAGCAACATACTGAAAGGAAAGTGGGTTTGCCTTCATATTTGACCCAGAACAACTCAGTTCAGCATGGAAATATCATTGCAACAGCTTTTATTTAGCCAGAAATCAAGAGTGGAAGTTTTTATGCGCTTAAAAGCATTTTCAGGCCGAATGAGCAAATAAGCTGATTTCTGCCAATTGCAGCAAAATACTGAAAGGAAAGTGGGTTTGCCTTCATATTTGAGCCAGAACAACTCAGTTCAGCATGGAAATATCATTGCAACAGCTTTTATTTAGCCAGAAATCAAGAGTGTAAGTTTTTATGCGCTTAAAAGCATTTTCAGGCCGAATGAGCAAATATGCTTGTTTCTGCCAATTGCAGCAAAATACTGAAAGGAAAGTGGGTTTGCCTTCATATTTGAGCCAGAACAACTCAGTTCAGCATGGAAATATCATTGCAACAGCTTTTATTTAGCCAGAAATCAAGAGTGTAAGTTTTTATGCGCTTAAAAGCATTTTCAGGCCGAATAAGCTGATTTCTGCCAATTGCAGCAAAATACTGAAAGGAAAGTGGGTTTGCCTTCATATTTGAGCCAGAACAACTCAGTTCAGCATGGAAATATCATTGCAACAGCTTTTATTTAGCCAGAAATCAAGAGTGTAAGTTTTTATGCGCTTAAAAGCATTTTCAGGCCGAATGAGCAAATATGCTTGTTTCTGCCAATTGCAGCAATCACTGAAGGGAAAGTGGGTTTGCCTTCATATTTGACCCAGAACAACTCAGTTCAGCATGGAAATATCATTGCAACAGCTTTTATTTAGCCAGAAATCAAGAGTGTAAGTTTTTATGCGCTTAAAAGCATTTTCAGGCCAAATAAGCTGATTTCTGCCAATTGCAGCAACATACTGAAAGGAAAGTGGGTTTGCCTTCATATTTGACCCAGAACAACTCAGTTCAGCATGGAAATATCATTGCAACAGCTTTTATTTAGCCAGAAATCAAGAGTGTAAGTTTTTATGCGCTTAAAAGCATTTTCAGGCCGAATGAGCAAATATGCTTGTTTCTGCCAATTGCAGCAAAATACTGAAAGGAAAGTGGGTTTGCCTTCATATTTGACCCAGAACAACTCAGTTCAGCATGGAAATATCATTGCAACAGCTTTTATTTAGCCAGAAATCAAGAGTGTAAGTTTTTATGCGCTTAAAAGCATTTTCAGGCCAAATAAGCTGATTTCTGCCAATTGCAGCAAAATACTGAAAGGAAAGTGGGTTTGCCTTCATATTTGAGCCAGAACAACTCAGTTCAGCATGGAAATATCATTGCAACAGCTTTTATTTAGCCAGAAATCAAGAGTGTAAGTTTTTATGCGCTTAAAAGCATTTTCAGGCCGAATGAGCAAATATGCTTGTTTCTGCCAATTGCAGCAAAATACTGAAAGGAAAGTGGGTTTGCCTTCATATTTGACCCAGAACAACTCAGTTCAGCATGGAAATATCATTGCAACAGCTTTTATTTAGCCAGAAATCAAGAGTGTAAGTTTTTATGCGCTTAAAAGCATTTTCAGGCCAAATAAGCTGATTTCTGCCAATTGCAGCAACATACTGAAAGGAAAGTGGGTTTGCCTTCATATTTGACCCAGAACAACTCAGTTCAGCATGGAAATATCATTGCAACAGCTTTTATTTAGCCAGAAATCAAGAGTGTAAGTTTTTATGCGCTTAAAAGCATTTTCAGGCCGAATGAGCAAATATGCTTGTTTCTGCCAATTGCAGCAAAATACTGAAGGGAAAGTGGGTTTGCCTTCATATTTGACCCAGAACAACTCAGTTCAGCATGGAAATATCATTGAAACAGCTTTTATTTAGCCAGAAATCAAGAGTGTAAGTTTTTATGCGCTTAAAAGCATTTTCAGGCCAAATAAGCTGATTTCTGCCAATTGCAGCAACATACTGAAAGGAAAGTGGGTTTGCCTTCATATTTGACCCAGAACAACTCAGTTCAGCATGGAAATATCATTGCAACAGCTTTTATTTAGCCAGAAATCAAGAGTGTAAGTTTTTATGCGCTTAAAAGCATTTTCAGGCCGAATGAGCAAATATGCTTGTTTCTGCCAATTGCAGCAAAATACTGAAGGGAAAGTGGGTTTGCCTTCATATTTGACCCAGAACAACTCAGTTCAGCATGGAAATATCATTGAAACAGCTTTTATTTAGCCAGAAATCAAGAGTGTAAGTTTTTATGCGCTTAAAAGCATTTTCAGGCCAAAAAAGCTGATTTCTGCCAATTGCAGCAACATACTGAAAGGAAAGTGGGTTTGCCTTCATATTTGACCCAGAACAACTAAGTTCAGCATGGAAATATCATTGCAACAGCTTTTATTTAGCCAGAAATCAAGAGTGTAAGTTTTTATGCGCTTAAAAGCATTTTCAGGCCGAATGAGCAAATATGCTTGTTTCTGCCAATTGCAGCAAAATACTGAAAGGAAAGTGGGTTTGCCTTCATATTTGACCCAGAACAACTCAGTTCAGCATGGAAATATCATTGCAACAGCTTTTATTTAGCCAGAAATCAAGAGTGTAAGTTTTTATGCGCTTAAAAGCATTTTCAGGCCGAATGAGCAAATATGCTTGTTTCTGCCAATTGCAGCAAAATACTGAAAGGAAAGTGGGTTTGCCTTCATATTTGACCCAGAACAACTCAGTTCAGCATGGAAATATCATTGCAACAGCTTTTATTTAGCCAGAAATCAAGAGTGTAAGTTTTTATGCGCTTAAAAGCATTTTCAGGCCGAATGAGCAAATATGCTTGTTTCTGCCAATTGCAGAAAAATACTGAAAGGAAAGTGGGTTTGCCTTCATATTTGACCCAGAACAACTCAGTTCAGCATGGAAATATCATTGCAACAGCTTTTATTTAGCCAGAAATCAAGAGTGTAAGTTTTTATGCGCTTAAAAGCATTTTCAGGCCAAATAAGCTGATTTCTGCCAATTGCAGCAAAATACTGAAAGGAAAGTGGGTTTGCCTTCATATTTGACCCAGAACAACTCAGTTCAGCATGGAAATATCATTGCAACAGCTTTTATTTAGCCAGAAATCAAGAGTCTAAGTTTTTATGCGCTTTAAAGCATTTTCAGGCCAAATAAGCTGACTTCTGCCAATTGCAGCAACATACTGAAAGGAAAGTGGGTTTGCCTTCATATTTGACCCAGAACAACTCAGTTCAGCATGGAAATATCATTGCAACAGCTTTTATTTAGCCAGAAATCAAGAGTGTAAGTTTTTATGCGCTTAAAAGCATTTTCAGGCCGAATGAGCAAATATGCTTGTTTCTGCCAATTGCAGCAAAATACTGAAAGGAAAGTGGGTTTGCCTTCATATTTGACCCAGAACAACTCAGTTCAGCATGGAAATATCATTGCAACAGCTTTTATTTAGCCAGAAATCAAGAGTGTAAGTTTTTATGCGCTTAAAAGCATTTTCAGGCCGAATAAGCAAGTATGCTTGTTTCTGCCAATTGCAGCAAAATACTGAAAGGAAAGTGGGTTTGCCTTCATATTTGACCAAGAACAACTCAGTTCAGCATGGAAATATCATTGCAACAGCTTTTATTTAGCCAGAAATCAAGAGTGTACGTTTTTATGCGCTTAAAAGCATTTTCAGGCCGAATGAGCAAGTATGCTTGTTTCTGCCAATTGCAGCAAAATACTGAAAGGAAAGTGGGTTTGCCTTCATATTTGACCAAGAACAACTCAGTTCAGCATGGAAATATCATTGCAACAGCTTTTATTTAGCCAGAAATCAAGAGTGTAAGTTTTTATGCGCTTAAAAGCATTTTCAGGCCAAATAAGCTGATTTCTGCCAATTGCAGCAAAATACTGAAAGGAAAGTGGGTTTGCCTTCATATTTGACCCAGAACAACTCAGTTCAGCATGGAAATATCATTGCAACAGCTTTTATTTAGCCAGAAATCAAGAGTGTAAGTTTTTATGCGCTTAAAAGCATTTTCAGGCCGAATGAGCAAATATGCTTGTTTCTGCCAATTGCAGCAAAATACTGAAAGGAAAGTGGGTTTGCCTTCATATTTGACCCAGAACAACTTAGTTCAGCATGGAAATATCATTGCAACAGCTTTTATTTAGCCACAAATCAACAGTGTAAGTTTTTAAGCGCTTAAAAGCATTTTCAGGCCGAATGAGCAAATATGCTTGTTTCTGCCAATTGCAGTAAAATACTGAAAGGAAAGTGGGTTTGCCTTCATATTTGACCCAGAACAACTCAGTTCAGCATGGAAATATCATTGCAACAGCTTTTATTTAGCCAGAAATCAAGAGTGTAAGTTTTTATGCGCTTAAAAGCATTTTCAGGCCGAATGAGCAAATATGCTTGTTTCTGCCAATTGCAGCAAAATACTGAAAGGAAAGTGGGTTTGCCTTCATATTTGACCCAGAACAACTCAGTTCAGCACGGAAATATCATTGCAACAGCTTTTATTTAGCCAGAAATCAAGAGTGTAAGTTTTTATGCGCTTAAAAGCATTTTCAGGCCAAATAAGCTGATTTCTGCCAATTGCAGCAACATACTGAAAGGAAAGTGGGTTTGCCTTCATATTTGACCCAGAACAACTTAGTTCAGCATGGAAATATCATTGCAACAGCTTTTATTTAGCCACAAATCAAGAGTGTAAGTTTTTAAGCGCTTAAAAGCATTTTCAGGCCGAATGAGCAAATATGCTTGTTTCTGCCAATTGCAGCAAAATACTGAAGGGAAAGTGGGTTTGCCTTCATATTTGACCCAGAACAACTCAGTTCAGCATGGAAATATCATTGCAACAGCTTTTATTTAGCCAGAAATCAAGAGTGTAAGTTTTTATGCGCTTAAAAGCATTTTCAGGCCAAATAACCTGATTTCTGCCAATTGCAGCAAAATACTGAAAGGAAAGTGGGTTTGCCTTCATATTTGACCCAGAACAACTCAGTTCAGCATGGAAATATCATTGCAACAGCTTTTATTTAGCCACAAATCAAGAGTGTAAGTTTTTATGCGCTTAAAAGCATTTTCAGGCCGAATGAGCAAATATGCTTGTTTCTGCCAATTGCAGCAAAATACTGAAGGGAAAGTGGGTTTGCCTTCATATTTGACCCAGAACAACTCAGTTCAGCATGGAAATATCATTGCAACAGCTTTTATTTAGCCAGAAATCAAGAGTGTAAGTTTTTATGCGCTTAAAAGCATTTTCAGGCCAAATAAGCTGATTTCTGCCAATTGCAGCAAAATACTGAAAGGAAAGTGGGTTTGCCTTCATATTTGACCCAGAACAACTCAGTTCAGCATGGAAATATCATTGCAACAGCTTTTATTTAGCCAGAAATCAAGAGTGTAAGTTTTTATGCGCTTAAAAGCATTTTCAGGCCGAATGAGCAAATATGCTTGTTTCTGCCAATTGTAGCAAAATACTGAAGGGAAAGTGGGTTTGCCTTCATATTTGACCCAGAACAACTCAGTTCAGCATGGAAATATCATTGCAACAGCTTTTATTTAGCCAGAAATCAAGAGTGTAAGTTTTTATGCGCTTAAAAGCATTTTCAGGCCAAATAAGCTGATTTCTGCCAATTGCAGCAACATACTGAAAGGAAAGTGGGTTTGCCTTCATATTTGACCCAGAACAACTCAGTTCAGCATGGAAATATCATTGCAACAGCTTTTATTTAGCCAGAAATCAAGAGTGTAAGTTTTTATGCGCTTAAAAGCATTTTCAGGCCAAATAAGCTGATTTCTGCCAATTGCAGCAAAATACTGAAAGGAAAGTGGGTTTGCCTTCATATTTGACCCAGAACAACTCAGTTCAGCATGGAAATATCATTGCAACAGCTTTTATTTAGCCAGAAATCAAGAGTGTAAGTTTTTAGGCGCTTAAAAGCATTTTCAGGCCGAATGAGCAAATATGCTTGTTTCTGCCAATTGCAGCAAAATACTGAAAGGAAAGTGGGTTTGCCTTCATATTTGACCCAGAACAACTTAGTTCAGCATGGAAATATCATTGCAACAGCTTTTATTTAGCCACAAATCAAGAGTGTAAGTTTTTATGCGCTTAAAAGCATTTTCAGGCCGAATGAGCAAATATGCTTGTTTCTGCCAATTGCAGCAAAATACTGAAAGGAAAGTGGGTTTGCCTTCATATTTGACCCAGAACAACTCAGTTCAGCATGGAAATATCATTGCAACAGCTTTTATTTAGCCAGAAATCAAGAGTGTAAGTTTTTATGCGCTTAAAAGCATTTTCAGGCCGAATGAGCAAATATGCTTGTTTCTGCCAATTGCAGCAAAATACTGAAGGGAAAGTGGGTTTGCCTTCATATTTGACCCAGAACAACTCAGTTCAGCATGGAAATATCATTGCAACAGCTTTTATTTAGCCAGAAATCAAGAGTGTAAGTTTTTATGCGCTTAAAAGCATTTTCAGGCCGAATGAGCAAATATGCTTGTTTCTGCCAATTGCAGCAAAATACTGAAAGGAAAGTGGGTTTGCCTTCATATTTGACCCAGAACAACTCAGTTCAGCATGGAAATATCATTGCAACAGCTTTTATTTAGCCAGAAATCAAGAGTGTAAGTTTTTATGCGCTTAAAAGCATTTTCAGGCCGAATGAGCAAATATGCTTGTTTCTGCCAATTGCAGCAAAATACTGAAAGGAAAGTGGGTTTGCCTTCATATTTGACCCAGAACAACTCAGTTCAGCATGGAAATATCATTGCAACAGCTTTTATTTAGCCAGAAATCAAGAGTGTAAGTTTTTATGCGCTTAAAAGCATTTTCAGGCCGAATGAGCAAATATGCTTGTTTCTGCCAATTGCAGCAAAATACTGAAAGGAAAGTGGGTTTGCCTTCATATTTGACCCAGAACAACTCAGTTCAGCATGGAAATATCATTGCAACAGCTTTTATTTAGCCAGAAATCAAGAGTCTAAGTTTTTATGCGCTTAAAAGCATTTTCAGGCCGAATGAGCAAATATGCTTGTTTCTGCCAATTGCAGCAAAATACTGAAAGGAAAGTGGGTTTGCCTTCATATTTGACCCAGAACAACTCAGTTCAGCATGGAAATATCATTGCAACAGCTTTTATTTAGCCAGAAATCAAGAGTGTAAGTTTTTATGCGCTTAAAAGCATTTTCAGGCCGAATGAGCAAATATGCTTGTTTCTGCCAATTGCAGCAAAATACTGAAAGGAAAGTGGGTTTGCCTTCATATTTGACCCAGAACAACTCAGTTCAGCATGGAAATATCATTGCAACAGCTTTTATTTAGCCAGAAATCAAGAGTCTAAGTTTTTATGCGCTTAAAAGCATTTTCAGGCCGAATGAACAAATATGCTTGTTTCTGCCAATTGCAGCAAAATACTGAAAGGAAAGTGGGTTTGCCTTCATATTTGACCCAGAACAACTCAGTTCAGCATGGAAATATCATTGCAACAGCTTTTATTTAGCCAGAAATCAAGAGTGTAAGTTTTTATGCGCTTAAAAGCATTTTCAGGCCAAATAAGCTGATTTCTGCCAATTGCAGCAAAATACTGAAAGGAAAGTGGGTTTGCCTTCATATTTGACCCAGAACAACTCAGTTCAGCATGGAAATATCATTGCAACAGCTTTTATTTAGCCAGAAATCAAGAGTGTAAGTTTTTATGCGCTTAAAAGCATTTTCAGGCCGAATGAGCAAATATGCTTGTTTCTGCCAATTGCAGCAAAATACTGAAAGGAAAGTGGGTTTGCCTTCATATTTGACCCAGAACAACTCAGTTCAGCATGGAAATATCATTGCAACAGCTTTTATTTAGCCAGAAATCAAGAGTGTAAGTTTTTATGCGCTTAAAAGCATTTTCAGGCCGAATGAGCAAATATGCTTGTTTCTGCCAATTGCAGCAAAATACTGAAGGGAAAGTGGGTTTGCCTTCATATTTGACCCAGAACAACTCAGTTCAGCATGGAAATATCATTGAAACAGCTTTTATTTAGCCAGAAATCAAGAGTGTAAGTTTTTATGCGCTTAAAAGCATTTTCAGGCCAAATAAGCTGATTTCTGCCAATTGCAGCAACATACTGAAAGGAAAGTGGGTTTGCCTTCATATTTGACCCAGAACAACTCAGTTCAGCATGGAAATATCATTGCAACAGCTTTTATTTAGCCAGAAATCAAAAGTGTAAGTTTTTATGCGCTTAAAAGCATTTTCAGGCCGAATGAGCAAATATGCTTGTTTCTGCCAATTGCAGCAAAATACTGAAGGGAAAGTGGGTTTGCCTTCATATTTGACCCAGAACAACTCAGTTCAGCATGGAAATATCATTGAAACAGCTTTTATTTAGCCAGAAATCAAGAGTGTAAGTTTTTATGCGCTTAAAAGCATTTTCAGGCCAAAAAAGCTGATTTCTGCCAATTGCAGCAACATACTGAAAGGAAAGTGGGTTTGCCTTCATATTTGACCCAGAACAACTAAGTTCAGCATGGAAATATCATTGCAACAGCTTTTATTTAGCCAGAAATCAAGAGTGTAAGTTTTTATGCGCTTAAAAGCATTTTCAGGCCGAATGAGCAAATATGCTTGTTTCTGCCAATTGCAGCAAAATACTGAAAGGAAAGTGGGTTTGCCTTCATATTTGACCCAGAACAACTCAGTTCAGCATGGAAATATCATTGCAACAGCTTTTATTTAGCCAGAAATCAAGAGTGGAAGTTTTTATGCGCTTAAAAGCATTTTCAGGCCGAATGAGCAAATAAGCTGATTTCTGCCAATTGCAGCAAAATACTGAAAGGAAAGTGGGTTTGCCTTCATATTTGAGCCAGAACAACTCAGTTCAGCATGGAAATATCATTGCAACAGCTTTTATTTAGCCACAAATCAAGAGTGTAAGTTTTTATGCGCTTAAAAGCATTTTCAGGCCGAATGAGCAAATATGCTTGTTTCTGCCAATTGCAGCAAAATACTGAAAGGAAAGTGGGTTTGCCTTCATATTTGACCCAGAACAACTCAGTTCAGCATGGAAATATCATTGCAACAGCTTTTATTTAGCCAGAAATCAAGAGTGTAAGTTTTTATGCGCTTAAAAGCATTTTCAGGCCAAATAAGCTGATTTCTGCCAATTGCAGCAACATACTGAAAGGAAAGTGGGTTTGCCTTCATATTTGAGCCAGAACAACTCAGTTCAGCATGGAAATATCATTGCAACAGCTTTTATTTAGCCACAAATCAAGAGTGTAAGTTTTTATGCGCTTAAAAGCATTTTCAGGCCGAATGAGCAAATATGCTTGTTTCTGCCAATTGCAGCAAAATACTGAAAGGAAAGTGGGTTTGCCTTCATATTTGACCCAGAACAACTCAGTTCAGCATGGAAATATCATTGCAACAGCTTTTATTTAGCCAGAAATCAAGAGTGTAAGTTTTTATGCGCTTAAAAGCATTTTCAGGCCGAATGAGCAAATATGCTTGTTTCTGCCAATTGCAGCAAAATACTGAAAGGAAAGTGGGTTTGCCTTCATATTTGACCCAGAACAACTCAGTTCAGCATGGAAATATCATTGCAACAGCTTTTATTTAGCCAGAAATCAAAAGTGTAAGTTTTTATGCGCTTAAAAGCATTTTCAGGCCGAATGAGCAAATATGCTTGTTTCTGCCAATTGCAGCAAAATACTGAAGGGAAAGTGGGTTTGCCTTCATATTTGACCCAGAACAACTCAGTTCAGCATGGAAATATCATTGAAACAGCTTTTATTTAGCCAGAAATCAAGAGTGTAAGTTTTTATGCGCTTAAAAGCATTTTCAGGCCAAAAAAGCTGATTTCTGCCAATTGCAGCAACATACTGAAAGGAAAGTGGGTTTGCCTTCATATTTGACCCAGAACAACTAAGTTCAGCATGGAAATATCATTGCAACAGCTTTTATTTAGCCAGAAATCAAGAGTGTAAGTTTTTATGCGCTTAAAAGCATTTTCAGGCCGAATGAGCAAATATGCTTGTTTCTGCCAATTGCAGCAAAATACTGAAAGGAAAGTGGGTTTGCCTTCATATTTGACCCAGAACAACTCAGTTCAGCATGGAAATATCATTGCAACAGCTTTTATTTAGCCAGAAATCAAGAGTGGAAGTTTTTATGCGCTTAAAAGCATTTTCAGGCCGAATGAGCAAATAAGCTGATTTCTGCCAATTGCAGCAAAATACTGAAAGGAAAGTGGGTTTGCCTTCATATTTGAGCCAGAACAACTCAGTTCAGCATGGAAATATCATTGCAACAGCTTTTATTTAGCCACAAATCAAGAGTGTAAGTTTTTATGCGCTTAAAAGCATTTTCAGGCCGAATGAGCAAATATGCTTGTTTCTGCCAATTGCAGCAAAATACTGAAAGGAAAGTGGGTTTGCCTTAATATTTGACCCAGAACAACTCAGTTCAGCATGGAAATATCATTGCAACAGCTTTTATTTAGCCAGAAATCAAGAGTGTAAGTTTTTATGCGCTTAAAAGCATTTTCAGGCCAAATAAGCTGATTTCTGCCAATTGCAGCAACATACTGAAAGGAAAGTGGGTTTGCCTTCATATTTGACCCAGAACAACTAAGTTCAGTATGGAAATATCATTGCAACAGCTTTTATTTAGCCAGAAATCAAGAGTGTAAGTTTTTATGCGCTTAAAAGCATTTTCAGGCCGAATGAGCAAATATGCTTGTTTCTGCCAATTGCAGCAAAATACTGAAAGGAAAGTGGGTTTGCCTTCATATTTGACCCAGAACAACTCAGTTCAGCATGGAAATATCATTGCAACAGCTTTTATTTAGCCAGAAATCAAGAGTGTAAGTTTTTATGCGCTTAAAAGCATTTTCAGGCCGAATGAGCAAATATGCTTGTTTCTGCCAATTGCAGCAAAATACTGAAAGGAAAGTGGGTTTGCCTTCATATTTGACCCAGAACAACTCAGTTCAGCATGGAAATATCATTGCAACAGCTTTTATTTAGCCAGAAATCAAGAGTGTAAGTTTTTATGCGCTTAAAAGCATTTTCAGGCCGAATGAGCAAATAAGCTGATTTCTGCCAATTGCAGCAAAATACTGAAAGGAAATTGGGTTTGCCTTCATATTTGACCCAGAACAACTCAGTTCAGCATGGAAATATCATTGCAACAGCTTTTATTTAGCCAGAAATCAAAAGTGTAAGTTTTTATGCGCTTAAAAGCATTTTCACGCCGAATGAGCAAATATGCTTGTTTCTGCCAATTGCAGCAAAATACTGAAAGGAAAGTGGGTTTGCCTTCATATTTGACCCAGAACAACTCAGTTCAGCATGGAAATATCATTGCAACAGCTTTTATTTAGCCAGAAATCAAGAGTGTAAGTTTTTATGCGCTTAAAAGCATTTTCAGGCCGAATGAGCAAATATGCTTGTTTCTGCCAATTGCAGCAAAATACTGAAGGGAAAGTGGGTTTGCCTTCATATTTGACCCAGAACAACTCAGTTCAGCATGGAAATATCATTGCAACAGCTTTTATTTAGCCAGAAATCAAGAGTGTAAGTTTTTATGCGCTTAAAAGCATTTTCAGGCCGAATGAGCAAATATGCTTGTTTCTGCCAATTGCAGCAAAATACTGAAAGGAAAGTGGGTTTGCCTTCATATTTGACCCAGAACAACTCAGTTCAGCATGGAAATATCATTGCAACAGCTTTTATTTAGCCAGAAATCAAGAGTGTAAGTTTTTATGCGCTTAAAAGCATTTTCAGGCCAAATAAGCTGATTTCTGCCAATTGCAGCAACATACTGAAAGGAAAGTGGGTTTGCCTTCATATTTGACCCAGAACAACTCAGTTCAGCATGGAAATATCATTGCAACAGCTTTTATTTAGCCAGAAATCAAGAGTGTAAGTTTTTATGCGCTTAAAAGCATTTTCAGGCCGAATGAGCAAATATGCTTGTTTCTGCCAATTGCAGCAAAATACTGAAAGGAAAGTGGGTTTGCCTTCATATTTGACCCAGAACAACTCAGTTCAGCATGGAAATATCATTGCAACAGCTTTTATTTAGCCAGAAATCAAGAGTGTAAGTTTTTATGCGCTTAAAAGCATTTTCAGGCCGAATGAGCAAATAAGCTGATTTCTGCCAATTGCAGCAAAATACTGAAAGGAAAGTGGGTTTGCCTTCATATTTGAGCCAGAACAACTCAGTTCAGCATGGAAATATCATTGCAACAGCTTTTATTTAGCCACAAATCAAGAGTGTAAGTTTTTATGCGCTTAAAAGCATTTTCAGGCCGAATGAGCAAATATGCTTGTTTCTGCCAATTGCAGCAAAATACTGAAAGGAAAGTGGGTTTGCCTTCATATTTGACCCAGAACAACTCAGTTCAGCATGGAAATATCATTGCAACAGCTTTTATTTAGCCAGAAATCAAGAGTGTAAGTTTTTATGCGCTTAAAAGCATTTTCAGGCCGAATGAGCAAATATGCTTGTTTCTGCCAATTGCAGCAAAATACTGAAAGGAAAGTGGGTTTGCCTTCATATTTGACCCAGAACAACTCAGTTCAGCATGGAAATATCATTGCAACAGCTTTTATTTAGCCAGAAATCAAGAGTGTAAGTTTTTATGCGCTTAAAAGCATTTTCAGGCCAAATAAGCTGATTTCTGCCAATTGCAGCAACATACTGAAAGGAAAGTGGGTTTGCCTTCATATTTGACCCAGAACAACTAAGTTCAGCATGGAAATATCATTGCAACAGCTTTTATTTAGCCAGAAATCAAGAGTGTAAGTTTTTATGCGCTTAAAAGCATTTTCAGGCCGAATGAGCAAATATGCTTGTTTCTGCCAATTGCAGCAAAATACTGAAAGGAAAGTGGGTTTGCCTTCATATTTGACCCAGAACAACTCAGTTCAGCATGGAAATATCATTGCAACAGCTTTTATTTAGCCACAAATCAAGAGTGTAAGTTTTTATGCGCTTAAAAGCATTTTCAGGCCGAATGAGCAAATATGCTTGTTTCTGCCAATTGCAGCAAAATACTGAAAGGAAAGTGGGTTTGCCTTCATATTTGACCCAGAACAACTCAGTTCAGCATGGAAATATCATTGCAACAGCTTTTATTTAGCCAGAAATCAAGAGTGTAAGTTTTTATGCGCTTAAAAGCATTTTCAGGCCGAATGAGCAAATAAGCTGATTTCTGCCAATTGCAGCAAAATACTGAAAGGAAAGTGGGTTTGCCTTCATATTTGAGCCAGAACAACTCAGTTCAGCATGGAAATATCATTGCAACAGCTTTTATTTAGCCACAAATCAAGAGTGTAAGTTTTTATGCGCTTAAAAGCATTTTCAGGCCGAATGAGCAAATATGCTTGTTTCTGCCAATTGCAGCAAAATACTGAAAGGAAAGTGGGTTTGCCTTCATATTTGACCCAGAACAACTCAGTTCAGCATGGAAATATCATTGCAACAGCTTTTATTTAGCCAGAAATCAAGAGTGTAAGTTTTTATGCGCTTAAAAGCATTTTCAGGCCGAATGAGCAAATATGCTTGTTTCTGCCAATTGCAGCAAAATACTGAAAGGAAAGTGGGTTTGCCTTCATATTTGACCCAGAACAACTCAGTTCAGCATGGAAATATCATTGCAACAGCTTTTATTTAGCCAGAAATCAAGAGTGTAAGTTTTTATGCGCTTAAAAGCATTTTCAGGCCAAATAAGCTGATTTCTGCCAATTGCAGCAAAATACTGAAAGGAAAGTGGGTTTGCCTTCATATTTGACCCAGAACAACTCAGTTCAGCATGGAAATATCATTGCAACAGCTTTTATTTAGCCAGAAATCAAGAGTGTTAATGTTTATGCGCTTAAAAACATTTTCAGGCCGAATGAGCAAATATGCTTATTTCTGCCAATTGCAGCAAAATACTGAAGGGAAAGTGGGTTTGCCTTCATATTTGACCCAGAACAATTCAGTTCAGCATGGAAATATCATTGCAACAGCTTTTATTTAGCCAGAAATCAAGAGTGTAAATTTTTATGCGCTTAAAAGCATTTTCAGGCCGAATGAGCTGATTTCTGCCAATTGCAGCAAAATACTGAAGGGAAAGTGGGTTTGCCTTCATATTTGACCCAGAACAATTCAGTTCAGCATGGAAATATCATTGCAACAGCTTTTATTTAGGCAGAAATCAAGAGTGTAAGTTTTTATGCGCTTAAAAGCATTTTCAGGCCAAATGAGCAAATATGCTTGTTTCTGCCAATTGCAGCAAAATACTGAAAGGAAAGTGGGTTTGCCTTCATATTTGACCCACTTCAACTCAGTTCACCATGGAAATATCTTTGCAACAGCTTTTAATTAGCCAGAAATCAAGAGTGTAAGTTTTTATGCGCTTAAAAGCATTTTCAGGCCAAATGAGCAAATATGCTTGTTTCTGCCAATTGCAGCAAAATACTGAAAGGAAAGTGGGTTTGCCTTCATATTTGACCCAGAACAACTCAGTTCAGCATGGAAATATCATTGCAACAGCTTTTATTTAGCCAGAAATCAAGAGTGTAAGTTTTTATGCGCTTAAAAGCATTTTCAGGCCGAATAAGCAAATATGCTTGTTTCTGCCAATTGCAGCAAAATACTGAAACGAAAGTGGGTTTGCCTTCATATTTGACCCAGAACAACTCAGTTCAGCATGGAAATATCATTGCAACAGCTTTTATTTAGCCAGAAATCAAGAGTGTAAGTTTTTATGCGCTTAAAAGCATTTTCAGGCCAAATGAGCTGATTTCTGCCAATTGCAGCAAAATACTGAAAGGAAAGTGGGTTTGCCTTCATATTTGACCCAGAACAACTCAGTTCAGCATGGAAATATCATTGCAACAGCTTTTATTTAGCCAGAAATCAAGAGTGTAAGTTTTTATGCGCCTGAAAGCATTTTCAGGCCGAATGAGCAAAAATGCTTATTTCTGCCAATTGCAGCAAAATACTGAAGGGAAAGTGGGTTTGCCTTCATATTTGACCCAGAACAACTCAGTTCAGCATGGAAATATCATTGCAACAGCTTTTATTTAGCCAGAAATCAAGAGTGTAAGTTTTTATGCGCTTCAAAGCATTTTCAGGCCAAATGAGCTAATTTCTGCCAATTGCAGCAAAATACTGAAGGGAAAGTGGGTTTGCCTTCATATTTGACCCAGAACAACTCAGTTCAGCATGGAAATATCATTGCAACAGCTTTTATTTAGCCAGAAATCAAGAGTGTAAGTTTTTATGCGCTTAAATGCATTTTCAGGCCAAATCAGCTGATTTCTGCCAATTGCAGCAAAAAACAAAAAGGAAAGTGGGTTTGCCTTCATATTTGACCCAGAATAACTCAGTTCAGCATGGAAATATCATTGCAACAGCTTTTATTTAGCCAGAAATCAAGAGTGTAAGTTTTTATGCGCTTAAAACATTTTCAGGCCAAATGAGCTTATTTCTGCCAATTGCAGCAAAATACTGAAGGGAAAGTGGGTTTGCCTTCATATTTGACCCAGAACAACTCAGTTCAGCATGGAAATATCATTGCAACAGCTTTTATTTAGCCAGAAATCAAGAGTGTAAGTTTTTATGCGCTTCAAAGCATTTTCAGGCCAAATGAGCTAATTTCTGCCAATTGCAGCAAAATACTGAAGGGAAAGTGGGTTTGCCTTCATATTTGACCCAGAACAACTCAGTTCAGCATGGAAATATCATTGCAACAGCTTTTATTTAGCCAGAAATCAAGAGTGTAAGTTTTTATGCGCTTAAATGCATTTTCAGGCCAAATCAGCTGATTTCTGCCAATTGCAGCAAAAAACAAAAAGGAAAGTGGGTTTGCCTTCATATTTGACCCAGAATAACTCAGTTCAGCATGGAAATATCATTGCAACAGCTTTTATTTAGCCAGAAATCAAGAGTGTAAGTTTTTATGCGCTTAAAACATTTTCAGGCCAAATGAGCTGATTTCTGCCAATTGCAGCAAAATACTGAAGGGAAAGTGGGTTTGCCTTCATATTTGACCCAAAACAATTCAGTTCAGCATGGAAATATCATTGCAACAGCTTTTATTTAGCCAGAAATCAAGAGTGTAAGTTTTTATGCGCTTAAAAGCATTTTCAGGCCGAATGATTAAATATGCTTGTTTCTGCCAATTGCAGCAAAATACTGAAAGGAAAGTGGGTTTGCCTTCATATTTGACCCAGAACAACTCAGTTCAGCATGGAAATATCATTGCAACAGCTTTTATTTAGCCAGAAATCAAGAGTGTAAGTTATTATGCGCTTAAAATCATTTTCAGGCCGAATGAGCAAATATGCTTGTTTCTGCCAATTGCAGCAAAATACTGAAAGGAAAGTGGGTTTGCCTTCATATTTGACGCAGAACAACTCAGTTCAGCATGGAAATATCATTGCAACAGCTTTTATTTAGCCAGAAATCAAGAGTGTAAGGTTTTATGCGCTTAAAGGCATTTTCAGGCCAAATGAGCTGATTTCTGGCAATTGCAGACAAATACTGAAAGGAAAGTGGGTTTGCCTTCATATTTGACCCAGAACAACTCAGTTCAGCATGGAAATATCATTGCAACAGCTTTTATTTAGCCAGAAATCAAGAGTGTAAGTTTTTATGCGCTTAAAAGCATATTCAGGCCGAATGAGCAAATATGCTTGTTTCTGCCAATTGTAGCAAAATACTGAAGGGAAAGTGGGTTTGCCTTCATATTCGACCCAGAACAACTCAGTTCAGCATGGAAATATCATTGCAACAGCTTTTATTTAGCCAGAAATCAAGAGTGTAAGTTTTTATGCGCTTAAAAGCATTTTCAGGCCAAATAAGCTGATTTCTGCCAATTGCAGCAAAATACTGAAAGGAAAGTGGGTTTGCCTTCATATTTGACCCAGAACAACTCAGTTCAGCATGGAAATATCATTGCAACAGCTTTTATTTAGCCAGAAATCAAGAGTGGAAGTTTTTATGCGCTTAAAAGCATTTTCAGGCCGAATGAGCAAATATGCTTGTTTCTGCCAATTGCAGCAAAATACTGAAAGGAAAGTGGGTTTGCCTTCATATTTGACCCAGAACAACTCAGTTCAGCATGGAAATATCATTGCAACAGCTTTTATTTAGCCAGAAATCAAGAGTGTAAGTTTTTATGCGCTTAAAAGCATTTTCAGGCCGAATGAGCAAATATGCTTGTTTCTGCCAATTGCAGCAAAATACTGAAGGGAAAGTGGGTTTGCCTTCATATTTGACCCAGAACAACTCAGTTCAGCATGGAAATATCATTGAAACAGCTTTTATTTAGCCAGAAATCAAGAGTGTAAGTTTTTATGCGCTTAAAAGCATTTTCAGGCCAAATAAGCTGATTTCTGCCAATTGCAGCAACATACTGAAAGGAAAGTGGGTTTGCCTTCATATTTGACCCAGAACAACTCAGTTCAGCATGGAAATATCATTGCAACAGCTTTTATTTAGCCAGAAATCAAGAGTGTAAGTTTTTATGCGCTTAAAAGCATTTTCAGGCCGAATGAGCAAATATGCTTGTTTCTGCCAATTGCAGCAAAATACTGAAAGGAAAGTGGGTTTGCCTTCATATTTGACCCAGAACAACTCAGTTCAGCATGGAAATATCATTGCAACAGCTTTTATTTAGCCACAAATCAAGAGTGTAAGTTTTTATGCGCTTAAAAGCATTTTCAGGCCGAATGAGCAAATATGCTTGTTTCTGCCAATTGCAGCAAAATACTGAAAGGAAAGTGGGTTTGCCTTCATATTTGACCCAGAACAACTCAGTTCAGCATGGAAATATCATTGCAACAGCTTTTATTTAGCCAGAAATCAAAAGTGTAAGTTTTTATGCGCTTAAAAGCATTTTCAGGCCGAATGAGCAAATATGCTTGTTTCTGCCAATTGCAGCAAAATACTGAAGGGAAAGTGGGTTTGCCTTCATATTTGACCCAGAACAACTCAGTTCAGCATGGAAATATCATTGAAACAGCTTTTATTTAGCCAGAAATCAAGAGTGTAAGTTTTTATGCGCTTAAAAGCATTTTCAGGCCAAAAAAGCTGATTTCTGCCAATTGCAGCAACATACTGAAAGGAAAGTGGGTTTGCCTTCATATTTGACCCAGAACAACTAAGTTCAGCATGGAAATATCATTGCAACAGCTTTTATTTAGCCAGAAATCAAAAGTGTAAGTTTTTATGCGCTTAAAAGCATTTTCAGGCCGAATGAGCAAATATGCTTGTTTCTGCCAATTGCAGCAAAATACTGAAAGGAAAGTGGGTTTGCCTTCATATTTGACCCAGAACAACTCAGTTCAGCATGGAAATATCATTGCAACAGCTTTTATTTAGCCAGAAATCAAGAGTGGAAGTTTTTATGCGCTTAAAAGCATTTTCAGGCCGAATGAGCAAATAAGCTGATTTCTGCCAATTGCAGCAAAATACTGAAAGGAAAGTGGGTTTGCCTTCATATTTGAGCCAGAACAACTCAGTTCAGCATGGAAATATCATTGCAACAGCTTTTATTTAGCCACAAATCAAGAGTGTAAGTTTTTATGCGCTTAAAAGCATTTTCAGGCCGAATGAGCAAATATGCTTGTTTCTGCCAATTGCAGCAAAATACTGAAAGGAAAGTGTGTTTGCCTTCATATTTGACCAAGAACAACTCAGTTCAGCATGGAAATATCATTGCAACAGCTTTTATTTAGCCAGAAATCAAGAGTGTAAGTTTTTATGCGCTTAAAAGCATTTTCAGGCCGAATGAGCAAATATGCTTGTTTCTGCCAATTGCAGCAAAATAGTGAAAGGAAAGTGGGTTTGCCTTCATATTTGACCCAGAACAACTCAGTTCAGCATGGAAATATCATTGCATCAGCTATTATTTAGCCAGAAATCAAGAGTGTAAGTTTTTATGCGCTTAAAACCATTTTCAGGCCAAATGAGCTGATTTCTTCCAATTGCAGCAAAATACTGAAAGGAAAGTGGGTTTGCCTTCATATTTGACCCAGAACAACTCAGTTCAGCATGGAAATATCATTGCAACAGCTTTTATTTAGCCACAAATCAAGAGTGTAAGTTTTTATGCGCTTAAAAGCATTTTCAGGCCGAATGAGCAAATATGCTTGTTTCTGCCAATTGCAGCAAAATACTGAAAGGAAAGTGGGTTTGCCTTCATATTTGACCCAGAACAACTCAGTTCAGCATGGAAATATCATTGCAACAGCTTTTATTTAGCCAGAAATCAAGAGTGTAAGTTTTTATGCGCTTAAAAGCATTTTCAGGCCGAATGAGCAAATATGCTTGTTTCTGCCAATTGCAGCAAAATACTGAAAGGAAAGTGGGTTTGCCTTCATATTTGACCCAGAACAACTCAGTTCAGCATGGAAATATCATTGCAACAGCTTTTATTTAGCCAGAAATCAAGAGTGTAAGTTTTTATGCGCTTAAAAGCATTTTCAGGCCGAATGAGCAAATATGCTTGTTTCTGCCAATTGCAGCAAAATACTGAAGGGAAAGTGGGTTTGCCTTCATATTTGACCCAGAACAACTCAGTTCAGCATGGAAATATCATTGAAACAGCTTTTATTTAGCCAGAAATCAAGAGTGTAAGTTTTTATGCGCTTAAAAGCATTTTCAGGCCAAAAAAGCTGATTTCTGCCAATTGCAGCAACATACTGAAAGGAAAGTGGGTTTGCCTTCATATTTTACCCAGAACAACTAAGTTCAGCATGGAAATATCATTGCAACAGCTTTTATTTAGCCAGAAATCAAGAGTGTAAGTTTTTATGCGCTTAAAAGCATTTTCAGGCCGAATGAGCAAATATGCTTGTTTCTGCCAATTGCAGCAAAATACTGAAAGGAAAGTGGGTTTGCCTTCATATTTGACCCAGAACAACTCAGTTCAGCATGGAAATATCATTGCAACAGCTTTTATTTAGCCAGAAATCAAGAGTGGAAGTTTTTATGCGCTTAAAAGCATTTTCAGGCCGAATGAGCAAATAAGCTGATTTCTGCCAATTGCAGCAAAATACTGAAAGGAAAGTGGGTTTGCCTTCATATTTGAGCCAGAACAACTCAGTTCAGCATGGAAATATCATTGCAACAGCTTTTATTTAGCCACAAATCAAGAGTGTAAGTTTTTATGCGCTTAAAAGCATTTTCAGGCCGAATGAGCAAATATGCTTGTTTCTGCCAATTGCAGCAAAATACTGAAAGGAAAGTGGGTTTGCCTTAATATTTGACCCAGAACAACTCAGTTCAGCATGGAAATATCATTGCAACAGCTTTTATTTAGCCAGAAATCAAGAGTGTAAGTTTTTATGCGCTTAAAAGCATTTTCAGGCCAAATAAGCTGATTTCTGCCAATTGCAGCAACATACTGAAAGGAAAGTGGGTTTGCCTTCATATTTGACCCAGAACAACTAAGTTCAGTATGGAAATATCATTGCAACAGCTTTTATTTAGCCAGAAATCAAGAGTGTAAGTTTTTATGCGCTTAAAAGCATTTTCAGGCCGAATGAGCAAATATGCTTGTTTCTGCCAATTGCAGCAAAATACTGAAAGGAAAGTGGGTTTGCCTTCATATTTGACCCAGAACAACTCAGTTCAGCATGGAAATATCATTGCAACAGCTTTTATTTAGCCAGAAATCAAGAGTGTAAGTTTTTATGCGCTTAAAAGCATTTTCAGGCCGAATGAGCAAATATGCTTGTTTCTGCCAATTGCAGCAAAATACTGAAAGGAAAGTGGGTTTGCCTTCATATTTGACCCAGAACAACTCAGTTCAGCATGGAAATATCATTGCAACAGCTTTTATTTAGCCAGAAATCAAGAGTGGAAGTTTTTATGCGCTTAAAAGCATTTTCAGGCCGAATGAGCAAATAAGCTGATTTCTGCCAATTGCAGCAAAATACTGAAAGGAAATTGGGTTTGCCTTCATATTTGACCCAGAACAACTCAGTTCAGCATGGAAATATCATTGCAACAGCTTTTATTTAGCCAGAAATCAAAAGTGTAAGTTTTTATGCGCTTAAAAGCATTTTCACGCCGAATGAGCAAATATGCTTGTTTCTGCCAATTGCAGCAAAATACTGAAAGGAAAGTGGGTTTGCCTTCATATTTGACCCAGAACAACTCAGTTCAGCATGGAAATATCATTGCAACAGCTTTTATTTAGCCAGAAATCAAGAGTGTAAGTTTTTATGCGCTTAAAAGCATTTTCAGGCCGAATGAGCAAATATGCTTGTTTCTGCCAATTGCAGCAAAATACTGAAAGGAAAGTGGGTTTGCCTTCATATTTGACCCAGAACAACTCAGTTCAGCATGGAAATATCATTGCAACAGCTTTTATTTAGCCAGAAATCAAGAGTGTAAGTTTTTATGCGCTTAAAAGCATTTTCAGGCCAAATAAGCTGATTTCTGCCAATTGCAGCAACATACTGAAAGGAAAGTGGGTTTGCCTTCATATTTGACCCAGAACAACTCAGTTCAGCATGGAAATATCATTGCAACAGCTTTTATTTAGCCAGAAATCAAGAGTGTAAGTTTTTATGCGCTTAAAAGCATTTTCAGGCCGAATGAGCAAATATGCTTGTTTCTGCCAATTGCAGCAAAATACTGAAAGGAAAGTGGGTTTGCCTTCATATTTGACCCAGAACAACTCAGTTCAGCATGGAAATATCATTGCAACAGCTTTTATTTAGCCAGAAATCAAGAGTGTAAGTTTTTATGCGCTTAAAAGCATTTTCAGGCCGAATGAGCAAATAAGCTGATTTCTGCCAATTGCAGCAAAATACTGAAAGGAAAGTGGGTTTGCCTTCATATTTGAGCCAGAACAACTCAGTTCAGCATGGAAATATCATTGCAACAGCTTTTATTTAGCCACAAATCAAGAGTGTAAGTTTTTATGCGCTTAAAAGCATTTTCAGGCCGAATGAGCAAATATGCTTGTTTCTGCCAATTGCAGCAAAATACTGAAAGGAAAGTGGGTTTGCCTTCATATTTGACCCAGAACAACTCAGTTCAGCATGGAAATATCATTGCAACAGCTTTTATTTAGCCAGAAATCAAGAGTGTAAGTTTTTATGCGCTTAAAAGCATTTTCAGGCCGAATGAGCAAATATGCTTGTTTCTGCCAATTGCAGCAAAATACTGAAAGGAAAGTGGGTTTGCCTTCATATTTGACCCAGAACAACTCAGTTCAGCATGGAAATATCATTGCAACAGCTTTTATTTAGCCAGAAATCAAGAGTGTAAGTTTTTATGCGCTTAAAAGCATTTTCAGGCCAAATAAGCTGATTTCTGCCAATTGCAGCAACATACTGAAAGGAAAGTGGGTTTGCCTTCATATTTGACCCAGAACAACTAAGTTCAGCATGGAAATATCATTGCAACAGCTTTTATTTAGCCAGAAATCAAGAGTGTAAGTTTTTATGCGCTTAAAAGCATTTTCAGGCCGAATGAGCAAATATGCTTGTTTCTGCCAATTGCAGCAAAATACTGAAAGGAAAGTGGGTTTGCCTTCATATTTGACCCAGAACAACTCAGTTCAGCATGGAAATATCATTGCAACAGCTTTTATTTAGCCACAAATCAAGAGTGTAAGTTTTTATGCGCTTAAAAGCATTTTCAGGCCGAATGAGCAAATATGCTTGTTTCTGCCAATTGCAGCAAAATACTGAAAGGAAAGTGGGTTTGCCTTCATATTTGACCCAGAACAACTCAGTTCAGCATGGAAATATCATTGCAACAGCTTTTATTTAGCCAGAAATCAAGAGTGGAAGTTTTTATGCGCTTAAAAGCATTTTCAGGCCGAATGAGCAAATAAGCTGATTTCTGCCAATTGCAGCAAAATACTGAAAGGAAAGTGGGTTTGCCTTCATATTTGAGCCAGAACAACTCAGTTCAGCATGGAAATATCATTGCAACAGCTTTTATTTAGCCACAAATCAAGAGTGTAAGTTTTTATGCGCTTAAAAGCATTTTCAGGCCGAATGAGCAAATATGCTTGTTTCTGCCAATTGCAGCAAAATACTGAAAGGAAAGTGGGTTTGCCTTCATATTTGACCCAGAACAACTCAGTTCAGCATGGAAATATCATTGCAACAGCTTTTATTTAGCCAGAAATCAAGAGTGTAAGTTTTTATGCGCTTAAAAGCATTTTCAGGCCGAATGAGCAAATATGCTTGTTTCTGCCAATTGCAGCAAAATACTGAAAGGAAAGTGGGTTTGCCTTCATATTTGACCCAGAACAACTCAGTTCAGCATGGAAATATCATTGCAACAGCTTTTATTTAGCCAGAAATCAAGAGTGTAAGTTTTTATGCGCTTAAAAGCATTTTCAGGCCAAATAAGCTGATTTCTGCCAATTGCAGCAAAATACTGAAAGGAAAGTGGGTTTGCCTTCATATTTGACCCAGAACAACTCAGTTCAGCATGGAAATATCATTGCAACAGCTTTTATTTAGCCAGAAATCAAGAGTGTTAATGTTTATGCGCTTAAAAACATTTTCAGGCCGAATGAGCAAATATGCTTATTTCTGCCAATTGCAGCAAAATACTGAAGGGAAAGTGGGTTTGCCTTCATATTTGACCCAGAACAATTCAGTTCAGCATGGAAATATCATTGCAACAGCTTTTATTTAGCCAGAAATCAAGAGTGTAAATTTTTATGCGCTTAAAAGCATTTTCAGGCCGAATGAGCTGATTTCTGCCAATTGCAGCAAAATACTGAAGGGAAAGTGGGTTTGCCTTCATATTTGACCCAGAACAATTCAGTTCAGCATGGAAATATCATTGCAACAGCTTTTATTTAGGCAGAAATCAAGAGTGTAAGTTTTTATGCGCTTAAAAGCATTTTCAGGCCAAATGAGCAAATATGCTTGTTTCTGCCAATTGCAGCAAAATACTGAAAGGAAAGTGGGTTTGCCTTCATATTTGACCCACTTCAACTCAGTTCACCATGGAAATATCTTTGCAACAGCTTTTAATTAGCCAGAAATCAAGAGTGTAAGTTTTTATGCGCTTAAAAGCATTTTCAGGCCAAATGAGCAAATATGCTTGTTTCTGCCAATTGCAGCAAAATACTGAAAGGAAAGTGGGTTTGCCTTCATATTTGACCCAGAACAACTCAGTTCAGCATGGAAATATCATTGCAACAGCTTTTATTTAGCCAGAAATCAAGAGTGTAAGTTTTTATGCGCTTAAAAGCATTTTCAGGCCGAATAAGCAAATATGCTTGTTTCTGCCAATTGCAGCAAAATACTGAAACGAAAGTGGGTTTGCCTTCATATTTGACCCAGAACAACTCAGTTCAGCATGGAAATATCATTGCAACAGCTTTTATTTAGCCAGAAATCAAGAGTGTAAGTTTTTATGCGCTTAAAAGCATTTTCAGGCCAAATGAGCTGATTTCTGCCAATTGCAGCAAAATACTGAAAGGAAAGTGGGTTTGCCTTCATATTTGACCCAGAACAACTCAGTTCAGCATGGAAATATCATTGCAACAGCTTTTATTTAGGCAGAAATCAAGAGTGTAAGTTTTTATGCGCCTGAAAGCATTTTCAGGCCGAATGAGCAAAAATGCTTATTTCTGCCAATTGCAGCAAAATACTGAAGGGAAAGTGGGTTTGCCTTCATATTTGACCCAGAACAACTCAGTTCAGCATGGAAATATCATTGCAACAGCTTTTATTTAGCCAGAAATGAAGAGTGTAAGTTTTTATGCGCTTCAAAGCATTTTCAGGCCAAATGAGCTAATTTCTGCCAATTGCAGCAAAATACTGAAGGGAAAGTGGGTTTGCCTTCATATTTGACCCAGAACAACTCAGTTCAGCATGGAAATATCATTGCAACAGCTTTTATTTAGCCAGAAATCAAGAGTGTAAGTTTTTATGCGCTTAAAAGCATTTTCAGGCCAAATCAGCTGATTTCTGCCAATTGCAGCAAAAAACAAAAAGGAAAGTGGGTTTGCCTTCATATTTGACCCAGAATAACTCAGTTCAGCATGGAAATATCATTGCAACAGCTTTTATTTAGCCAGAAATCAAGAGTGTAAGTTTTTATGCGCTTAAAGCATTTTCAGGCCAAATGAGCTGATTTCTGCCAATTGCAGCAAAATACTGAAGGGAAAGTGGGTTTGCCTTCATATTTGACCCAAAACAATTCAGTTCAGCATGGAAATATCATTGCAACAGCTTTTATTTAGCCAGAAATCAAGAGTGTAAGTTTTTATGCGCTTAAAAGCATTTTCAGGCCGAATGATTAAATATGCTTGTTTCTGCCAATTGCAGCAAAATACTGAAAGGAAAGTGGGTTTGCCTTCATATTTGACCCAGAACAACTCAGTTCAGCATGGAAATATCATTGCAACAGCTTTTATTTAGCCAGAAATCAAGAGTGTAAGTTATTATGCGCTTAAAATCATTTTCAGGCCGAATGAGCAAATATGCTTGTTTCTGCCAATTGCAGCAAAATACTGAAAGGAAAGTGGGTTTGCCTTCATATTTGACGCAGAACAACTCAGTTCAGCATGGAAATATCATTGCAACAGCTTTTATTTAGCCAGAAATCAAGAGTGTAAGGTTTTATGCGCTTAAAGGCATTTTCAGGCCAAATGAGCTGATTTCTGGCAATTGCAGACAAATACTGAAAGGAAAGTGGGTTTGCCTTC
Organism: Channa argus; assembly: GCF_033026475.1. NCBI lineage: Eukaryota > Metazoa > Chordata > Actinopteri > Anabantiformes > Channidae > Channa > Channa argus. The sequence goes on from NW_027125221.1 coordinate 1,752,459, forward strand.
ATATTTGACCCAGAACAACTCAGTTCAGCATGGAAATATCATTGCAACAGCTTTTATTTAGCCAGAAATCAAGAGTGTAAGTTTTTATGCGCTTAAAAGCATATTCAGGCCGAATGAGCAAATATGCTTGTTTCTGCCAATTGTAGCAAAATACTGAAGGGAAAGTGGGTTTGCCTTCATATTCGACCCAGAACAACTCAGTTCAGCATGGAAATATCATTGCAACAGCTTTTATTTAGCCAGAAATCAAGAGTGTAAGTTTTTATGCGCTTAAAAGCATTTTCAGGCCAAATGAGCTGATTTCTGCCAATTGCAGCAAAATACTGAAGGAAAGTGGGTTTGCCTTCATATTTGACGCAGAACAACTCAGTTCAGCATGGAAATATCATTGCAACAGCTTTTATTTAGCCAGAAATCAAGAGTGTAAGTTTTTATGCGCTTAAAAGCATTTTCAGGCCGAATGAGCAAATATGCTTGTTTCTGCCATTTGCAGCAAATACTGAAGGGAAAGTGGGTTTGCCTTCATATTTGACCCAGAACAATTCAGTTCAGCATGGAAATATCATTGCAACAGCTTTTATTTAGCCAGAAATCAAGAGTGTAAGTTTTTATGCGCTTAAAAGCATTTTCAGGCCGAATGAGCAAATATGCTTGTTTCTGCCAATTGCAGCAAAATACTGAAAGGAAAGTGGGTTTGCCTTCATATTTGACCCAGAACAACTCAGTTCAGCATGGAAATATCATTGCAACAGCTTTTATTTAGCCAGAAATCAAGAGTGTAAGTTTTTATGCGCTTAAAAGCATTTTCAGGCCGAATGAGCAAATATGCTTGTTTCTGCCAATTGCAGCAAAATACTGAAGGGAAAGTGGGTTTGCCTTCATATTTGACCCAGAACAACTCAGTTCAGCATGGAAATATCATTGAAACAGCTTTTATTTAGCCAGAAATCAAGAGTGTAAGTTTTTATGCGCTTAAAAGCATTTTCAGGCCAAAAAAGCTGATTTCTGCCAATTGCAGCAACATACTGAAAGGAAAGTGGGTTTGCCTTCATATTTTACCCAGAACAACTAAGTTCAGCATGGAAATATCATTGCAACAGCTTTTATTTAGCCAGAAATCAAGAGTGTAAGTTTTTATGCGCTTAAAAGCATTTTCAGGCCGAATGAGCAAATATGCTTGTTTCTGCCAATTGCAGCAAAATACTGAAAGGAAAGTGGGTTTGCCTTCATATTTGACCCAGAACAACTCAGTTCAGCATGGAAATATCATTGCAACAGCTTTTATTTAGCCAGAAATCAAGAGTGGAAGTTTTTATGCGCTTAAAAGCATTTTCAGGCCGAATGAGCAAATAAGCTGATTTCTGCCAATTGCAGCAAAATACTGAAAGGAAAGTGGGTTTGCCTTCATATTTGAGCCAGAACAACTCAGTTCAGCATGGAAATATCATTGCAACAGCTTTTATTTAGCCACAAATCAAGAGTGTAAGTTTTTATGCGCTTAAAAGCATTTTCAGGCCGAATGAGCAAATATGCTTGTTTCTGCCAATTGCAGCAAAATACTGAAAGGAAAGTGGGTTTGCCTTAATATTTGACCCAGAACAACTCAGTTCAGCATGGAAATATCATTGCAACAGCTTTTATTTAGCCAGAAATCAAGAGTGTAAGTTTTTATGCGCTTAAAAGCATTTTCAGGCCAAATAAGCTGATTTCTGCCAATTGCAGCAACATACTGAAAGGAAAGTGGGTTTGCCTTCATATTTGACCCAGAACAACTAAGTTCAGTATGGAAATATCATTGCAACAGCTTTTATTTAGCCAGAAATCAAGAGTGTAAGTTTTTATGCGCTTAAAAGCATTTTCAGGCCGAATGAGCAAATATGCTTGTTTCTGCCAATTGCAGCAAAATACTGAAAGGAAAGTGGGTTTGCCTTCATATTTGACCCAGAACAACTCAGTTCAGCATGGAAATATCATTGCAACAGCTTTTATTTAGCCAGAAATCAAGAGTGTAAGTTTTTATGCGCTTAAAAGCATTTTCAGGCCGAATGAGCAAATATGCTTGTTTCTGCCAATTGCAGCAAAATACTGAAAGGAAAGTGGGTTTGCCTTCATATTTGACCCAGAACAACTCAGTTCAGCATGGAAATATCATTGCAACAGCTTTTATTTAGCCAGAAATCAAGAGTGGAAGTTTTTATGCGCTTAAAAGCATTTTCAGGCCGAATGAGCAAATAAGCTGATTTCTGCCAATTGCAGCAAAATACTGAAAGGAAATTGGGTTTGCCTTCATATTTGACCCAGAACAACTCAGTTCAGCATGGAAATATCATTGCAACAGCTTTTATTTAGCCAGAAATCAAAAGTGTAAGTTTTTATGCGCTTAAAAGCATTTTCACGCCGAATGAGCAAATATGCTTGTTTCTGCCAATTGCAGCAAAATACTGAAAGGAAAGTGGGTTTGCCTTCATATTTGACCCAGAACAACTCAGTTCAGCATGGAAATATCATTGCAACAGCTTTTATTTAGCCAGAAATCAAGAGTGTAAGTTTTTATGCGCTTAAAAGCATTTTCAGGCCGAATGAGCAAATATGCTTGTTTCTGCCAATTGCAGCAAAATACTGAAAGGAAAGTGGGTTTGCCTTCATATTTGACCCAGAACAACTCAGTTCAGCATGGAAATATCATTGCAACAGCTTTTATTTAGCCAGAAATCAAGAGTGTAAGTTTTTATGCGCTTAAAAGCATTTTCAGGCCAAATAAGCTGATTTCTGCCAATTGCAGCAACATACTGAAAGGAAAGTGGGTTTGCCTTCATATTTGACCCAGAACAACTCAGTTCAGCATGGAAATATCATTGCAACAGCTTTTATTTAGCCAGAAATCAAGAGTGTAAGTTTTTATGCGCTTAAAAGCATTTTCAGGCCGAATGAGCAAATATGCTTGTTTCTGCCAATTGCAGCAAAATACTGAAAGGAAAGTGGGTTTGCCTTCATATTTGACCCAGAACAACTCAGTTCAGCATGGAAATATCATTGCAACAGCTTTTATTTAGCCAGAAATCAAGAGTGTAAGTTTTTATGCGCTTAAAAGCATTTTCAGGCCGAATGAGCAAATAAGCTGATTTCTGCCAATTGCAGCAAAATACTGAAAGGAAAGTGGGTTTGCCTTCATATTTGAGCCAGAACAACTCAGTTCAGCATGGAAATATCATTGCAACAGCTTTTATTTAGCCACAAATCAAGAGTGTAAGTTTTTATGCGCTTAAAAGCATTTTCAGGCCGAATGAGCAAATATGCTTGTTTCTGCCAATTGCAGCAAAATACTGAAAGGAAAGTGGGTTTGCCTTCATATTTGACCCAGAACAACTCAGTTCAGCATGGAAATATCATTGCAACAGCTTTTATTTAGCCAGAAATCAAGAGTGTAAGTTTTTATGCGCTTAAAAGCATTTTCAGGCCGAATGAGCAAATATGCTTGTTTCTGCCAATTGCAGCAAAATACTGAAAGGAAAGTGGGTTTGCCTTCATATTTGACCCAGAACAACTCAGTTCAGCATGGAAATATCATTGCAACAGCTTTTATTTAGCCAGAAATCAAGAGTGTAAGTTTTTATGCGCTTAAAAGCATTTTCAGGCCAAATAAGCTGATTTCTGCCAATTGCAGCAACATACTGAAAGGAAAGTGGGTTTGCCTTCATATTTGACCCAGAACAACTAAGTTCAGCATGGAAATATCATTGCAACAGCTTTTATTTAGCCAGAAATCAAGAGTGTAAGTTTTTATGCGCTTAAAAGCATTTTCAGGCCGAATGAGCAAATATGCTTGTTTCTGCCAATTGCAGCAAAATACTGAAAGGAAAGTGGGTTTGCCTTCATATTTGACCCAGAACAACTCAGTTCAGCATGGAAATATCATTGCAACAGCTTTTATTTAGCCACAAATCAAGAGTGTAAGTTTTTATGCGCTTAAAAGCATTTTCAGGCCGAATGAGCAAATATGCTTGTTTCTGCCAATTGCAGCAAAATACTGAAAGGAAAGTGGGTTTGCCTTCATATTTGACCCAGAACAACTCAGTTCAGCATGGAAATATCATTGCAACAGCTTTTATTTAGCCAGAAATCAAGAGTGGAAGTTTTTATGCGCTTAAAAGCATTTTCAGGCCGAATGAGCAAATAAGCTGATTTCTGCCAATTGCAGCAAAATACTGAAAGGAAAGTGGGTTTGCCTTCATATTTGAGCCAGAACAACTCAGTTCAGCATGGAAATATCATTGCAACAGCTTTTATTTAGCCACAAATCAAGAGTGTAAGTTTTTATGCGCTTAAAAGCATTTTCAGGCCGAATGAGCAAATATGCTTGTTTCTGCCAATTGCAGCAAAATACTGAAAGGAAAGTGGGTTTGCCTTCATATTTGACCCAGAACAACTCAGTTCAGCATGGAAATATCATTGCAACAGCTTTTATTTAGCCAGAAATCAAGAGTGTAAGTTTTTATGCGCTTAAAAGCATTTTCAGGCCGAATGAGCAAATATGCTTGTTTCTGCCAATTGCAGCAAAATACTGAAAGGAAAGTGGGTTTGCCTTCATATTTGACCCAGAACAACTCAGTTCAGCATGGAAATATCATTGCAACAGCTTTTATTTAGCCAGAAATCAAGAGTGTAAGTTTTTATGCGCTTAAAAGCATTTTCAGGCCAAATAAGCTGATTTCTGCCAATTGCAGCAAAATACTGAAAGGAAAGTGGGTTTGCCTTCATATTTGACCCAGAACAACTCAGTTCAGCATGGAAATATCATTGCAACAGCTTTTATTTAGCCAGAAATCAAGAGTGTTAATGTTTATGCGCTTAAAAACATTTTCAGGCCGAATGAGCAAATATGCTTATTTCTGCCAATTGCAGCAAAATACTGAAGGGAAAGTGGGTTTGCCTTCATATTTGACCCAGAACAATTCAGTTCAGCATGGAAATATCATTGCAACAGCTTTTATTTAGCCAGAAATCAAGAGTGTAAATTTTTATGCGCTTAAAAGCATTTTCAGGCCGAATGAGCTGATTTCTGCCAATTGCAGCAAAATACTGAAGGGAAAGTGGGTTTGCCTTCATATTTGACCCAGAACAATTCAGTTCAGCATGGAAATATCATTGCAACAGCTTTTATTTAGGCAGAAATCAAGAGTGTAAGTTTTTATGCGCTTAAAAGCATTTTCAGGCCAAATGAGCAAATATGCTTGTTTCTGCCAATTGCAGCAAAATACTGAAAGGAAAGTGGGTTTGCCTTCATATTTGACCCACTTCAACTCAGTTCACCATGGAAATATCTTTGCAACAGCTTTTAATTAGCCAGAAATCAAGAGTGTAAGTTTTTATGCGCTTAAAAGCATTTTCAGGCCAAATGAGCAAATATGCTTGTTTCTGCCAATTGCAGCAAAATACTGAAAGGAAAGTGGGTTTGCCTTCATATTTGACCCAGAACAACTCAGTTCAGCATGGAAATATCATTGCAACAGCTTTTATTTAGCCAGAAATCAAGAGTGTAAGTTTTTATGCGCTTAAAAGCATTTTCAGGCCGAATAAGCAAATATGCTTGTTTCTGCCAATTGCAGCAAAATACTGAAACGAAAGTGGGTTTGCCTTCATATTTGACCCAGAACAACTCAGTTCAGCATGGAAATATCATTGCAACAGCTTTTATTTAGCCAGAAATCAAGAGTGTAAGTTTTTATGCGCTTAAAAGCATTTTCAGGCCAAATGAGCTGATTTCTGCCAATTGCAGCAAAATACTGAAAGGAAAGTGGGTTTGCCTTCATATTTGACCCAGAACAACTCAGTTCAGCATGGAAATATCATTGCAACAGCTTTTATTTAGGCAGAAATCAAGAGTGTAAGTTTTTATGCGCCTGAAAGCATTTTCAGGCCGAATGAGCAAAAATGCTTATTTCTGCCAATTGCAGCAAAATACTGAAGGGAAAGTGGGTTTGCCTTCATATTTGACCCAGAACAACTCAGTTCAGCATGGAAATATCATTGCAACAGCTTTTATTTAGCCAGAAATGAAGAGTGTAAGTTTTTATGCGCTTCAAAGCATTTTCAGGCCAAATGAGCTAATTTCTGCCAATTGCAGCAAAATACTGAAGGGAAAGTGGGTTTGCCTTCATATTTGACCCAGAACAACTCAGTTCAGCATGGAAATATCATTGCAACAGCTTTTATTTAGCCAGAAATCAAGAGTGTAAGTTTTTATGCGCTTAAAAGCATTTTCAGGCCAAATCAGCTGATTTCTGCCAATTGCAGCAAAAAACAAAAAGGAAAGTGGGTTTGCCTTCATATTTGACCCAGAATAACTCAGTTCAGCATGGAAATATCATTGCAACAGCTTTTATTTAGCCAGAAATCAAGAGTGTAAGTTTTTATGCGCTTAAAGCATTTTCAGGCCAAATGAGCTGATTTCTGCCAATTGCAGCAAAATACTGAAGGGAAAGTGGGTTTGCCTTCATATTTGACCCAAAACAATTCAGTTCAGCATGGAAATATCATTGCAACAGCTTTTATTTAGCCAGAAATCAAGAGTGTAAGTTTTTATGCGCTTAAAAGCATTTTCAGGCCGAATGATTAAATATGCTTGTTTCTGCCAATTGCAGCAAAATACTGAAAGGAAAGTGGGTTTGCCTTCATATTTGACCCAGAACAACTCAGTTCAGCATGGAAATATCATTGCAACAGCTTTTATTTAGCCAGAAATCAAGAGTGTAAGTTATTATGCGCTTAAAATCATTTTCAGGCCGAATGAGCAAATATGCTTGTTTCTGCCAATTGCAGCAAAATACTGAAAGGAAAGTGGGTTTGCCTTCATATTTGACGCAGAACAACTCAGTTCAGCATGGAAATATCATTGCAACAGCTTTTATTTAGCCAGAAATCAAGAGTGTAAGGTTTTATGCGCTTAAAGGCATTTTCAGGCCAAATGAGCTGATTTCTGGCAATTGCAGACAAATACTGAAAGGAAAGTGGGTTTGCCTTCATATTTGACCCAGAACAACTCAGTTCAGCATGGAAATATCATTGCAACAGCTTTTATTTAGCCAGAAATCAAGAGTGTAAGTTTTTATGCGCTTAAAAGCATATTCAGGCCGAATGAGCAAATATGCTTGTTTCTGCCAATTGTAGCAAAATACTGAAGGGAAAGTGGGTTTGCCTTCATATTCGACCCAGAACAACTCAGTTCAGCATGGAAATATCATTGCAACAGCTTTTATTTAGCCAGAAATCAAGAGTGTAAGTTTTTATGCGCTTAAAAGCATTTTCAGGCCAAATGAGCTGATTTCTGCCAATTGCAGCAAAATACTGAAGGAAAGTGGGTTTGCCTTCATATTTGACGCAGAACAACTCAGTTCAGCATGGAAATATCATTGCAACAGCTTTTATTTAGCCAGAAATCAAGAGTGTAAGTTTTTATGCGCTTAAAAGCATTTTCAGGCCGAATGAGCAAATATGCTTGTTTCTGCCATTTGCAGCAAATACTGAAGGGAAAGTGGGTTTGCCTTCATATTTGACCCAGAACAATTCAGTTCAGCATGGAAATATCATTGCAACAGCTTTTATTTAGCCAGAAATCAAGAGTGTAAGTTTTTTTGCGCTTAAAGCATTTTCAGGCCAAATGAGCTGATTTCTGCCAATTGCAGCAAAATACTGAAGGGAAAGTGGGTTTGCCTTCATATTTGACCCAGAACAATTCAGTTCAGCATGGAAATATCATTGCAACAGCTTTTATTTAGCCACAAATCAAGAGTGTAAGTTTTTATGCGCTTAAAAGCATTTTCAGGCCAAATGAGCAAATATGCTTGTTTCTGCCAATTGCAGCAAAATACTGAAAGGAAAGTGGGTTTGCCTTCATATTTGACCCACTTCAACTCAGTTCAGCATGGAAATATCTTTGCAACAGCTTTTAATTAGCCAGAAATCAAGAGTGTAAGTTTTTATGCGCTTAAAAGCATTTTCAGGCCAAATGAGCAAATATGCTTGTTTCTGCCAATTGCAGCAAAATACTGAAAGGAAAGTGGGTTTGCCTTCATATTTGACCCAGAACAACTCAGTTCAGCATGGAAATATCATTGCAACAGCTTTTATTTAGCCAGAAATCAAGAGTGTAAGTTTTTATGCGCTTAAAAGCATTTTCAGGCCGAATAAGCAAATATGCTTGTTTCTGCCAATTGCAGCAAAATACTGAAACGAAAGTGGGTTTGCCTTCATATTTGACCCAGAACAACTCAGTTCAGCATGGAAATATCATTGCAACAGCTTTTATTTAGCCAGAAATCAAGAGTGTAAGTTTTTATGCGCTTCAAAGCATTTTCAGGCCAAATGAGCTGATTTCTGCCAATTGCAGCAAAATACTGAAGGGAAAGTGGGTTTGCCTTCATATTTGACCCAGAACAACTCAGTTCAGCATGGAAATATCATTGCAACAGCTTTTATTTAGCCAGAAATCAAGAGTGTAAGTTTTTATGCGCTTAAAGCATTTTCAGGCCAAATGAGCTAATTTCTGCCAATTGCAGCAAAATACTGAAGGGAAAGTGGGTTTGCCTTCATATTTGACCCAGAACAACTCAGTTCAGCATGGAAATATCATTGCAACAGCTTTTATTTAGCCAGAAATCAAGAGTGTAAGTTTTTATGCGCTTAAAAGCATTTTCAGGCCGAATGAGCAAATATGCTTGTTTCTGCCAATTGCAGCAAAATACTGAAAGGAAAGTGGGTTTGCCTTCATATTTGACCCAGAACAACTCAGTTCAGCATGGAAATATCATTGCAATAGCTTTTATTTAGCCAGAACTCAAGAGTGTCAATTTTTATGCGCTTAAAAGCATTTTCAGGCCGAATGATTAAATATGCTTGTTTCTGCCAATTGCAGCAAAATACTGAAAGGAAAGTGGGTTTGCTCTCATATTTGACCCAGAACAACTCAGTTTAGCATGGAAATATCATTGCAACAGCTTTTATTTAGCCAGAAATCAAGAGTGTACGTTTTTATGCGCTTAAAAGCATTTTCAGGCCAAATCAGCTGATTTCTGCCAATTGCAGCAAAAAACAAAAAGGAATGTGGGTTTGCCTTCATATTTGACCCAGAATAACTCAGTTCAGCATGGAAATATCATTGCAACAGCTTTTATTTAGCCAGAAATCAAGAGTGTAAGTTTTTATGCGCTTAAAGCATTTTCAGGCCAAATGAGCTAATTTCTGCCAATTGCAGCAAAATACTGAAGGGAAAGTGGGTTTGCCTTCATATTTGACCCAGAACAACTCAGTTCAGCATGGAAATATCATTGCAACAGCTTTTATTTAGCCAGAAATCAAGAGTGTCAATTTTTATGCGCTTAAAAGCATTTTCAGGCCGAATGATTAAATATGCTTGTTTCTGCCAATTGCAGCAAAATACTGAAAGGAAAGTGGGTTTGCTCTCATATTTGACCCAGAACAACTCAGTTCAGCATGGAAATATCATTGCAACAGCTTTTATTTAGCCAGAAATCAAGAGTGTACGTTTTTATGCGCTTAAAAGCATTTTCAGGCCAAATCAGCTGATTTCTGCCAATTGCAGCAAAAAACAAAAAGGAAAGTGGGTTTGCCTTCATATTTGACCCAGAATAACTCAGTTCAGCATGGAAATATCATTGCAACAGCTTTTATTTAGCCAGAAATCAAGAGTGTAAGTTTTTATGCGCTTAAAGCATTTTCAGGCCAAATGAGCTGATTTCTGCCAATTGCAGCAAAATACTGAAGGGAAAGTGGGTTTGCCTTCATATTTGACCCAAAACAATTCAGTTCAGCATGGAAATATCATTGCAACAGCTTTTATTTAGCCAGAAATCAAGAGTGTAAGTTTTTATGCGCTTAAAGCATTTTCAGGCCAAATGAGCTGCTTTCTGCCAATTGCAGCAAAATACTGAAGGGAAAGTGGGTTTGCCTTCATACTTGACGCAGAACAACTCAGTTCAGCATGGAAATATCATTGCAACAGCTTTTATTTAGCCAGAAATCAAGAGTGTAAGTTTTTATGCGCTTAAAAGCATTTTCAGGCCGAATGAGCAAATATGCTTGTTTCTGCCAATTGCAGCAAAATACTGAAAGGAAAGTGGGTTTGCCTTCATATTTGACCCAGAACAACTCAGTTCAGCATGGAAATATCATTGCAATAGCTTTTATTTAGCCAGAACTCAAGAGTGTCAATTTTTATGCGCTTAAAAGCATTTTCAGGCCGAATGATTAAATATGCTTGTTTCTGCCAATTGCAGCAAAATACTGAAAGGAAAGTGGGTTTGCTCTCATATTTGACCCAGAACAACTCAGTTCAGCATGGAAATATCATTGCAACAGCTTTTATTTAGCCAGAAATCAAGAGTGTACGTTTTTATGCGCTTAAAAGCATTTTCAGGCCAAATCAGCTGATTTCTGCCAATTGCAGCAAAAAACAAAAAGGAAAGTGGGTTTGCCTTCATATTTGACCCAGAATAACTCAGTTCAGCATGGAAATATCATTGCAACAGCTTTTATTTAGCCAGAAATCAAGAGTGTAAGTTTTTATGCGCTTAAAGCATTTTCAGGCCAAATGAGCTGATTTCTGCCAATTGCAGCAAAATACTGAAGGGAAAGTGGGTTTGCCTTCATATTTGACCCAAAACAATTCAGTTCAGCATGGAAATATCATTGCAACAGCTTTTATTTAGCCAGAAATCAAGAGTGTAAGTTTTTATGCGCTTAAAGCATTTTCAGGCCAAATGAGCTGCTTTCTGCCAATTGCAGCAAAATACTGAAGGGAAAGTGGGTTTGCCTTCATACTTGACGCAGAACAACTCAGTTCAGCATGGAAATATCATTGCAACAGCTTTTATTTAGCCAGAAATCAAGAGTGTAAGTTTTTAAGCGCTTAAAAGCATTTTCAGGCCGAATGAGCAAATATGCTTGTTTCTGCCAATTGCAGCAAAATACTGAAAGGAAAGTGGGTTTGCCTTCATATTTGACCCAGAACAACTCAGTTCAGCATGGAAATATCATTGCAACAGCTTTTATTTAGCCAGAAATCAAGAGTGTAAGTTTTTATGCGCTTAAAAGCATATTCAGGCCGAATGAGCAAATATGCTTGTTTCTGCCAATTGTAGCAAAATACTGAAGGGAAAGTGGGTTTGCCTTCATATTCGACCCAGAACAACTCAGTTCAGCATGGAAATATCATTGCAACAGCTTTTATTTAGCCAGAAATCAAGAGTGTAAGTTTTTATGCGCTTAAAAGCATTTTCAGGCCAAATGAGCTGATTTCTGCCAATTGCAGCAAAATACTGAAGGAAAGTGGGTTTGCCTTCATATTTGACGCAGAACAACTCAGTTCAGCATGGAAATATCATTGCAACAGCTTTTATTTAGCCAGAAATCAAGAGTGTAAGTTTTTATGCGCTTAAAAGCATTTTCAGGCCGAATGAGCAAATATGCTTGTTTCTGCCATTTGCAGCAAATACTGAAGGGAAAGTGGGTTTGCCTTCATATTTGACCCAGAACAACTCAGTTCAGCATGGAAATATCATTGCAACAGCTTTTATTTAGCCACAGTTGAAGAGTGTAAGTTTTTATGCGCTTAAAAGCATTTTCAGGCCGAGTGAGCAAATATGCTTGTTTCTGCCAATTGCAGCAAAATACTGAAGGGAAAGTGTGTTTGCCTTCATATTTGACCCGGAACAACTCAGTTTCGCATGGAAATATCATTGCAACAGCTTTTATTTATCCACAGTTGAAGAGTGTAAGTTTTTATGCGCTTAAAAGCATTTTCAGGCCGAATGAGCAAATATGCTTGTTTCTGCCAATTGCAGCAAAATACTGAAAGGAAAGTGGGTTTGCCTTCATATTTGACCCAGAACAACTCAGTTCAGCATGGAAATATCATTGCAACAGCTTTTATTTAGCCAGAAATCAAGAGTGTAAGTTTTTATGCGCTTCAAAGCATTTTCAGGCCAAATGAGCTGATTTCTGCCAATTGCAGCAAAATACTGAAGGGAAAGTGGGTTTGCCTTCATATTTGACCCAGAACAACTCAGTTCAGCATGGAAATATCATTGCAACAGCTTTTATTTAGCCAGAAATCAAGAGTGTAAGTTTTTATGCGCTTAAAGCATTTTCAGGCCAAATGACCTAATTTCTGCCAATTGCAGCAAAATACTGAAGGGAAAGTGGGTTTGCCTTCATATTTGACCCAGAACAACTCAGTTCAGCATGGAAATATCATTGCAACAGCTTTTATTTAGCCAGAAATCAAGAGTGTAAGTTTTTATGCGCTTAAAAGCATTTTCAGGCCGAATGAGCAAATATGCTTGTTTCTGCCAATTGCAGCAAAATACTGAAAGGAAAGTGGGTTTGCCTTCATATTTGACCCAGAACAACTCAGTTCAGCATGGAAATATCATTGCAATAGCTTTTATTTAGCCAGAACTCAAGAGTGTCAATTTTTATGCGCTTAAAAGCATTTTCAGGCCGAATGATTAAATATGCTTGTTTCTGCCAATTGCAGCAAAATACTGAAAGGAAAGTGGGTTTGCTCTCATATTTGACCCAGAACAACTCAGTTTAGCATGGAAATATCATTGCAACAGCTTTTATTTAGCCAGAAATCAAGAGTGTACGTTTTTATGCGCTTAAAAGCATTTTCAGGCCAAATCAGCTGATTTCTGCCAATTGCAGCAAAAAACAAAAAGGAATGTGGGTTTGCCTTCATATTTGACCCAGAATAACTCAGTTCAGCATGGAAATATCATTGCAACAGCTTTTATTTAGCCAGAAATCAAGAGTGTAAGTTTTTATGCGCTTAAAGCATTTTCAGGCCAAATGAGCTGATTTCTGCCAATTGCAGCAAAAAACAAAAGGGAAAGTGGGTTTGCCTTCATATTTGACGCAGAACAACTCAGTTCAGCATGGAAATATCATTGCAACAGCTTTTATTTAGCCAGAACTCAAGAGTGTTAATTTTTATGCGCTTAAAAGCATTTTCAGGCCGAATGATTAAATATGCTTGTTTCTGCCAATTGCAGCAAAATACTGAAAGGAAAGTGGGTTTGCTCTCATATTTGACCCAGAACAACTCAGTTCAGCATGGAAATATCATTGCAACAGCTTTTATTTAGCCAGAAATCAAGAGTGTAAGTTTTTATGCGCTTAAAGCATTTTCAGGCCAAATGAGCTGATTTCTGCAAATTGCAGCAAAATACTGAAAGGAAAGTGGGTTTGCCTTCATATTTGACCCAGAACAATTCAGTTCAGCATGGAAATATCATTGCAACAGCTTTTATTTAGCCAGAAATTAAGAGTGTAATTTTTTATGCGCTTAAAAGCATTTTTAGGCCGAATGAGCAAATATGCTTGTTTCTGCCAATTGCAGCAAAATACTGAAGGGAAAGTGGGTTTGCCTTCATATTTGACCCAGAACAACTCAGTTCAGCATGGAAATATCATTGCAACAGCTTTTATTTAGCCAGAAATCAAGAGTATAAGTTTTTATGCGCTTAAAAGCATTTTCAGGCCAAATGAGCTGATTTCTGCCAATTGCCGCAAAATACTGAAGGGAAAGTGGGTTTGCCTTCATATTTGACCCAGAACAACTCAGTTCAGCATGGAAATATCATTGCAACAGCTTTTATTTAGCCAGAAATCAGGAGTGTAAGTTTTTATGCGCTTAAAAGCATTTTCAGGCCGAATGAGCAAATATGCTTGTTTCTGCCAATTGCAGCAAAATACTGAAAGGAAAATGGGTTTGCCTTCATATTTGACACAGAACAACTCAGTTCAGCATGGAAATATCATTGCAACAGCTTTTATTTAGCCAGAAATCAAGAGTGTAAGTTTTTATGCGCTTAAAAGCATTTTCAGGCCGAATGAGCAAATATGCTTGTTTCTGCCAATTGCAGCAAAATACTGAAAGGAAAGTGGGTTTGCCTTCATATTTGACCCAGAACAACTCAGTTCAGCATGGAAATATCATTGCAACAGCTTTTATTTAGCCAGAAATCAAGAGTGTAAGTTTTTATGCGCTTAAAAGCATTTTCAGGCCAAATAAGCTGATTTCTGCCAATTGCAGCAAAATACTGAAAGGAAAGTGGGTTTGCCTTCATATTTGACGCAGAACAACTCAGTTCAGCATGGAAATATCATTGCAACAGCTTTTATTTAGCCAGAACTCAAGAGTGTTAATTTTTATGCGCTTAAAAGCATTTTCAGGCCGAATGATTAAATATGCTTGTTTCTGCCAATTGCAGCAAAATACTGAAAGGAAAGTGGGTTTGCTCTCATATTTGACCCAGAACAACTCAGTTCAGCATGGAAATATCATTGCAACAGCTTTTATTTAGCCAGAAATTAAGAGTGTAATTTTTTATGCGCTTAAAAGCATTTTTAGGCCGAATGAGCAAATATGCTTGTTTCTGCCAATTGCAGCAAAATACTGAAGGGAAAGTGGGTTTGCCTTCATATTTGACCCAGAACAACTCAGTTCAGCATGGAAATATCATTGCAACAGCTTTTATTTAGCCAGAAATCAAGAGTGTAAGTTTTTATGCGCTTAAAAGCATTTTCAGGCCAAATAAGCTGATTTCTGCCAATTGCAGCAAAATACTGAAAGGAAAGTGGGTTTGCCTTCATATTTGACCCAGAACAACTCAGTTCAGCATGGAAATATCATTGCAACAGCTTTTATTTAGCCAGAAATCAAGAGTGTTAATGTTTATGCGCTTAAAAACATTTTCAGGCCGAATGAGCAAATATGCTTATTTCTGCCAATTGCAGCAAAATACTGAAGGGAAAGTGGGTTTGAATTCATATTTGACCCAGAACAATTCAGTTCAGCATGGAAATATCATTGCAACAGCTTTTATTTAGCCAGAAATCAAGAGTGTAAATTTTTATGTGCTTAAAAGCATTTTCAGGCCGAATGAGCAAATATGCTTGTTTCTGCCAATTGCAGCAAAGTACTGAAAGGAAAGTGGGTTTGCCTTCATATTTGACCCAGAACAACTCAGTTCAGCATGGAAATATCATTGCAACAGCTTTTATTTAGCCAGAAATCAAGAGTATAAGTTTTTATGCGCTTAAAAGCATTTTCAGGACAAATGCGCAAATATGCTTGTTTCTGCCAATTGCAGCAAAATACTGAAAGGAAAGTGGGTTTTCCTTCATATTTGACCCAGAACAACTCAGTTCAGCATGGAAATATCATTGTAACAGCTTTTATTTAGCCAGAAATCAAGAGTGTAAGTTTTTTTGCGCTTAAAGCATTTTCAGGCCAAATGAGCTGATTTCTGCCAATTGCAGCAAAATACTGAAGGGAAAGTGGGTTTGCCTTCATATTTGACCCACTTCAACTCAGTTCAGCATGGAAATATCTTTGCAACAGCTTTTAATTAGCCAGAAATCAAGAGTGTAAGTTTTTATGCGCTTAAAAGCATTTTCAGGCCAAATGAGCAAATATGCTTGTTTCTGCCAATTGCAGCAAAATACTGAAAGGAAAGTGGGTTTGCCTTCATATTTGACCCAGAACAACTCAGTTCAGCATGGAAATATCATTGCAACAGCTTTTATTTAGCCAGAAATCAAGAGTGTAAGTTTTTATGCGCTTAAAAGCATTTTCAGGCCGAATAAGCAAATATGCTTGTTTCTGCCAATTGCAGCAAAATACTGAAACGAAAGTGGGTTTGCCTTCATATTTGACCCAG
Source organism: Channa argus (assembly GCF_033026475.1). Taxonomy (NCBI): domain Eukaryota; kingdom Metazoa; phylum Chordata; class Actinopteri; order Anabantiformes; family Channidae; genus Channa; species Channa argus. The sequence goes on from NW_027125221.1 coordinate 1,768,202, forward strand.
AACAACTCAGTTCAGCATGGAAATATCATTGCAACAGCTTTTATTTAGCCAGAAATCAAGAGTGTAAGTTTTTATGCGCTTAAAAGCATTTTCAGGCCAAATGAGCTGATTTCTGCCAATTGCAGCAAAATACTGAAAGGAAAGTGGGTTTGCCTTCATATTTGACCCAGAACAACTCAGTTCAGCATGGAAATATCATTGCAACAGCTTTTATTTAGCCAGAAATCAAGAGTGTAAGTTTTTATGCGCCTAAAAGCATTTTCAGGCCGAATGAGCAAAAATGCTTATTTCTGCCAATTGCAGCAAAATACTGAAGGGAAAGTGGGTTTGCCTTCATATTTGACCCAGAACAACTCAGTTCAGCATGGAAATATCATTGCAACAGCTTTTATTTAGCCAGAAATCAAGAGTGTAAGTTTTTATGCGCTTAAAGCATTTTCAGGCCAAATGAGCTAATTTCTGCCAATTGCAGCAAAATACTGAAGGGAAAGTGGGTTTGCCTTCATATTTGACCCAGAACAACTCAGTTCAGCATGGAAATATCATTGCAACAGCTTTTATTTAGCCAGAAATCAAGAGTGTAAGTTTTTATGCGCTTAAAAGCATTTTCAGGCCGAATGAGCAAATATGCTTGTTTCTGCCAATTGCAGCAAAATACTGAAAGGAAAGTGGGTTTGCCTTCATATTTGACCCAGAACAACTCAGTTCAGCATGGAAATATCATTGCAACAGCTTTTATTTAGCCAGAAATCAAGAGTGAAAGTTTTTATGCGCTTAAAAGCATTTTCAGGCCGAATGAGCAAATATGCTTGTTTCTGCCAATTGCAGCAAAATACTGAAAGGAAAGTGGGTTTGCCTTCATATTTGACGCAGAACAACTCAGTTCAGCATGGAAATATCATTGCAACAGCTTTTATTTAGCCAGAAATCAAGAGTGTAAGTTTTTATGCGCTTAAAGCATTTTCAGGCCAAATGAGCTAATTTCTGCCAATTGCAGCAAAATACTGAAAGGAAAGTGTGTTTGCCTTCATATTTGACCCAGAACAACTCAGTTCAGCATGGAAATATCATTGCAACAGCTTTTATTTAGCCAGAAATCAAGAGTGTAAGTTTTTATGCGCTTAAAAGCATTTTCAGGCCGAATAAGCAAATATGCTTGTTTCTGCCAATTGCAGCAAAATACTGAAACGAAAGTGGGTTTGCCTTCATATTTGATCCAGAACAACTCAGTTCAGCATGGAAATATCATTGCAACAGCTTTTATTTAGCCAGAAATCAAGAGTGTAAGTTTTTATACGCCTAAAAGCATTTTCAGGCCGAATGAGCAAAAATGCTTATTTCTGCCAATTGCAGCAAAATACTGAAGGGAAAGTGGGTTTGCCTTCATATTTGACCCAGAACAACTCAGTTCAGCATGGAAATATCATTGCAACAGCTTTTATTTAGCCAGAAATCAAGAGTGTAAGTTTTTATGCGCTTAAAAGCATTTTCAGGCCGAATGAGCAAATATGCTTGTTTCTGCCAATTGCAGCAAAATACTGAAAGGAAAGTGGGTTTGCCTTCATATTTGACCCAGAACAACTCAGTTCAGCATGGAAATATCATTGCAACAGCTTTTATTTAGCCAGAAATCAAGATTGAAAGTTTTTATGCGCTTAAAAGCATTTTCAGGCCGAATGAGCAAATATGCTTGTTTCTGCCAATTGCAGCAAAATACTGAAAGGAAAGTGGGTTTGCCTTCATATTTGACGCAGAACAACTCAGTTCAGCATGGAAATATCATTGCAACAGCTTTTATTTAGCCAGAAATCAAGAGTGTAAGTTTTTATGCGCTTAAAGCATTTTCAGGCCAAATGAGCTAATTTCTGCCAATTGCAGCAAAATACTGAAAGGAAAGTGGGTTTGCCTTCATATTTGACCCAGAACAACTCAGTTCAGCATGGAAATATCATTGCAACAGCTTTTATTTAGCCAGAAATCAAGAGTGAAAGTTTTTATGCGCTTAAAAGCATTTTCAGGCCGAATGATTAAATATGCTTGTTTCTGCCAATTGCAGCAAAATACTGAAAGGAAAGTGGGTTTGCTCTCTTTTTGGCCCAGAACAACTCAGTTCAGCATGGAAATATCATTGCAACAGCTTTTATTTAGCCAGAAATCAAGAGTGTACGTTTTTATGCGCTTAAAAGCATTTTCAGGACAAATGCGCAAATATGCTTGTTTCTGCCAATTGCAGCAAAATACTGAAAGGAAAGTGGGTTTGCCTTCATATTTGACCCAGAACAACTCAGTTCAGCATGGAAATATCATTGCAACAGCTTTTATTTAGCCAGAAATCAAGATTGAAAGTTTTTATGCGCTTAAAAGCATTTTCAGGCCGAATGAGCAAATATGCTTGTTTCTGCCAATTGCAGCAAAATACTGAAAGGAAAGTGGGTTTGCCTTCATATTTGACGCAGAACAACTCAGTTCAGCATGGAAATATCATTGCAACAGCTTTTATTTAGCCACAAATCAAGAGTGTAAGTTTTTATGCGCTTAAAAGCATTTTCAGGCCAAATAAGCTGATTTCTGCCAATTGCAGCAAAATACTGAAAGGAAAGTGGGTTTGCCTTCATATTTGACCCAGAACAACTCAGTTCAGCATGGAAATATCATTGCAACAGCTTTTATTTAGCCAGAAATCAAGAGTGTTAATGTTTATGCGCTTAAAAACATTTTCAGGCCGAATGAGCAAATATGCTTATTTCTGCCAATTGCAGCAAAATACTGAAGGGAAAGTGGGTTTGAATTCATATTTGACCCAGAACAATTCAGTTCAGCATGGAAATATCATTGCAACAGCTTTTATTTAGCCAGAAATCAAGAGTGTAAATTTTTATGTGCTTAAAAGCATTTTCAGGCCGAATGAGCAAATATGCTTGTTTCTGCCAATTGCAGCAAAGTACTGAAAGGAAAGTGGGTTTGCCTTCATATTTGACCCAGAACAACTCAGTTCAGCATGGAAATATCATTGCAACAGCTTTTATTTAGCCAGAAATCAAGAGTATAAGTTTTTATGCGCTTAAAAGCATTTTCAGGACAAATGCGCAAATATGCTTGTTTCTGCCAATTGCAGCAAAATACTGAAAGGAAAGTGGGTTTTCCTTCATATTTGACCCAGAACAACTCAGTTCAGCATGGAAATATCATTGTAACAGCTTTTATTTAGCCAGAAATCAAGAGTGTAAGTTTTTTTGCGCTTAAAGCATTTTCAGGCCAAATGAGCTGATTTCTGCCAATTGCAGCAAAATACTGAAGGGAAAGTGGGTTTGCCTTCATATTTGACCCACTTCAACTCAGTTCAGCATGGAAATATCTTTGCAACAGCTTTTAATTAGCCAGAAATCAAGAGTGTAAGTTTTTATGCGCTTAAAAGCATTTTCAGGCCAAATGAGCAAATATGCTTGTTTCTGCCAATTGCAGCAAAATACTGAAAGGAAAGTGGGTTTGCCTTCATATTTGACCCAGAACAACTCAGTTCAGCATGGAAATATCATTGCAACAGCTTTTATTTAGCCAGAAATCAAGAGTGTAAGTTTTTATGCGCTTAAAAGCATTTTCAGGCCAAATGAGCTGATTTCTGCCAATTGCAGCAAAATACTGAAAGGAAAGTGGGTTTGCCTTCATATTTGACCCAGAACAACTCAGTTCAGCATGGAAATATCATTGCAACAGCTTTTATTTAGCCAGAAATCAAGAGTGTAAGTTTTTATGCGCCTAAAAGCATTTTCAGGCCGAATGAGCAAAAATGCTTATTTCTGCCAATTGCAGCAAAATACTGAAGGGAAAGTGGGTTTGCCTTCATATTTGACCCAGAACAACTCAGTTCAGCATGGAAATATCATTGCAACAGCTTTTATTTAGCCAGAAATCAAGAGTGTAAGTTTTTATGCGCTTAAAAGCATTTTCAGGCCGAATAAGCAAATATGCTTGTTTCTGCCAATTGCAGCAAAATACTGAAACGAAAGTGGGTTTGCCTTCATATTTGACCCAGAACAACTCAGTTCAGCATGGAAATATCATTGCAACAGCTTTTATTTAGCCAGAAATCAAGAGTGTAAGTTTTTATGCGCTTAAAAGCATTTTCAGGCCAAATGAGCTGATTTCTGCCAATTGCAGCAAAATACTGAAAGGAAAGTGGGTTTGCCTTCATATTTGACCCAGAACAACTCAGTTCAGCATGGAAATATCATTGCAACAGCTTTTATTTAGCCAGAAATCAAGAGTGTAAGTTTTTATGCGCCTAAACGCATTTTCAGGCCGAATGAGCAAAAATGCTTATTTCTGCCGATTGCAGCAAAATACTGAAGGGAAAGTGGGTTTGCCTTCATATTTGACCCAGAACAACTCAGTTCAGCATGGAAATATCATTGCAACAGCTTTTATTTAGCCAGAAATCAAGAGTGTAAGTTTTTATGCGCTTAAAGCATTTTCAGGCCAAATGAGCTAATTTCTGCCAATTGCAGCAAAATACTGAAGGGAAAGTGGGTTTGCCTTCATATTTGACCCAGAACAACTCAGTTCAGCATGGAAATATCATTGCAACAGCTTTTATTTAGCCAGAAATCAAGAGTGTAAGTTTTTATGCGCTTAAAAGCATTTTCAGGCCGAATGAGCAAATATGCTTGTTTCTGCCAATTGCAGCAAAATACTGAAAGGAAAGTGGGTTTGCCTTCATATTTGACCCAGAACAACTCAGTTCAGCATGGAAATATCATTGCAACAGCTTTTATTTAGCCAGAAATCAAGATTGAAAGTTTTTATGCGCTTAAAAGCATTTTCAGGCCGAATGAGCAAATATGCTTGTTTCTGCCAATTGCAGCAAAATACTGAAAGGAAAGTGGGTTTGCCTTCATATTTGACGCAGAACAACTCAGTTCAGCATGGAAATATCATTGCAACAGCTTTTATTTAGCCAGAAATCAAGAGTGTAAGTTTTTATGCGCTTAAAGCATTTTCAGGCCAAATGAGCTAATTTCTGCCAATTGCAGCAAAATACTGAAAGGAAAGTGTGTTTGCCTTCATATTTGACCCAGAACAACTCAGTTCAGCATGGAAATATCATTGCAACAGCTTTTATTTAGCCAGAAATCAAGAGTGTAAGTTTTTATGCGCTTAAAAGCATTTTCAGGCCGAATGAGCAAATATGCTTGTTTCTGCCAATTGCAGCAAAATACTGAAAGGAAAGTGGGTTTGCCTTCATATTTGACCCAGAACAACTCAGTTCAGCATGGAAATATCATTGCAACAGCTTTTATTTAGCCAGAAATCAAGAGTGAAAGTTTTTATGCGCTTAAAAGCATTTTCAGGCCGAATGATTAAATATGCTTGTTTCTGCCAATTGCAGCAAAATACTGAAAGGAAAGTGGGTTTGCTCTCTTTTTGGCCCAGAACAACTCAGTTCAGCATGGAAATATCATTGCAACAGCTTTTATTTAGCCAGAAATCAAGAGTGTACGTTTTTATGCGCTTAAAAGCATTTTCAGGCCAAATCAGCTGATTTCTGCCAATTGCAGTAAAAAACAAAAAGGAAAGTGGGTTTGCCTTCATATTTGAACCAGAACAACTCAGTTCAGCATGGAAATATCATTGCAACAGCTTTTATTTAGCCAGAAATCAAGAGTGTTAGTTTTTATGCGCTTAAAAGCATTTTCAGGCCGAATGAGCAAATATGCTTGTTTCTGCCAATTGCAGACAAATACTGAAAGGAAAGTGGGTTTGCCTTCATATTTGACACAGAACAACTCAGTTCAGCATTGAAATATCATTGCAACAGCTTTTATTTAGCCAGAAATCAAGAGTGTAAGTTTTTATGCGCTTAAAAGCATTTTCAGGCCAAATAAGCTGATTTCTGCCAATTGCAGCAAAATACTGAAAGGAAAGTGGGTTTGCCTTCATATTTGACCCAGAACAACTCAGTTCAGCATGGAAATATCATTGCAACAGCTTTTATTTAGCCAGAAATCAAGAGTGTAAGTTTTTATGCGCTTAAAGCATTTTCAGGCCAAATGAGCTGATTTCTGCCAATTGCAGCAAAATACTGAAAGGAAAGTGGGTTTGCTCTCATATTTGACCCAGAACAACTCAGTTCAGCATGGAAATATCATTGCAACAGCTTTTATTTAGCCAGAAATCAAGAGTGTAAGTTTTTATGCGCTTAAAAGCATTTTCAGGCCAAATCAGCGGATTTCTGCCAATTGCAGCAAAAAACAAAAAGGAAAGTGGGTTTGCCTTCATATTTGAACCAGAACAACTCAGTTCAGCATGGAAATATCATTGCAACAGCTTTTATTTAGCCAGAAATCAAGAGTGTAAGTTTTTATGCGCTTAAAGGATTTTCAGGCCAAATGAGCTGATTTCTGCAAATTGCAGCAAAATATTGAAAGGAAAGTGGGTTTGCCTTCATATTTGACGCAGAACAATTCAGTTCAGCATGGAAATATCATTGCAACAGCTTTTATTTAGCCAGAAATTAAGAGTGTAAGTTTTTATGCGCTTAAAAGCATTTTCAGGCCGAATGAGCAAATATGCTTGTTTCTGCCAATTGCAGCAAAATACTGAAGGGAAAGTGGGTTTGCCTTCATATTTGACCCAGAACAACTCAGTTCAGCATGGAAATATCATTGCAACAGCTTTTATTTAGCCAGAAATCAAGAGTATAAGTTTTTATGCGCTTAAAAGCATTTTCAGGCCAAATGAGCTGATTTCTGCCAATTGCCGCAAAATACTGAAGGGAAAGTGGGTTTGCCTTCATATTTGACCCAGAACAACTCAGTTCAGCATGGAAATATCATTGCAACAGCTTTTATTTAGCCAGAAATCAGGAGTGTAAGTTTTTATGCGCTTAAAAGCATTTTCAGGCCAAATGAGCTGATTTCTGCCAATTGCAGCAAAAATACTGAAGGGAAAGTGGGTTTGCCTTCATATTTGACCCAGAACAACTCAGTTCAGCATGGAAATATCATTGCAACAGCTTTTATTTAACCAGAAATCAAGAGTGTAAGTTTTTATGCGCTTAAAAGCATTTTCAGGCCGAATGAGCAAATATGCTTGTTTCTGCCAATTGCAGCAAAATACTGAAAGGAAAATGGGTTTGCCTTCATATTTGAAACAGAACAACTCAGTTCAGCATGGAAATATCATTGCAACAGCTTTTATTTAGCCAGAAATCAAGAGTGTAAGTTTTTATGCGCTTAAAGCATTTTCAGGCCAAATGAGCTGCTTTCTGCCAATTGCAGCAAAATACTGAAGGGAAAGTGGGTTTGCCTTCATATTTTACCCAGAACAACTCAGTTCAGGATGGAAATATCATTGCAAAAGCTTTTATTTAGCCAGAAATCAAGAGTGTAAGTTTTTATGCGCTTAAAAGCATATTCAGGCCGAATGAGCAAATATGCTTGTTTCTGCCAATTGTAGCAAAATACTGAAGGGAAAGTGGGTTTGCCTTCATATTCGACCCAGAACAACTCAGTTCAGCATGGAAATATCATTGCAACAGCTTTTATTTAGCCAGAAATCAAGAGTGTAAGTTTTTATGCGCTTAAAAGCATTTTCAGGCCAAATGAGCTGATTTCTGCCAATTGCAGCAAAAAACAAAAGGGAAAGTGGGTTTGCCTTCATATTTGACCCAGAACAACTCAGTTCAGCATGGAAATATCATTGCAACAGCTTTTATTTAGCCACAGTTGAAGAGTGTAAGTTTTTATGCGCTTAAAAGCATTTTCAGGCCGAGTGAGCAAATATGCTTGTTTCTGCCAATTGCAGCAAAATACTGAAGGGAAAGTGTGTTTGCCTTCATATTTGACCCGGAACAACTCAGTTCCGCATGGAAATATCATTGCAACAGCTTTTATTTATCCACAGTTGAAGAGTGTAAGTTTTTATGCGCTTAAAAGCATTTTCAGGCCGAATGAGCAAATATGCTTGTTTCTGCCAATTGCAGCAAAATACTGAAAGGAAAGTGGGTTTGCCTTCATATTTGACCCAGAACAACTCAGTTCAGCATGGAAATATCATTGCAACAGCTTTTATTTAGCCAGAAATCAAGAGTATAAGTTTTTATGCGCTTAAAAGCATTTTCAGGCCGAATGAGCAAATATGCTTGTTTCTGCCAATTGCAGCAAAATACTGAAGGGAAAGTGGGTTTGCCTTCATATTTGACCCAGAACAACTCAGTTCAGCATGGAAATATCATTGCAACAGCTTTTATTTAGCCAGAAATCAAGAGTGTACGTTTTTATGCGCTTAAAAGCATTTTCAGGCCGAATGATTAAATATGCTTGTTTCTGCCAATTGCAGCAATAATACTGAAAGGAAAGTGGGTTTGCCTTCATATTTGACCCAGAACAACTCAGTTCAGCATGGAAATATCATTGCAACAGCTTTTATTTAGCTAGAAATCAAGAGTGTAACTTTTTATTCGCTAAAAGCATTTTCAGGCCAAATGAGCTGATTTCTGCCAATTGTATCAAAATACTAAAGGGAAAGTTGGTTTGGCTTCATATTTGACCCAGAACAACTAAGTTCAGCATGGAAATATCATTGCAACAGCTTTTATTTAGCCACAGTTGAAGAGTGTAAGTTTTTATGCGCTTAAAAGCATTTTCAGGCCGAATGAGCAAATATGCTTTTTTCTGCCAATTGCAGCAAAATACTTAAGGGAAAGTGTGTTTGCCTTCATATTTGACCCAGAACAACTCAGTTCAGCATGGAAATATCATTGCAACAGCTTTTATTTAGTCAGAAATCAAGAGTGTAAGTTTTTATGCGCTTAAAAGCATTTTCAGGCCAAATGAGCTGATTTCTGCCAATTGCAGACAAATACTGAAAGGAAAGTGGGTTTGCCTTCATATTTGACCCAGAACAACTCAGTTCAGCATGGAAATATCATTGCAACAGCTTTTATTTAGCCACAGTTGAAGAGTGTAAGTTTTTATGCGCTTAAAAGCATTTTCAGGCCGAATGAGCAAATATGCTTGTTTCTGCCAATTGCAGAAAAAATACTGAAGGGAAAGTGTGTTTGCCTTCATATTTGACCAAGAACAACTCAGTTCAGCATGGAAATATCATTGCAACAGCTTTTATTTAGCCAGAAATCAAGAGTGTAAGTTTTTATGCGCTTAAAAGCATTTTCAGGCCGAATGAGCAAATATGCTTGTTTCTGCCAATTGCAGCAAAATAGTGAAAGGAAAGTGGGTTTGCCTTCATATTTGACCCAGAACAACTCAGTTCAGCATGGAAATATCATTGCATCAGCTATTATTTAGCCAGAAATCAAGAGTGTAAGTTTTTATGCGCTTAAAACCATTTTCAGGCCAAATGAGCTGATTTCTTCCAATTGCAGCAAAATACTGAAAGGAAAGTGGGTTTGCCTTCATATTTGACCCAGAACAACTCAGTTCAGCATGGAAATATCATTGCAACAGCTTTTATTTAGCCACAGTTGAAGAGTGTAAGTTTTTATGCGCTTAAAAGCATTTTCAGGCCGAATGAGCAAATATGCTTGTTTCTGCCAATTGCAGCAAAATACTGAAGGGAAAGTGTGTTTGCCTTCATATTTGACCAAGAACAACTCAGTTCAGCATGGAAATATCATTGCAACAGCTTTTATTTAGCCAGAAATCAAGAGTGTAAGTTTTTATGCGCTTAAAAGCATTTTCAGGCCAAATGAGCTGATTTCTGCCAATTGCAGAAAAATACTGAAAGGAAAGTGGGTTTGCCTTCATATTTGACCCAGAACAACTCAGTTCAGCATGGAAATATCATTGCAACAGCTTTTATTTAGCCAGAAATCAAGAGTGTAAGTTTTTATGCGCTTAAAAGCATTTTCAGGCCGAATGAATAAATATGCTTGTTTCTGCCAATTGCAGCAAAATACTGAAAGGAAAGTGGGTTTGCCTTCATATTTGACCCAGAACAACTCAGTTCAGCATGGAAATATCATTGCAACAGCTTTTATTTAGCTAGAAATCAAGAGTGTAAGGTTTTATGCGCTTAAAAGCATTTTCAGGCCAAATGAGCTGATTTCTGCCAATTGTATCAAAATACTAAAGGGAAAGTTGGTTTGCCTTCATATTTGACCCAGAACAACTAAGTTCAGCATGGAAATATCATTGCAACAGCTTTTATTTAGTCAGAAATCAAGAGTGTAAGTTTTTATGCGCTTAAAAGCATTTTCAGGCCAAATGAGCTGATTTCTGCCAATTGCAGACAAATACTGAAAGGAAAGTGGGTTTGCCTTCATATTTGACCCAGAACAACTCAGTTCAGCATGGAAATATCATTGCAACAGCTTTTATTTAGCCACAGTTGAAGAGTGTAAGTTTTTTTGCGCTTAAAAGCATTTTCAGGCCGAATGAGCAAATATGCTTGTTTCTGCCAATTGCAGCAAAATACTGAAGGGAAAGTGTGTTTGCCTTCATATTTGACCAAGAACAACTCAGTTCAGCATGGAAATATCATTGCAACAGCTTTTATTTAGCCAGAAATCAAGAGTGTAAGTTTTTATGCGCTTAAAAGCATTTTCAGGCCGAATGAGCAAACATGCTTGTTTCTGCCAATTGCAGCAAAATAGTGAAAGGAAAGTGGGTTTGCCTTCATATTTGACCCAGAACAACTCAGTTCAGCATGGAAATATCATTGCATCAGCTATTATTTAGCCAGAAATCAAGAGTGTAAGTTTTTATGCGCTTAAAAGCATTTTCAGGCCGAATGAGCAAATATGCTTGTTTCTGCCAATTGTAGCAAAATACTGAAGGGAAAGTGGGTTTGCCTTCATATTCGACCCAGAACAACTCAGTTCAGCATGGAAATATCATTGCAACAGCTTTTATTTAGCCAGAAATCAAGAGTGTAAGTTTTTATGCGCTTAAAAGCATTTTCAGGCCAAATGAGCTGATTTCTGCCAATTGCAGCAAAAAACAAAAGGGAAAGTGGGTTTGCCTTCATATTTGACCCAGAACAACTCAGTTCAGCATGGAAATATCATTGCAACAGCTTTTATTTAGCCACAGTTGAAGAGTGTAAGTTTTTATGCGCTTAAAAGCATTTTCAGGCCGAGTGAGCAAATATGCTTGTTTCTGCCAATTGCAGCAAAATACTGAAGGGAAAGTGTGTTTGCCTTCATATTTGACCCGGAACAACTCAGTTCCGCATGGAAATATCATTGCAACAGCTTTTATTTATCCACAGTTGAAGAGTGTAAGTTTTTATGCGCTTAAAAGCATTTTCAGGCCGAATGAGCAAATATGCTTGTTTCTGCCAATTGCAGCAAAATACTGAAAGGAAAGTGGGTTTGCCTTCATATTTGACCCAGAACAACTCAGTTCAGCATGGAAATATCATTGCAACAGCTTTCATTTAGCCAGAAATCAAGAGTATAAGTTTTTATGCGCTTAAAAGCATTTTCAGGCCGAATGAGCAAATATGCTTGTTTCTGCCAATTGCAGCAAAATACTGAAGGGAAAGTGGGTTTGCCTTCATATTTGACCCAGAACAACTCAGTTCAGCATGGAAATATCATTGCAACAGCTTTTATTTAGCCAGAAATCAAGAGTGTACGTTTTTATGCGCTTAAAAGCATTTTCAGGCCGAATGATTAAATATGCTTGTTTCTGCCAATTGCAGCAATAATACTGAAAGGAAAGTGGGTTTGCCTTCATATTTGACCCAGAACAACTCAGTTCAGCATGGAAATATCATTGCAACAGCTTTTATTTAGCTAGAAATCAAGAGTGTAACTTTTTATTCGCTAAAAGCATTTTCAGGCCAAATGAGCTGATTTCTGCCAATTGTATCAAAATACTAAAGGGAAAGTTGGTTTGGCTTCATATTTGACCCAGAACAACTAAGTTCAGCATGGAAATATCATTGCAACAGCTTTTATTTAGCCACAGTTGAAGAGTGTAAGTTTTTATGCGCTTAAAAGCATTTTCAGGCCGAATGAGCAAATATGCTTTTTTCTGCCAATTGCAGCAAAATACTTAAGGGAAAGTGTGTTTGCCTTCATATTTGACCCAGAACAACTCAGTTCAGCATGGAAATATCATTGCAACAGCTTTTATTTAGTCAGAAATCAAGAGTGTAAGTTTTTATGCGCTTAAAAGCATTTTCAGGCCAAATGAGCTGATTTCTGCCAATTGCAGACAAATACTGAAAGGAAAGTGGGTTTGCCTTCATATTTGACCCAGAACAACTCAGTTCAGCATGGAAATATCATTGCAACAGCTTTTATTTAGCCACAGTTGAAGAGTGTAAGTTTTTATGCGCTTAAAAGCATTTTCAGGCCGAATGAGCAAATATGCTTGTTTCTGCCAATTGCAGAAAAAATACTGAAGGGAAAGTGTGTTTGCCTTCATATTTGACCAAGAACAACTCAGTTCAGCATGGAAATATCATTGCAACAGCTTTTATTTAGCCAGAAATCAAGAGTGTAAGTTTTTATGCGCTTAAAAGCATTTTCAGGCCGAATGAGCAAATATGCTTGTTTCTGCCAATTGCAGCAAAATAGTGAAAGGAAAGTGGGTTTGCCTTCATATTTGACCCAGAACAACTCAGTTCAGCATGGAAATATCATTGCATCAGCTATTATTTAGCCAGAAATCAAGAGTGTAAGTTTTTATGCGCTTAAAACCATTTTCAGGCCAAATGAGCTGATTTCTTCCAATTGCAGCAAAATACTGAAAGGAAAGTGGGTTTGCCTTCATATTTGACCCAGAACAACTCAGTTCAGCATGGAAATATCATTGCAACAGCTTTTATTTAGCCACAGTTGAAGAGTGTAAGTTTTTATGCGCTTAAAAGCATTTTCAGGCCGAATGAGCAAATATGCTTGTTTCTGCCAATTGCAGCAAAATACTGAAGGGAAAGTGTGTTTGCCTTCATATTTGACCAAGAACAACTCAGTTCAGCATGGAAATATCATTGCAACAGCTTTTATTTAGCCAGAAATCAAGAGTGTAAGTTTTTATGCGCTTAAAAGCATTTTCAGGCCAAATGAGCTGATTTCTGCCAATTGCAGCAAAAAACAAAAGGGAAAGTGGGTTTGCCTTCATATTTGACCCAGAACAACTCAGATCAGCATGGAAATATCATTGCAACAGCTTTTATTTAGCCAGAAATCAAGAGTGTAAGATTTCATGTGCTTAAAAGCATTTTCAGGCCGAATGAGCAAATATGCTTGTTTCTGCCAATTGCTGCAAAATACTGAAGGGAAAGTGTGTTTGCCTTCATATTTGACCCGGAACAACTCAGTTCAGCATGGAAATATCATTGCAACAGCTTTTATTTAGCCAGAAATCAAGAGTGTACGTTTTTATGCGCTTAAAAGCATTTTCAGGCCAAATGAGCTGATTTCTGCCAATTGCAGAAAAATACTGAAAGGAAAGTGGGTTTGCCTTCATATTTGACCCAGAACAACTCAGTTCAGCATGGAAATATCATTGCAACAGCTTTTATTTAGCCAGAAATCAAGAGTGTAAGTTTTTATGCGCTTAAAAGCATTTTCAGGCCGAATGAATAAATATGCTTGTTTCTGCCAATTGCAGCAAAATACTGAAAGGAAAGTGGGTTTGCCTTCATATTTGACCCAGAACAACTCAGTTCAGCATGGAAATATCATTGCAACAGCTTTTATTTAGCTAGAAATCAAGAGTGTAAGGTTTTATGCGCTTAAAAGCATTTTCAGGCCAAATGAGCTGATTTCTGCCAATTGTATCAAAATACTAAAGGGAAAGTTGGTTTGCCTTCATATTTGACCCAGAACAACTAAGTTCAGCATGGAAATATCATTGCAACAGCTTTTATTTAGTCAGAAATCAAGAGTGTAAGTTTTTATGCGCTTAAAAGCATTTTCAGGCCAAATGAGCTGATTTCTGCCAATTGCAGACAAATACTGAAAGGAAAGTGGGTTTGCCTTCATATTTGACCCAGAACAACTCAGTTCAGCATGGAAATATCATTGCAACAGCTTTTATTTAGCCACAGTTGAAGAGTGTAAGTTTTTATGCGCTTAAAAGCATTTTCAGGCCGAATGAGCAAATATGCTTGTTTCTGCCAATTGCAGCAAAATACTGAAGGGAAAGTGTGTTTGCCTTCATATTTGACCAAGAACAACTCAGTTCAGCATGGAAATATCATTGCAACAGCTTTTATTTAGCCAGAAATCAAGAGTGTAAGTTTTTATGCGCTTAAAAGCATTTTCAGGCCGAATGAGCAAACATGCTTGTTTCTGCCAATTGCAGCAAAATAGTGAAAGGAAAGTGGGTTTGCCTTCATATTTGACCCAGAACAACTCAGTTCAGCATGGAAATATCATTGCATCAGCTATTATTTAGCCAGAAATCAAGAGTGTAAGTTTTTATGCGCTTAAAAGCATTTTCAGGCCGAATGAGCAAATATGCTTGTTTCTGCCAATTGTAGCAAAATACTGAAGGGAAAGTGGGTTTGCCTTCATATTCGACCCAGAACAACTCAGTTCAGCATGGAAATATCATTGCAACAGCTTTTATTTAGCCAGAAATCAAGAGTGTAAGTTTTTATGCGCTTAAAAGCATTTTCAGGCCAAATGAGCTGATTTCTGCCAATTGCAGCAAAAAACAAAAGGGAAAGTGGGTTTGCCTTCATATTTGACCCAGAACAACTCAGTTCAGCATGGAAATATCATTGCAACAGCTTTTATTTAGCCACAGTTGAAGAGTGTAAGTTTTTATGCGCTTAAAAGCATTTTCAGGCCGAGTGAGCAAATATGCTTGTTTCTGCCAATTGCAGCAAAATACTGAAGGGAAAGTGTGTTTGCCTTCATATTTGACCCGGAACAACTCAGTTCCGCATGGAAATATCATTGCAACAGCTTTTATTTATCCACAGTTGAAGAGTGTAAGTTTTTATGCGCTTAAAAGCATTTTCAGGCCGAATGAGCAAATATGCTTGTTTCTGCCAATTGCAGCAAAATACTGAAAGGAAAGTGGGTTTGCCTTCATATTTGACCCAGAACAACTCAGTTCAGCATGGAAATATCATTGCAACAGCTTTTATTTAGCCAGAAATCAAGAGTATAAGTTTTTATGCGCTTAAAAGCATTTTCAGGCCGAATGAGCAAATATGCTTGTTTCTGCCAATTGCAGCAAAATACTGAAGGGAAAGTGGGTTTGCCTTCATATTTGACCCAGAACAACTCAGTTCAGCATGGAAATATCATTGCAACAGCTTTTATTTAGCCACAGTTGAAGAGTGTAAGTTTTTATGCGCTTAAAAGCATTTTCAGGCCGAATGAGCAAATATGCTTTTTTCTGCCAATTGCAGCAAAATACTTAAGGGAAAGTGTGTTTGCCTTCATATTTGACCCAGAACAACTCAGTTCAGCATGGAAATATCATTGCAACAGCTTTTATTTAGTCAGAAATCAAGAGTGTAAGTTTTTATGCGCTTAAAAGCATTTTCAGGCCAAATGAGCTGATTTCTGCCAATTGCAGACATATACTGAAAGGAAAGTGGGTTTGCCTTCATATTTGACCCAGAACAACTCAGTTCAGCATGGAAATATCATTGCAACAGCTTTTATTTAGCCACAGTTGAAGAGTGTAAGTTTTTATGCGCTTAAAAGCATTTTCAGGCCGAATGAGCAAATATGCTTGTTTCTGCCAATTGCAGAAAAAATACTGAAGGGAAAGTGTGTTTGCCTTCATATTTGACCAAGAACAACTCAGTTCAGCATGGAAATATCATTGCAACAGCTTTTATTTAGCCAGAAATCAAGAGTGTAAGTTTTTATGCGCTTAAAAGCATTTTCAGGCCGAATGAGCAAATATGCTTGTTTCTGCCAATTGCAGCAAAATAGTGAAAGGAAAGTGGGTTTGCCTTCATATTTGACCCAGAACAACTCAGTTCAGCATGGAAATATCATTGCATCAGCTATTATTTAGCCAGAAATCAAGAGTGTAAGTTTTTATGCGCTTAAAACCATTTTCAGGCCAAATGAGCTGATTTCTTCCAATTGCAGCAAAATACTGAAAGGAAAGTGGGTTTGCCTTCATATTTGACCCAGAACAACTCAGTTCAGCATGGAAATATCATTGCAACAGCTTTTATTTAGCCACAGTTGAAGAGTGTAAGTTTTTATGCGCTTAAAAGCATTTTCAGGCCGAATGAGCAAATATGCTTGTTTCTGCCAATTGCAGCAAAATACTGAAGGGAAAGTGTGTTTGCCTTCATATTTGACCAAGAACAACTCAGTTCAGCATGGAAATATCATTGCAACAGCTTTTATTTAGCCAGAAATCAAGAGTGTAAGTTTTTATGCGCTTAAAAGCATTTTCAGGCCAAATGAGCTGATTTCTGCCAATTGCAGCAAAATACTGAAGGGAAAGTGTGTTTGCCTTCATATTTGACCAAGAACAACTCAGTTCAGCATGGAAATATCATTGCAACAGCTTTTATTTAGCCAGAAATCAAGAGTGTAAGATTTCATGTGCTTAAAAGCATTTTCAGGCCGAATGAGCAAATATGCTTGTTTCTGCCAATTGCAGCAAAATACTGAAGGGAAAGTGTGTTTGCCTTCATATTTGACCCGGAACAACTCAGTTCAGCATGGAAATATCATTGCAACAGCTTTTATTTAGCCAGAAATCAAGAGTGTACGTTTTTATGCGCTTAAAAGCATTTTCAGGCCAAATGAGCTGATTTCTGCCAATTGCAGAAAAATACTGAAAGGAAAGTGGGTTTGCCTTCATATTTGACCCAGAACAACTCAGTTCAGCATGGAAATATCATTGCAACAGCTTTTATTTAGCCAGAAATCAAGAGTGTAAGTTTTTATGCGCTTAAAAGCATTTTCAGGCCGAATGAATAAATATGCTTGTTTCTGCCAATTGCAGCAAAATACTGAAAGGAAAGTGGGTTTGCCTTCATATTTGACCCAGAACAACTCAGTTCAGCATGGAAATATCATTGCAACAGCTTTTATTTAGCTAGAAATCAAGAGTGTAAGGTTTTATGCGCTTAAAAGCATTTTCAGGCCAAATGAGCTGATTTCTGCCAATTGTATCAAAATACTAAAGGGAAAGTTGGTTTGCCTTCATATTTGACCCAGAACAACTAAGTTCAGCATGGAAATATCATTGCAACAGCTTTTATTTAGTCAGAAATCAAGAGTGTAAGTTTTTATGCGCTTAAAAGCATTTTCAGGCCAAATGAGCTGATTTCTGCCAATTGCAGACAAATACTGAAAGGAAAGTGGGTTTGCCTTCATATTTGACCCAGAACAACTCAGTTCAGCATGGAAATATCATTGCAACAGCTTTTATTTAGCCACAGTTGAAGAGTGTAAGTTTTTATGCGCTTAAAAGCATTTTCAGGCCGAATGAGCAAATATGCTTGTTTCTGCCAATTGCAGCAAAATACTGAAGGGAAAGTGTGTTTGCCTTCATATTTGACCAAGAACAACTCAGTTCAGCATGGAAATATCATTGCAACAGCTTTTATTTAGCCAGAAATCAAGAGTGTAAGTTTTTATGCGCTTAAAAGCATTTTCAGGCCGAATGAGCAAACATGCTTGTTTCTGCCAATTGCAGCAAAATAGTGAAAGGAAAGTGGGTTTGCCTTCATATTTGACCCAGAACAACTCAGTTCAGCATGGAAATATCATTGCATCAGCTATTATTTAGCCAGAAATCAAGAGTGTAAGTTTTTATGCGCTTAAAACCATTTTCAGGCCAAATGAGCTGATTTCTTCCAATTGCAGCAAAATACTGAAAGGAAAGTGGGTTTGCCTTCATATTTGACCCAGAACAACTCAGTTCAGCATGGAAATATCATTGCAACAGCTTTTATTTAGCCACAGTTGAAGAGTGTAAGTTTTTATGCGCTTAAAAGCATTTTCAGGCCGAATGAGCAAATATGCTTGTTTCTGCCAATTGCAGCAAAATACTGAAGGGAAAGTGTGTTTGCCTTCATATTTGACCAAGAACAACTCAGTTCAGCATGGAAATATCATTGCAACAGCTTTTATTTAGCCAGAAATCAAGAGTGTAAGTTTTTATGCGCTTAAAAGCATTTTCAGGCCGAATGAGCAAATATGCTTGTTTCTGCCAATTGCAGCAAAATACTGAAGGGAAAGTGTGTTTGCCTTCATATTTGACCAAGAACAACTCAGTTCAGCATGGAAATATCATTGCAACAGCTTTTATTTAGCCAGAAATCAAGAGTGTAAGTTTTTATGCGCTTAAAAGCATTTTCAGGCCAAATGAGCTGATTTCTGCCAATTGCAGCAAAATACTGAAAGGAAAGTGGGTTTGCCTTCATATTTGACGCAGAACAACTCAGTTCAGCATGGAAATATCATTGCAACAGCTTTTATTTAGCCAGAAATCAAGAGTGTAAGGTTTTATGCGCTTAAAGGCATTTTCAGGCCAAATGAGCTGATTTCTGGCAATTGCAGACAAATACTGAAAGGAAAGTGGGTTTGCCTTCATATTTGACCCAGAACAACTCAGTTCAGCATGGAAATATCATTGCAACAGCTTTTATTTAGCCAGAAATCAAGAGTGTAAGTTTTTATGCGCTTAAAAGCATATTCAGGCCGAATGAGCAAATATGCTTGTTTCTGCCAATTGTAGCAAAATACTGAAGGGAAAGTGGGTTTGCCTTCATATTCGACCCAGAACAACTCAGTTCAGCATGGAAATATCATTGCAACAGCTTTTATTTAGCCAGAAATCAAGAGTGTAAGTTTTTATGCGCTTAAAAGCATTTTCAGGCCAAATGAGCTGATTTCTGCCAATTGCAGCAAAAAACAAAAGGGAAAGTGGGTTTGCCTTCATATTTGACCCAGAACAACTCAGTTCAGCATGGAAATATCATTGCAACAGCTTTTATTTAGCCACAGTTGAAGAGTGTAAGTTTTTATGCGCTTAAAAGCATTTTCAGGCCGAGTGAGCAAATATGCTTGTTTCTGCCAATTGCAGCAAAATACTGAAGGGAAAGTGTGTTTGCCTTCATATTTGACCCGGAACAACTCAGTTCCGCATGGAAATATCATTGCAACAGCTTTTATTTATCCACAGTTGAAGAGTGTAAGTTTTTATGCGCTTAAAAGCATTTTCAGGCCGAATGAGCAAATATGCTTGTTTCTGCCAATTGCAGCAAAATACTGAAGGGAAAGTGTGTTTGCCTTCATATTTGACCAAGAACAACTCAGTTCAGCATGGAAATATCATTGCAACAGCTTTTATTTAGCCAGAAATCAAGAGTGTAAGTTTTTATGCGCTTAAAAGCATTTTCAGGCCGAATGAGCAAATATGCTTGTTTCTGCCAATTGCAGCAAAATACTGAAGGGAAAGTGTGTTTGCCTTCATATTTGACCAAGAACAACTCAGTTCAGCATGGAAATATCATTGCAACAGCTTTTATTTAGCCAGAAATCAAGAGTGTAAGTTTTTATGCGCTTAAAAGCATTTTCAGGCCAAATGAGCTGATTTCTGCCAATTGCAGCAAAATACTGAAAGGAAAGTGGGTTTGCCTTCATATTTGACGCAGAACAACTCAGTTCAGCATGGAAATATCATTGCAACAGCTTTTATTTAGCCAGAAATCAAGAGTGTAAGGTTTTATGCGCTTAAAGGCATTTTCAGGCCAAATGAGCTGATTTCTGGCAATTGCAGACAAATACTGAAAGGAAAGTGGGTTTGCCTTCATATTTGACCCAGAACAACTCAGTTCAGCATGGAAATATCATTGCAACAGCTTTTATTTAGCCAGAAATCAAGAGTGTAAGTTTTTATGCGCTTAAAAGCATATTCAGGCCGAATGAGCAAATATGCTTGTTTCTGCCAATTGTAGCAAAATACTGAAGGGAAAGTGGGTTTGCCTTCATATTCGACCCAGAACAACTCAGTTCAGCATGGAAATATCATTGCAACAGCTTTTATTTAGCCAGAAATCAAGAGTGTAAGTTTTTATGCGCTTAAAAGCATTTTCAGGCCAAATGAGCTGATTTCTGCCAATTGCAGCAAAAAACAAAAGGGAAAGTGGGTTTGCCTTCATATTTGACCCAGAACAACTCAGTTCAGCATGGAAATATCATTGCAACAGCTTTTATTTAGCCACAGTTGAAGAGTGTAAGTTTTTATGCGCTTAAAAGCATTTTCAGGCCGAGTGAGCAAATATGCTTGTTTCTGCCAATTGCAGCAAAATACTGAAGGGAAAGTGTGTTTGCCTTCATATTTGACCCGGAACAACTCAGTTCCGCATGGAAATATCATTGCAACAGCTTTTATTTATCCACAGTTGAAGAGTGTAAGTTTTTATGCGCTTAAAAGCATTTTCAGGCCGAATGAGCAAATATGCTTGTTTCTGCCAATTGCAGCAAAATACTGAAAGGAAAGTGGGTTTGCCTTCATATTTGACCCAGAACAACTCAGTTCAGCATGGAAATATCATTGCAACAGCTTTTATTTAGCCAGAAATCAAGAGTATAAGTTTTTATGCGCTTAAAAGCATTTTCAGGCCGAATGAGCAAATATGCTTGTTTCTGCCAATTGCAGCAAAATACTGAAGGGAAAGTGGGTTTGCCTTCATATTTGACCCAGAACAACTCAGTTCAGCATGGAAATATCATTGCAACAGCTTTTATTTAGCCAGAAATCAAGAGTGTACGTTTTTATGCGCTTAAAAGCATTTTCAGGCCGAATGATTAAATATGCTTGTTTCTGCCAATTGCAGCAATAATACTGAAAGGAAAGTGGGTTTGCCTTCATATTTGACCCAGAACAACTCAGTTCAGCATGGAAATATCATTGCAACAGCTTTTATTTAGCTAGAAATCAAGAGTGTAACTTTTTATTCGCTAAAAGCATTTTCAGGCCAAATGAGCTGATTTCTGCCAATTGTATCAAAATACTAAAGGGAAAGTTGGTTTGGCTTCATATTTGACCCAGAACAACTAAGTTCAGCATGGAAATATCATTGCAACAGCTTTTATTTAGCCACAGTTGAAGAGTGTAAGTTTTTATGCGCTTAAAAGCATTTTCAGGCCGAATGAGCAAATATGCTTTTTTCTGCCAATTGCAGCAAAATACTTAAGGGAAAGTGTGTTTGCCTTCATATTTGACCCAGAACAACTCAGTTCAGCATGGAAATATCATTGCAACAGCTTTTATTTAGTCAGAAATCAAGAGTGTAAGTTTTTATGCGCTTAAAAGCATTTTCAGGCCAAATGAGCTGATTTCTGCCAATTGCAGACAAATACTGAAAGGAAAGTGGGTTTGCCTTCATATTTGACCCAGAACAACTCAGTTCAGCATGGAAATATCATTGCAACAGCTTTTATTTAGCCACAGTTGAAGAGTGTAAGTTTTTATGCGCTTAAAAGCATTTTCAGACCGAATGAGCAAATATGCTTGTTTCTGCCAATTGCAGAAAAAATACTGAAGGGAAAGTGTGTTTGCCTTCATATTTGACCAAGAACAACTCAGTTCAGCATGGAAATATCATTGCAACAGCTTTTATTTAGCCAGAAATCAAGAGTGTAAGTTTTTATGCGCTTAAAAGCATTTTCAGGCCGAATGAGCAAATATGCTTGTTTCTGCCAATTGCAGCAAAATAGTGAAAGGAAAGTGGGTTTGCCTTCATATTTGACCCAGAACAACTCAGTTCAGCATGGAAATATCATTGCATCAGCTATTATTTAGCCAGAAATCAAGAGTGTAAGTTTTTATGCGCTTAAAAGCATTTTCAGGCCAAATGAGCTGATTTCTTCCAATTGCAGCAAAATACTGAAAGGAAAGTGGGTTTGCCTTCATATTTGACCCAGAACAACTCAGTTCAGCATGGAAATATCATTGCAACAGCTTTTATTTAGCCACAGTTGAAGAGTGTAAGTTTTTATGCGCTTAAAAGCATTTTCAGGCCGAATGAGCAAATATGCTTGTTTCTGCCAATTGCAGCAAAATACTGAAGGGAAAGTGTGTTTGCCTTCATATTTGACCAAGAACAACTCAGTTCAGCATGGAAATATCATTGCAACAGCTTTTATTTAGCCAGAAATCAAGAGTGTAAGTTTTTATGCGCTTAAAAGCATTTTCAGGCCAAATGACCTGATTTCTGCCAATTGCAGCAAAAAACAAAAGGGAAAGTGGGTTTGCCTTCATATTTGACCCAGAACAACTCAGTTCAGCATGGAAATATCATTGCAACAGCTTTTATTTAGCCAGAAATCAAGAGTGTAAGATTTCATGTGCTTAAAAGCATTTTCAGGCCGAATGAGCAAATATGCTTGTTTCTGCCAATTGCAGCAAAATACTGAAGGGAAAGTGTGTTTGCCTTCATATTTGACCCGGAACAACTCAGTTCAGCATGGAAATATCATTGCAACAGCTTTTATTTAGCCAGAAATCAAGAGTGTACGTTTTTATGCGCTTAAAAGCATTTTCAGGCCAAATGAGCTGATTTCTGCCAATTGCAGAAAAATACTGAAAGGAAAGTGGGTTTGCCTTCATATTTGACCCAGAACAACTCAGTTCAGCATGGAAATATCATTGCAACAGCTTTTATTTAGCCAGAAATCAAGAGTGTAAGTTTTTATGCGCTTAAAAGCATTTTCAGGCCAAATGAGCTGATTTCTGCCAATTGCAGACAAATACTGAAAGGAAAGTGGGTTTGCCTTCATATTTGACCCAGAACAACTCAGTTCAGCATGGAAATATCATTGCAACAGCTTTTATTTAGCCACAGTTGAAGAGTGTAAGTTTTTATGCGCTTAAAAGCATTTTCAGGCCGAATGAGCAAATATGCTTGTTTCTGCCAATTGCAGCAAAATACTGAAGGGAAAGTGTGTTTGCCTTCATATTTGACCAAGAACAACTCAGTTCAGCATGGAAATATCATTGCAACAGCTTTTATTTAGCCAGAAATCAAGAGTGTAAGTTTTTATGCGCTTAAAAGCATTTTCAGGCCGAATGAGCAAATATGCTTGTTTCTGCCAATTGCAGCAAAATAGTGAAAGCAAAGTGGGTTTGCCTTCATATTTGACCCAGAACAACTCAGTTCAGCATGGAAATATCATTGCATCAGCTATTATTTAGCCAGAAATCAAGAGTGTAAGTTTTTATGCGCTTAAAACCATTTTCAGGCCAAATGAGCTGATTTCTTCCAATTGCAGCAAAATACTGA
Organism: Channa argus; assembly: GCF_033026475.1. NCBI lineage: Eukaryota > Metazoa > Chordata > Actinopteri > Anabantiformes > Channidae > Channa > Channa argus. The sequence continues at coordinate 1,791,404 of NW_027125221.1, forward strand.
AAGGAAAGTGGGTTTGCCTTCATATTTGACCCAGAACAACTCAGTTCAGCATGGAAATATCATTGCAACAGCTTTTATTTAGCCACAGTTGAAGAGTGTAAGTTTTTATGCGCTTAAAAGCATTTTCAGGCCGAATGAGCAAATATGCTTGTTTCTGCCAATTGCAGCAAAATACTGAAGGGAAAGTGTGTTTGCCTTCATATTTGACCAAGAACAACTCAGTTCAGCATGGAAATATCATTGCAACAGCTTTTATTTAGCCAGAAATCAAGAGTGTAAGTTTTTATGCGCTTAAAAGCATTTTCAGGCCGAATGAGCAAATATGCTTGTTTCTGCCAATTGCAGCAAAATACTGAAGGGAAAGTGTGTTTGCCTTCATATTTGACCAAGAACAACTCAGTTCAGCATGGAAATATCATTGCAACAGCTTTTATTTAGCCAGAAATCAAGAGTGTAAGTTTTTATGCGCTTAAAAGCATTTTCAGGCCGAATGAGCAAATATGCTTGTTTCTGCCAATTGCAGCAAAATACTGAAGGGAAAGTGTGTTTGCCTTCATATTTGACCAAGAACAACTCAGTTCAGCATGGAAATATCATTGCAACAGCTTTTATTTAGCCAGAAATCAAGAGTGTAAGTTTTTATGCGCTTAAAAGCATTTTCAGGCCAAATGAGCTGATTTCTGCCAATTGCAGCAAAAAACAAAAGGGAAAGTGGGTTTGCCTTCATATTTGACCCAGAACAACTCAGTTCAGCATGGAAATATCATTGCAACAGCTTTTATTTAGCCAGAAATCAAGAGTGTAAGATTTCATGTGCTTAAAAGCATTTTCAGGCCGAATGAGCAAATATGCTTGTTTCTGCCAATTGCAGCAAAATACTGAAGGGAAAGTGTGTTTGCCTTCATATTTGACCCGGAACAACTCAGTTCAGCATGGAAATATCATTGCAACAGCTTTTATTTAGCCAGAAATCAAGAGTGTACGTTTTTATGCGCTTAAAAGCATTTTCAGGCCAAATGAGCTGATTTCTGCCAATTGCAGAAAAATACTGAAAGGAAAGTGGGTTTGCCTTCATATTTGACCCAGAACAACTCAGTTCAGCATGGAAATATCATTGCAACAGCTTTTATTTAGCCAGAAATCAAGAGTGTAAGTTTTTATGCGCTTAAAAGCATTTTCAGGCCGAATGATTAAATATGCTTGTTTCTGCCAATTGCAGCAAAATACTGAAAGGAAAGTGGGTTTGCCTTCATATTTGACCCAGAACAACTCAGTTCAGCATGGAAATATCATTGCAACAGCTTTTATTTAGCTAGAAATCAAGAGTGTAACTTTTTATTCGCTAAAAGCATTTTCAGGCCAAATGAGCTGATTTCTGCCAATTGTATCAAAATACTAAAGGGAAAGTTGGTTTGGCTTCATATTTGACCCAGAACAACTAAGTTCAGCATGGAAATATCATTGCAACAGCTTTTATTTAGCCACAGTTGAATAGTGTAAGTTTTTATGCGCTTAAAAGCATTTTCAGGCCGAATGAGCAAATATGCTTTTTTCTGCCAATTGCAGCAAAATACTTAAGGGAAAGTGTGTTTGCCTTCATATTTGACCCAGAACAACTCAGTTCAGCATGGAAATATCATTGCAACAGCTTTTATTTAGTCAGAAATCAAGAGTGTAAGTTTTTATGCGCTTAAAAGCATTTTCAGGCCAAATGAGCTGATTTCTGCCAATTGCAGACAAATACTGAAAGGAAAGTGGGTTTGCCTTCATATTTGACCCAGAACAACTCAGTTCAGCATGGAAATATCATTGCAACAGCTTTTATTTAGCCACAGTTGAAGAGTGTAAGTTTTTATGCGCTTAAAAGCATTTTCAGGCCGAATGAGCAAATATGCTTGTTTCTGCCAATTGCAGCAAAAATACTGAAGGGAAAGTGTGTTTGCCTTCATATTTGACCAAGAACAACTCAGTTCAGCATGGAAATATCATTGCAACAGCTTTTATTTAGCCAGAAATCAAGAGTGTAAGTTTTTATGCGCTTAAAAGCATTTTCAGGCCGAATGAGCAAATATGCTTGTTTCTGCCAATTGCAGCAAAATAGTGAAAGGAAAGTGGGTTTGCCTTCATATTTCACCCAGAACAACTCAGTTCAGCATGGAAATATCATTGCATCAGCTATTATTTAGCCAGAAATCAAGAGTGTAAGTTTTTATGCGCTTAAAACCATTTTCAGGCCAAATGAGCTGATTTCTTCCAATTGCAGCAAAATACTGAAAGGAAAGTGGGTTTGCCTTCATATTTGACCCAGAACAACTCAGTTCAGCATGGAAATATCATTGCAACAGCTTTTATTTAGCCACAGTTGAAGAGTGTAAGTTTTTATGCGCTTAAAAGCATTTTCAGGCCGAATGAGCAAATATGCTTGTTTCTGCCAATTGCAGCAAAATACTGAAAGGAAAGTGGGTTTGCCTTCATATTTGACCCAGAACAACTCAGTTCAGCATGGAAATATCATTGCAACAGCTTTTATTTAGCCAGAAATCAAGAGTGTAAGTTTTTATGCGCTTAAAAGCATTTTCAGGCCGAATGATTAAATATGCTTGTTTCTGCCAATTGCAGCAAAATACTGAAAGGAAAGTGGGTTTGCCTTCATATTTGACCCAGAACAACTCAGTTCAGCATGGAAATATCATTGCAACAGCTTTTATTTAGCTAGAAATCAAGAGTGTAACTTTTTATTCGCTAAAAGCATTTTCAGGCCAAATGAGCTGATTTCTGCCAATTGTATCAAAATACTAAAGGGAAAGTTGGTTTGGCTTCATATTTGACCCAGAACAACTCAGTTCAGCATGGAAATATCATTGCAACAGCTTTTATTTAGCCACAGTTGAAGAGTGTAAGTTTTTATGCGCTTAAAAGCATTTTCAGGCCGAATGAGCAAATATGCTTGTTTCTGCCAATTGCAGCAAAATACTGAAGGGAAAGTGGGTTTGCCTTCATATTTGACCCAGAACAACTCAGTTCAGCATGGAAATATCATTGCAACAGCTTTTATTTAGCCACAGTTGAAGAGTGTAAGTTTTTATGCGCTTAAAAGCATTTTCAGGCCGAATGAGCAAATATGCTTGTTTCTGCCAATTGCAGCAAAAATACTGAAGGGAAAGTGTGTTTGCCTTCATATTTGACCAAGAACAACTCAGTTCAGCATGGAAATATCATTGCAACAGCTTTTATTTAGCCAGAAATCAAGAGTGTAAGTTTTTATGCGCTTAAAAGCATTTTCAGGCCGAATGAGCAAATATGCTTGTTTCTGCCAATTGCAGCAAAATAGTGAAAGGAAAGTGGGTTTGCCTTCATATTTGACCCAGAACAACTCAGTTCAGCATGGAAATATCATTGCATCAGCTATTATTTAGCCAGAAATCAAGAGTGTAAGTTTTTATGCGCTTAAAACCATTTTCAGGCCAAATGAGCTGATTTCTTCCAATTGCAGCAAAATACTGAAAGGAAAGTGGGTTTGCCTTCATATTTGACCCAGAACAACTCAGTTCAGCATGGAAATATCATTGCAACAGCTTTTATTTAGCCACAGTTGAAGAGTGTAAGTTTTTATGCGCTTAAAAGCATTTTCAGGCCGAATGAGCAAATATGCTTGTTTCTGCCAATTGCAGCAAAATACTGAAGGGAAAGTGTGTTTGCCTTCATATTTGACCAAGAACAACTCAGTTCAGCATGGAAATATCATTGCAACAGCTTTTATTTAGCCAGAAATCAAGAGTGTAAGATTTCATGTGCTTAAAAGCATTTTCAGGCCGAATGAGCAAATATGCTTGTTTCTGCCAATTGCAGCAAAATACTGAAGGGAAAGTGTGTTTGCCTTCATATTTGACCCGGAACAACTCAGTTCAGCATGGAAATATCATTGCAACAGCTTTTATTTAGCCAGAAATCAAGAGTGTACGTTTTTATGCGCTTAAAAGCATTTTCAGGCCAAATGAGCTGATTTCTGCCAATTGCAGAAAAATACTGAAAGGAAAGTGGGTTTGCCTTCATATTTGACACAGAACAACTCAGTTCAGCATGGAAATATCATTGCAACAGCTTTTATTTAGCTAGAAATCAAGAGTGTAAGTTTTTATGCGCTTAAAAGCATTTTCAGGCCGAATGATTAAATATGCTTGTTTCTGCCAATTGCAGCAAAATACTGAAAGGAAAGTGGGTTTGCCTTCATATTTGACCCAGAACAACTCAGTTCAGCATGGAAATATCATTGCAACAGCTTTTATTTAGCTAGAAATCAAGAGTGTAACTTTTTATTCGCTAAATGCATTTTCAGGCCAAATGAGCTGATTTCTGCCAATTGTATCAAAATACTAAAGGGAAAGTTGGTTTGGCTTCATATTTGACCCAGAACAACTAAGTTCAGCATGGAAATATCATTGCAACAGCTTTTATTTAGCCACAGTTGAATAGTGTAAGTTTTTATGCGCTTAAAAGCATTTTCAGGCCAAATGAGCTGATTTCTGCCAATTGCAGACAAATACTGAAAGGAAAGTGGGTTTGCCTTCATATTTGACCCAGAACAACTCAGTTCAGCATGGAAATATCATTGCAACAGCTTTTATTTAGCCACAGTTGAAGAGTGTAAGTTTTTATGCGCTTAAAAGCATTTTCAGGCCGAATGAGCAAATATGCTTGTTTCTGCCAATTGCAGCAAAAATACTGAAGGGAAAGTGTGTTTGCCTTCATATTTGACCAAGAACAACTCAGTTCAGCATGGAAATATCATTGCAACAGCTTTTATTTAGCCAGAAATCAAGAGTGTAAGTTTTTATGCGCTTAAAAGCATTTTCAGGCCGAATGAGCAAATATGCTTGTTTCTGCCAATTGCAGCAAAATAGTGAAAGGAAAGTGGGTTTGCCTTCATATTTGACCCAGAACAACTCAGTTCAGCATGGAAATATCATTGCAACAGCTTTTATTTAGCCAGAAATCAAGAGTGTAAGTTTTTATGCGCTTAAAACCATTTTCAGACCAAATGAGCTGATTTCTGCCAATTGCAGCAAAATACTGAAGGAAAGTGGGTTTGCCTTCATATTTGACCCAGAACAACTCAGTTCAGCATGGAAATATCATTGCACCAGCTTTTATTTAGCCAGAAATCAAGAGTGTAAGTTTTTATGCGCTTAAAAGCATTTTCAGGCCAAATGAGCTGATTTCTGCCAATTGCAGCAAAAAACAAAAGGGAAAGTGGGTTTGCCTTCATATTTGACGCAGAACAACTCAGTTCAGCATGGAAATATCATTGCACCAGCTTTTATTTAGCCAGAAATCAAGAGTGTAAGATTTCATGTGCTTAAAAGCATTTTCAGGCCGAATGAGCAAATATGCTTGTTTCTGCCAATTGCAGCAAAATACTGAAGGGAAAGTGTGTTTGCCTTCATATTTGACCCGGAACAACTCAGTTCAGCATGGAAATATCATTGCAACAGCTTTTATTTAGCCAGAAATCAAGAGTGTACGTTTTTATGCGCTTAAAAGCATTTTCAGGCCAAATGAGCTGATTTCTGCCAATTGCAGCAAAATACTGAAGGAAAGTGGGTTTGCCTTCATATTTGACCCGGAACAACTCAGTTCAGCATGGAAATATCATTGCAACAGCTTTTATTTAGCGACAGTTGAAGAGTGTAAGTTTTTATGCGCTTAAAAGCATTTTCAGGCCGAATGAGCAAATATGCTTGTTTCTGCCAATTGCAGCAATAATACTGAAAGGAAAGTGGGTTTGCCTTCATATTTGACCCAGAACAACTCAGTTCAGCATGGAAATATCATTGCAACAGCTTTTATTTAGCCAAAAATCAAGAGTGTAAGTTTTTATGTGCTTAAAAGCATTTTCAGGCCAAATGAGCTGATTTCTGCCAATTGCAGCAAAAAACAAAAGGGAAAGTGGGTTTGCCTTCATATTTGACCCAGAACAACTCAGTTCAGCATGGAAATATCATTGCAACAGCTTTTATTTAGCCAGAAATCAAGAGTGTAAGTTTTTATGTGCTTAAAAGCATTTTCAGGCCGAATGAGCAAATATGCTTGTTTCTGCCAATTGCAGCAAAATACTGAAGGGAAAGTGTGTTTGCCTTCATATTTGACCCGGAACAACTCAGTTCAGCATGGAAATATCATTGCAACAGCTTTTATTTAGCCAGAAATCAAGAGTGTAAGTTTTTATGCGCTTAAAAGCATTTTCAGGCCGAATGAGCAAATATGCTTGTTTCTGCCAATTGCAGCAAAATACTGAATGGAAAGTGTGTTTGCCTTCATATTTGACCGAGAACAACTCAGTTCAGCATGGAAATATCATTGCAACAGCTTTTATTTAGACACAAATCAAGAGTGTAAGTTTTTATGCGCTTAAAACCATTTTCAGGTCAAATGAGCTGATTTCTGCCAATTGCAGCAAAATACTGAAGGGAAAGTGTGTTTGCCTTCATATTTGACCCGGAACAACTCAGTTCAGCATGGAAATATCATTGCAACAGCTTTTATTTAGCCAGAAATCAAGAGTGTAAGTTTTTATGCGCTTAAAAGCATTTTCAGGTCAAATGAGCTGATTTCTGCCAATTGTAGCAAAATACTGAAAGGAAAGTGGGTTTGCCTTCATATTTGACCCAGAACAACTCAGTTCAGCATGGAAATATCATTGCAACAGCTTTTATTTAGCCAGAAATCAAGAGTGTAAGTTTTTATGTGCTTAAAAGCATTTTCAGGCCGAATGAGCAAATATGCTTGTTTCTGCCAATTGCAGCAAAATACTGAAAGGAAAGTGGGTTTGCCTTCATATTTGACCCAGAACAACTCAGTTCAGCATGGAAATATCATTGCAACAGCTTTTATTTAGCCAGAAATCAAGAGTGTAAGTTTTTATGCGCTTAATAACATTTTCAGGCCAAATGAGCTGATTTCTGCCAATTGCAGACAAATACTGAAAGGAAAGTGGGTTTGCCTTCAGATTTGACCCAGAACAACTCAGTTCAGCATGGAAATATCATTGCAACAGCTTTTATTTAGCCAGAAATCAAGAGTGTAAGTTTTTATGCGCTTAAAAGCATTTTCAGGCCGAATGATTAAATATGCTTGTTTCTGCCAATTGCAGCAAAATACTGAAAGGAAAGTGGGATTGCCTTCATATTTGACCCAGAACAACTCAGTTCAGCATGGAAATATCATTGCAACAGCTTTTATTTAGCCAGAAATCAAGAGTGTAAGTTTTTATGCGCTTAAAAGCATTTTCAGGCCAAATGAGCTGATTTCTGCCAATTGCAGCAAAAAACAAAAGGGAAAGTGGGTTTGCCTTCATATTTGACCCAGAACAACTCAGTTCAGCATGGAAATATCATTGCAACAGCTTTTATTTAGCCAGAAATCAAGAGTGAACGTTTTTATGCGCTTAAAAGCATTTTCAGGCCAAATGAGCTGATTTCTGCCAATTGCAGACAAATACTGAAAGGAAAGTGGGTTTGCCTTCATATTTGACCCAGAACAACTCAGTTCAGCATGGAAATATCATTGCAACAGCTTTTATTTAGCCACAGTTGAAGAGTGTAAGTTTTTATGCGCTTAAAAGCATTTTCAGGCCGAATGAGCAAATATGCTTGTTTCTGCCAATTGCAGCAAAATACTGAAGGGAAAGTGTGTTTGCCTTCATATTTGACCAAGAACAACTCAGTTCAGCATGGAAATATCATTGCACCAGCTTTTATTTAGCCAGAAATCAAGATTGTAAGTTTTTATGCGCTTAAAAGCATTTTCAGGCCAAATGAGCTGATTTCTGCCAATTGCAGCAAAAAACAAAAGGGAAAGTGGGTTTGCCTTCATATTTGACCCAGAACAACTCAGTTCAGCATGGAAATATCATTGCAACAGCTTTTATTTAGCCAGAAATCAAGAGTGTAAGATTTCATGTGCTTAAAAGCATTTTCAGGCCGAATGAGCAAATATGCTTGTTTCTGCCAATTGCAGCAAAATACTGAAGGGAAAGTGTGTTTGCCTTCATATTTGACCCGGAACAACTCAGTTCAGCATGGAAATATCATTGCAACAGCTTTTATTTAGCCAGAAATCAAGAGTGTAAGTTTTTATGCGCTTAAAAGCATTTTCAGGCCAAATGAGCTGATTTCTGCCAATTGCAGCAAAATACTGAAGGAAAGTGGGTTTGCCTTCATATTTGACCCGGAACAACTCAGTTCAGCATGGAAATATCATTGCAACAGCTTTTATTTAGCCACAGTTGAAGAGTGTAAGTTTTTATGCGCTTAAAAGCATTTTCAGGCCGAATGAGCAAATATGCTTGTTTCTGCCAATTGCAGCAAAATACTGAAAGGAAAGTGGGTTTGCCTTCATATTTGACCCAGAACAACTCAGTTCAGCATGGAAATATCATTGCAACAGCTTTTATTTAGCCAGAAATCAAGAGTGTAAGTTTTTATGCGCCTAAAAGCATTTTCAGGCCGAATGATTAAATATGCTTGTTTCTGCCAATTGCAGCAAAATACTGAAAGGAAAGTGGGTTTGCCTTCATATTTGACCCAGAACAACTCAGTTCAGCATGGAAATATCATTGCAACAGCTTTTATTTAGCTAGAAATCAAGAGTGTAACTTTTTATTCGCTAAAAGCATTTTCAGGCCAAATGAGCTGATTTCTGCCAATTGTATCAAAATACTAAAGGGAAAGTTGGTTTGGCTTCATATTTGACCCAGAACAACTAAGTTCAGCATGGAAATATCATTGCAACAGCTTTTATTTAGCCACAGTTGAATAGTGTAAGTTTTTATGCGCTTAAAAGCATTTTCAGGCCGAATGAGCAAATATGCTTGTTTCTGCCAATTGCAGCAAAATACTGAAGGGAAAGTGTGTTTGCCTTCATATTTGACCAAGAACAACTCAGTTCAGCATGGAAATATCATTGCAACAGCTTTTATTTAGCCAGAAATCAAGAGTGTAAGTTTTTATGCGCTTAAAAGCATTTTCAGGCCAAATGAGCTGATTTCTGCCAATTGCAGCAAAAAACAAAAAGGAAAGTGGGTTTGCCTTCATATTTGACCCAGAACAACTCAGTTCAGCATGGAAATATCATTGCAACAGCTTTTATTTAGCCAGAAATCAAGAGTGTAAGATTTCATGTGCTTAAAAGCATTTTCAGGCCGAATGAGCAAATATGCTTGTTTCTGCCAATTGCAGCAAAATACTGAAGGGAAAGTGTGTTTGCCTTCATATTTGACCCGGAACAACTCAGTTCAGCATGGAAATATCATTGCAACAGCTTTTATTTAGCCAGAAATCAAGAGTGTAAGTTTTTATGCGCTTAAAAGCATTTTCAGGCCGAATGATTAAATATACTTGTTTCTGCCAATTGCAGCAAAATACTGAAAGGAAAGTGGGTTTGCCTTCATATTTGACCCAGAACAACTCAGTTCAGCATGGAAATATCATTGCAACAGCTTTTATTTAGCCAGAAATCAAGAGTGTAAGTTTTTATGCGCTTAAAAGCATTTTCAGGCCGAATGATTAAATATGCTTGTTTCTGCCAATTGCAGCAAAATACTGAAAGGAAAGTGGGTTTGCCTTCATATTTGACCCAGAACAACTCAGTTCAGCATGGAAATATCATTGCAACAGCTTTTATTTAGCTAGAAATCAAGAGTGTAACTTTTTATTCGCTAAAAGCATTTTCAGGCCAAATGAGCTGATTTCTGCCAATTGTATCAAAATACTAAAGGGAAAGTTGGTTTGGCTTCATATTTGACCCAGAACAACTAAGTTCAGCATGGAAATATCATTGCAACAGCTTTTATTTAGCCACAGTTGAATAGTGTAAGTTTTTATGCGCTTAAAAGCATTTTCAGGCCAAATGAGCTGATTTCTGCCAATTGCAGACAAATACTGAAAGGAAAGTGGGTTTGCCTTCATATTTGACCCAGAACAACTCAGTTCAGCATGGAAATATCATTGCAACAGCTTTTATTTAGCCACAGTTGAAGAGTGTAAGTTTTTATGCGCTTAAAAGCATTTTCAGGCCGAATGAGCAAATATGCTTGTTTCTGCCAATTGCAGCAAAAATACTGAAGGGAAAGTGTGTTTGCCTTCATATTTGACCAAGAACAACTCAGTTCAGCATGGAAATATCATTGCAACAGCTTTTATTTAGCCAGAAATCAAGAGTGTAAGTTTTTATGCGCTTAAAAGCATTTTCAGGCCGAATGAGCAAATATGCTTGTTTCTGCCAATTGCAGCAAAATAGTGAAAGGAAAGTGGGTTTGCCTTCATATTTGACCCAGAACAACTCAGTTCAGCATGGAAATATCATTGCATCAGCTATTATTTAGCCAGAAATCAAGAGTGTAAGTTTTTATGCGCTTAAAACCATTTTCAGACCAAATGAGCTGATTTCTGCCAATTGCAGCAAAATACTGAAGGAAAGTGGGTTTGCCTTCATATTTGACCCGGAACAACTCAGTTCAGCATGGAAATATCATTGCACCAGCTTTTATTTAGCCAGAAATCAAGAGTGTAAGTTTTTATGCGCTTAAAAGCATTTTCAGGCCAAATGAGCTGATTTCTGCCAATTGCAGCAAAAAACAAAAGGGAAAGTGGGTTTGCCTTCATATTTGACGCAGAACAACTCAGTTCAGCATGGAAATATCATTGCAACAGCTTTTATTTAGCCAGAAATCAAGAGTGTAAGATTTCATGTGCTTAAAAGCATTTTCAGGCCGAATGAGCAAATATGCTTGTTTCTGCCAATTGCAGCAAAATACTGAAGGGAAAGTGTGTTTGCCTTCATATTTGACCCGGAACAACTCAGTTCAGCATGGAAATATCATTGCAACAGCTTTTATTTAGCCAGAAATCAAGAGTGTAAGTTTTTATGCGCTTAAAAGCATTTTCAGGCCAAATGAGCTGATTTCTGCCAATTGCAGCAAAATACTGAAGGAAAGTGGGTTTGCCTTCATATTTGACCCGGAACAACTCAGTTCAGCATGGAAATATCATTGCAACAGCTTTTATTTAGCGACAGTTGAAGAGTGTAAGTTTTTATGCGCTTAAAAGCATTTTCAGGCTGAATGAGCAAATATGCTTGTTTCTGCCAATTGCAGCAATAATACTGAAAGGAAAGTGGGTTTGCCTTCATATTTGACCCAGAACAACTCAGTTCAGCATGGAAATATCATTGCAACAGCTTTTATTTAGCCAAAAATCAAGAGTGTAAGTTTTTATGTGCTTAAAAGCATTTTCAGGCCGAATGAGCAAATATGCTTGTTTCTGCCAATTGCAGCAAAATACTGAAGGGAAAGTGTGTTTGCCTTCATATTTGACCCGGAACAACTCAGTTCAGCATGGAAATATCATTGCAACAGCTTTTATTTAGCCAGAAATCAAGAGTGTAAGTTTTTATGCGCTTAAAAGCATTTTCAGGCCGAATGAGCAAATATGCTTGTTTCTGCCAATTGCAGCAAAATACTGAAGGGAAAGTGTGTTTGCCTTCATATTTGACCGAGAACAACTCAGTTCAGCATGGAAATATCATTGCAACAGCTTTTATTTAGACACAAATCAAGAGTGTAAGTTTTTATGCGCTTAAAACCATTTTCAGGTCAAATGAGCTGATTTCTGCCAATTGCAGCAAAATACTGAAGGGAAAGTGTGTTTGCCTTCATATTTGACCCGGAACAACTCAGTTCAGCATGGAAATATCATTGCAACAGCTTTTATTTAGCCAGAAATCAAGAGTGTAAGTTTTTATGCGCTTAAAAGCATTTTCAGGTCAAATGAGCTGATTTCTGCCAATTGTAGCAAAATACTGAAAGGAAAGTGGGTTTGCCTTCATATTTGACCCAGAACAACTCAGTTCAGCATGGAAATATCATTGCAACAGCTTTTATTTAGCCAGAAATCAAGAGTGTAAGTTTTTATGTGCTTAAAAGCATTTTCAGGCCGAATGAGCAAATATGCTTGTTTCTGCCAATTGCAGCAAAATACTGAAAGGAAAGTGGGTTTGCCTTCATATTTGACCCAGAACAACTCAGTTCAGCATGGAAATATCATTGCAACAGCTTTTATTTAGCCAGAAATCAAGAGTGTAAGTTTTTATGCGCTTAATAGCATTTTCAGGCCAAATGAGCTGATTTCTGCCAATTGCAGACAAATACTGAAAGGAAAGTGGGTTTGCCTTCATATTTGACGCAGAACAACTCAGTTCAGCATGGAAATATCATTGCAACAGCTTTTATTTAGCCAGAAATCAAGAGTGTAAGTTTTTATGCGCTTAAAAGCATTTTCAGGCCAAATGAGCTGATTTCTGCCAATTGCAGCAAAAAACAAAAGGGAAAGTGGGTTTGCCTTCATATTTGACCCAGAACAACTCAGTTCAGCATGTAAATATCATTGCAACAGCTTTTATTTAGCCAGAAATCAAGAGTGAAAGTTTTTATGCGCTTAAAAGCATTTTCAGGCCAAATGAGCTGATTTCTGCCAATTGCAGACAAATACTGAAGGGAAAGTGGGTTTGCCTTCATATTTGACCCAGAACAACTCAGTTCAGCATGGAAATATCATTGCAACAGCTTTTATTTAGCCACAGTTGAAGAGTGTAAGTTTTTATGCGCTTAAAAGCATTTTCAGGCCGAATGAGCAAATATGCTTGTTTCTGCCAATTGCAGCAAAATACTGAAGGGAAAGTGTGTTTGCCTTCATATTTGACCAAGAACAACTCAGTTCAGCATGGAAATATCATTGCACCAGCTTTTATTTAGCCAGAAATCAAGAGTGTAAGTTTTTATGCGCTTAAAAGCATTTTCAGGCCAAATGAGCTGATTTCTGCCAATTGCAGCAAAAAACAAAAGGGAAAGTGGGTTTGCCTTCATATTTGACCCAGAACAACTCAGTTCAGCATGGAAATATCATTGCAACAGCTTTTATTTAGCCAGAAATCAAGAGTGTAAGATTTCATGTGCTTAAAAGCATTTTCAGGCCGAATGAGCAAATATGCTTGTTTCTGCCAATTGCAGCAAAATACTGAAGGGAAAGTGTGTTTGCCTTCATATTTGACCCGGAACAACTCAGTTCAGCATGGAAATATCATTGCAACAGCTTTTATTTAGCCAGAAATCAAGAGTGTAAGTTTTTATGCGCTTAAAAGCATTTTCAGGCCAAATGAGCTGATTTCTGCCAATTGCAGCAAAATACTGAAGGAAAGTGGGTTTGCCTTCATATTTGACCCGGAACAACTCAGTTCAGCATGGAAATATCATTGCAACAGCTTTTATTTAGCCAGAAATCAAGAGTGTAAGTTTTTATGTGCTTAAAAGCATTTTCAGGCCGAATGAGCAAATATGCTTGTTTCTGCCAATTGCAGCAAAATACTGAAGGGAAAGTGTGTTTGCCTTCATATTTGACCCGGAACAACTCAGTTCAGCATGGAAATATCATTGCAACAGCTTTTATTTAGCCAGAAATCAAGAGTGTAAGTTTTTATGCGCTTAAAAGCATTTTCAGGCCGAATGAGCAAATATGCTTGTTTCTGCCAATTGCAGCAAAATACTGAAGGGAAAGTGTGTTTGCCTTCATATTTGACCCGGAACAACTCTGTTCAGCATGGAAATATCATTGCAACAGCTTTTATTTAGCCAGAAATCAAGAGTGTAAGTTTTTATGTGCTTAAAAGCATTTTCAGGCCGAATGAGCAAATATGCTTGTTTCTGCCAATTGCAGCAAAATACTGAAAGGAAAGTGGGTTTGCCTTCATATTTGACCCAGAACAACTCAGTTCAGCATGGAAATATCATTGCAACAGCTTTTATTTAGCCAGAAATCAAGAGTGTAAGTTTTTATGCGCTTAATAACATTTTCAGGCCAAATGAGCTGATTTCTGCCAATTGCAGACAAATACTGAAAGGAAAGTGGGTTTGCCTTCAGATTTGACCCAGAACAACTCAGTTCAGCATGGAAATATCATTGCAACAGCTTTTATTTAGCCAGAAATCAAGAGTGTAAGTTTTTATGCGCTTAAAAGCATTTTCAGGCCGAATGATTAAATATGCTTGTTTCTGCCAATTGCAGCAAAATACTGAAAGGAAAGTGGGATTGCCTTCATATTTGACCCAGAACAACTCAGTTCAGCATGGAAATATCATTGCAACAGCTTTTATTTAGCCAGAAATCAAGAGTGTAAGTTTTTATGCGCTTAAAAGCATTTTCAGGCCAAATGAGCTGATTTCTGCCAATTGCAGCAAAAAACAAAAGGGAAAGTGGGTTTGCCTTCATATTTGACCCAGAACAACTCAGTTCAGCATGGAAATATCATTGCAACAGCTTTTATTTAGCCAGAAATCAAGAGTGAACGTTTTTATGCGCTTAAAAGCATTTTCAGGCCAAATGAGCTGATTTCTGCCAATTGCAGACAAATACTGAAAGGAAAGTGGGTTTGCCTTCATATTTGACCCAGAACAACTCAGTTCAGCATGGAAATATCATTGCAACAGCTTTTATTTAGCCACAGTTGAAGAGTGTAAGTTTTTATGCGCTTAAAAGCATTTTCAGGCCGAATGAGCAAATATGCTTGTTTCTGCCAATTGCAGCAAAATACTGAAGGGAAAGTGTGTTTGCCTTCATATTTGACCAAGAACAACTCAGTTCAGCATGGAAATATCATTGCACCAGCTTTTATTTAGCCAGAAATCAAGAGTGTAAGTTTTTATGCGCTTAAAAGCATTTTCAGGCCAAATGAGCTGATTTCTGCCAATTGCAGCAAAAAACAAAAGGGAAAGTGGGTTTGCCTTCATATTTGACCCAGAACAACTCAGTTCAGCATGGAAATATCATTGCAACAGCTTTTATTTAGCCAGAAATCAAGAGTGTAAGATTTCATGTGCTTAAAAGCATTTTCAGGCCGAATGAGCAAATATGCTTGTTTCTGCCAATTGCAGCAAAATACTGAAGGGAAAGTGTGTTTGCCTTCATATTTGACCCGGAACAACTCAGTTCAGCATGGAAATATCATTGCAACAGCTTTTATTTAGCCAGAAATCAAGAGTGTAAGTTTTTATGCGCTTAAAAGCATTTTCAGGTCAAATGAGCTGATTTCTGCCAATTGTAGCAAAATACTGAAAGGAAAGTGGGTTTGCCTTCATATTTGACCCAGAACAACTCAGTTCAGCATGGAAATATCATTGCAACAGCTTTTATTTAGCCAGAAATCAAGAGTGTAAGTTTTTATGTGCTTAAAAGCATTTTCAGGCCGAATGAGCAAATATGCTTGTTTCTGCCAATTGCAGCAAAATACTGAAAGGAAAGTGGGTTTGCCTTCATATTTGACCCAGAACAACTCAGTTCAGCATGGAAATATCATTGCAACAGCTTTTATTTAGCCAGAAATCAAGAGTGTAAGTTTTTATGCGCTTAATAGCATTTTCAGGCCAAATGAGCTGATTTCTGCCAATTGCAGACAAATACTGAAAGGAAAGTGGGTTTGCCTTCATATTTGACGCAGAACAACTCAGTTCAGCATGGAAATATCATTGCAACAGCTTTTATTTAGCCAGAAATCAAGAGTGTAAGTTTTTATGCGCTTAAAAGCATTTTCAGGCCAAATGAGCTGATTTCTGCCAATTGCAGCAAAAAACAAAAGGGAAAGTGGGTTTGCCTTCATATTTGACCCAGAACAACTCAGTTCAGCATGTAAATATCATTGCAACAGCTTTTATTTAGCCAGAAATCAAGAGTGAAAGTTTTTATGCGCTTAAAAGCATTTTCAGGCCAAATGAGCTGATTTCTGCCAATTGCAGACAAATACTGAAGGGAAAGTGGGTTTGCCTTCATATTTGACCCAGAACAACTCAGTTCAGCATGGAAATATCATTGCAACAGCTTTTATTTAGCCACAGTTGAAGAGTGTAAGTTTTTATGCGCTTAAAAGCATTTTCAGGCCGAATGAGCAAATATGCTTGTTTCTGCCAATTGCAGCAAAATACTGAAGGGAAAGTGTGTTTGCCTTCATATTTGACCAAGAACAACTCAGTTCAGCATGGAAATATCATTGCACCAGCTTTTATTTAGCCAGAAATCAAGAGTGTAAGTTTTTATGCGCTTAAAAGCATTTTCAGGCCAAATGAGCTGATTTCTGCCAATTGCAGCAAAAAACAAAAGGGAAAGTGGGTTTGCCTTCATATTTGACCCAGAACAACTCAGTTCAGCATGGAAATATCATTGCAACAGCTTTTATTTAGCCAGAAATCAAGAGTGTAAGATTTCATGTGCTTAAAAGCATTTTCAGGCCGAATGAGCAAATATGCTTGTTTCTGCCAATTGCAGCAAAATACTGAAGGGAAAGTGTGTTTGCCTTCATATTTGACCCGGAACAACTCAGTTCAGCATGGAAATATCATTGCAACAGCTTTTATTTAGCCAGAAATCAAGAGTGTAAGTTTTTATGCGCTTAAAAACATTTTCAGGCCAAATGAGCTGATTTCTGCCAATTGCAGCAAAATACTGAAGGAAAGTGGGTTTGCCTTCATATTTGACCCGGAACAACTCAGTTCAGCATGGAAATATCATTGCAACAGCTTTTATTTAGCCAGAAATCAAGAGTGTAAGTTTTTATGTGCTTAAAAGCATTTTCAGGCCGAATGAGCAAATATGCTTGTTTCTGCCAATTGCAGCAAAATACTGAAGGGAAAGTGTGTTTGCCTTCATATTTGACCCGGAACAACTCAGTTCAGCATGGAAATATCATTGCAACAGCTTTTATTTAGCCAGAAATCAAGAGTGTAAGTTTTTATGCGCTTAAAAGCATTTTCAGGCCGAATGAGCAAATATGCTTGTTTCTGCCAATTGCAGCAAAATACTGAAGGGAAAGTGTGTTTGCCTTCATATTTGACCCGGAACAACTCTGTTCAGCATGGAAATATCATTGCAACAGCTTTTATTTAGCCAGAAATCAAGAGTGTAAGTTTTTATGCGCTTAAAAGCATTTTCAGGTCAAATGAGCTGATTTCTGCCAATTGCAGCAAAATACTGAAAGGAAAGTGGGTTTGCCTTCATATTTGACCCAGAACAACTCAGTTCAGCATGGAAATATCATTGCAACAGCTTTTATTTAGCCAGAAATCAAGAGTGTAAGTTTTTATGCGCTTAAAGCATTTTCAGGCCAAATGAGCTAATTTCTGCCAATTGCAGCAAAATACTGAAAGGAAAGTGGGTTTGCCTTCATATTCGACCCAGAACAACTCAGTTCAGCATGGAAATATCATTGCAACAGCTTTTATTTAGCCAGAAATCAAGAGTGTAAGTTTTTATGCGCTTAAAAGCATTTTCAGGCCAAATGAGCTGATTTCTGCCAATTGCAGCAAAAAACAAAAGGGAAAGTGTGTTTGCCTTCATATTTGACCCAGAACAACTCAGTTCAGCATGGAAATATCATTGCAACAGCTTTTATTTAGCCAGAAATCAAGAGTGTAAGTTTTTATGCGCTTAAAAGCATTTTCAGGCCAAATCAGCTGATTTCTGCCAATTGCAGCAAAAAACAAAAAGGAAAGTGGGTTTGCCTTCATATTTGACCCAGAATAACTCAGTTCATCATGGAAATATCATTGCAACAGCTTTTATTTAGCCAGAAATCAAGAGTGTAAGTTTTTATGCGCTTAAAGCATTTTCAGGCCAAATGAGCTGATTTCTGCCAATTGCAGCAAAATACTGAAGGGAAAGTGGGTTTGCCTTCATATTTGACCCAAAACAATTCAGTTCAGCATGGAAATATCATTGCAACAGCTTTTATTTAGCCAGAAATCAAGAGTGTAAGTTTTTATGCGCTTAAAGCATTTTCAGGCCAAATGAGCTGCTTTCTGCCAATTGCAGCAAAATACTGAAGGGAAAGTGGGTTTGCCTTCATACTTGACGCAGAACAACTCAGTTCAGCATGCAAATATCATTGCAACAGCTTTTATTTAGCCAGAAATCAAGAGTGTAAGTTATTATGCGCTTAAAATAATTTTCAGGCCGAATGAGCAAATATGCTTGTTTCTGCCAATTGCAGCAAAATACTGAAAGGAAAGTGGGTTTGCCTTCATATTTGACGCAGAACAACTCAGTTCAGCATGGAAATATCATTGCAACAGCTTTTATTTAGCCAGAAATCAAGAGTGTAAGTTTTTATGCGCTTAAAAGCATATTCAGGCCGAATGAGCAAATATGCTTGTTTCTGCCAATTGTAGAAAAATACTGAAGGGAAAGTGGGTTTGCCTTCATATTCGACCCAGAACAACTCAGTTCAGCATGGAAATATCATTGCAACAGCTTTTATTTAGCCAGAAATCAAGAGTGTAAGTTTTTATGCGCTTAAAAGCATTTTCAGGCCAAATGAGCTGATTTCTGCCAATTGCAGCAAAATACTGAAGGAAAGTGGGTTTGCCTTCATATTTGACGCAGAACAACTCAGTTCAGCATGGAAATATCATTGCAACAGCTTTTATTTAGCCAGAAATCAAGAGTGTAAGTTTTTATGCGCTTAAAAGCATTTTCAGGCCGAATGAGCAAATATGCTTGTTTCTGCCATTTGCAGCAAATACTGAAGGGAAAGTGGGTTTGCCTTCATATTTGACCCAGAACGACTCAGTTCAGCATGGAAATATCATTGCAACAGCTTTTATTTAGCCAGAAATCAAGAGTGTAAGTTTTTATGCGCTTAAAAGCATTTTCAGGCCAAATGAGCTGATTTCTGCCAATTGCAGCAAAAAACAAAAGGGAAAGGAAAGTGAGTTTGCCTTCATATTTGACCCAGAACAACTCAGTTCAGCATGGAAATATCATTGCAACAGCTTTTATTTAGCCACAGTTGAAGAGTGTAAGTTTTTATGCGCTTAAAAGCATTTTCAGGCCGAGTGAGCAAATATGCTTGTTTCTGCCAATTGCAGCATAATACTGAAGGGAAAGTGTGTTTGCCTTCATATTTGACCCGGAACAACTCAGTTCCGCATGGAAATATCATTGCAACAGCTTTTATTTATCCACAGTTGAAGAGTGTAAGTTTTTATGCGCTTAAAAGCATTTTCAGGCCGAATGAGCAAATATGCTTGTTTCTGCCAATTGCAGCAAAGTACTGAAAGGAAAGTGGGTTTGCCTTCATATTTGACCCAGAACAACTCAGTTCAGCATGGAAATATCATTGCAACAGCTTTTATTTAGCCAGAAATCAAGAGTATAAGTTTTTATGCGCTTAAAAGCATTTTCAGGACAAATGCGCAAATATGCTTGTTTCTGCCAATTGCAGCAAAATACTGAAAGGAAAGTGGGTTTGCCTTCATATTTGACCCACTTCAACTCAGTTCAGCATGGAAATATCATTTGCAACAGCTTTTATTTAGCCACAAATCAAGAGTGTAAGTTTTTATGCGCTTAAAAGCATTTTCAGGCCAAATGAGCAAATATGCTTGTTTCTGCCAATTGCAGCAAATTACTGAAAGGAAAGTGGGTTTGCCTTCATATTTGACCCAGAAAAACTCAGTTCAGCATGGAAATATCATTGCAACAGCTTTTATTTAGCCAGAAATCAAGAGTGTAAGTTTTTATGCGCTTAAAAGCATTTTCAGGCCAAATGAGCTGATTTCTGCCAATTGCAGCAAAATACTGAAAGGAAAGTGGGTTTGCCTTCATATTTGACCCAGAACAACTCAGTTCAGCATGGAAATATCATTGCAACAGCTTTTATTTAGGCAGAAATCAAGAGTGTAAGTTTTTATGCGCCTAAAAGCATTTTCAGGCCGAATGAGCAAAAATGCTTATTTCTGCCAATTGCAGCAAAATACTGAAGGGAAAGTGGGTTTGCCTTCATATTTGACCCAGAACAACTCAGTTCAGCATGGAAATATCATTGCAACAGCTTTTATTTAGCCAGAAATCAAGAGTGTAAGTTTTTATGCGCTTAAAGCATTTTCAGGCCAAATGAGCTAATTTCTGCCAATTGCAGCAAAATACTGAAGGGAAAGTGGGTTTGCCTTCATATTTGACCCAGAACAACTCAGTTCAGCATGGAAATATCATTGCAACAGCTTTTATTTAGCCAGAAATCAAGAGTGTAAGTTTTTATGCGCTTAAAAGCATTTTCAGGCCGAATGAGCAAATATGCTTGTTTCTGCCAATTGCAGCAAAATACTGAAAGGAAAGTGGGTTTGCCTTCATATTTGACCCAGAACAACTCAGTTCAGCATGGAAATATCATTGCAACAGCTTTTATTTAGCCAGAAATCAAGAGTGAAAGTTTTTATGCGCTTAAAAGCATTTTCAGGCCGAATGAGCAAATATGCTTGTTTCTGCCAATAGCAGCAAAATACTGAAAGGAAAGTGGGTTTGCCTTCATATTTGACGCAGAACAACTCAGTTCAGCATGGAAATATCATTGCAACAGCTTTTATTTAGCCAGAAATCAAGAGTGTAAGTTTTTATGCGCTTAAAGCATTTTCAGGCCAAATGAGCTAATTTCTGCCAATTGCAGCAAAATACTGAAGGGAAAGTGGGTTTGCCTTCATATTTGACCCAGAACAACTCAGTTCAGCATGGAAATATCATTGCAACAGCTTTTATTTAGCCAGAAATCAAGAGTGTAAGTTTTTATGCGCTTAAAAGCATTTTCAGGCCGAATGAGCAAATATGCTTGTTTCTGCCAATTGCAGCAAAATACTGAAAGGAAAGTGGGTTTGCCTTCATATTTGACCCAGAACAACTCAGTTCAGCATGGAAATATCATTGCAACAGCTTTTATTTAGCCAGAAATCAAGAGTGAAAGTTTTTATGCGCTTAAAAGCATTTTCAGGCCGAATGATTAAATATGCTTGTTTCTGTCAATTGCAGCAAAATACTGAAAGGAAAGTGGGTTTGCTCTCTTTTTGGCCCAGAACAACTCAGTTCAGCATGGAAATATCATTGCAACAGCTTTTATTTAGCCAGAAATCAAGAGTGTACGTTTTTATGCGCTTAAAAGCATTTTCAGGCCAAATCAGCTGATTTCTGCCAATTGCAGCAAAATACTGAAAGGAAAGTGGGTTTGCCTTCATATTTGAACCAGAACAACTCAGTTCAGCATGGAAATATCATTGCAACAGCTTTTATTTAGCCAGAAATCAAGAGTGTAAGTTTTTATGCGCCTAAAGCATTTTCAGGCCAAATGAGCTAATTTCTGCCAATTGCAGCAAAATACTGAAGGGAAAGTGGGTTTGCCTTCATATTTGACCCAGAACAACTCAGTTCAGCATGGAAATATCATTGCAACAGCTTTTATTTAGCCAGAAATCAAGAGTGTAAGTTTTTATGCGCTTAAAAGCATTTTCAGGCCGAATGAGCAAATATGCTTGTTTCTGCCAATTGCAGCAAAATACTGAAAGGAAAGTGGGTTTGCCTTCATATTTGACGCAGAACAACTCAGTTCAGCATGGAAATATCATTGCAACAGCTTTTATTTAGCCAGAAATCAAGAGTGTAAGTTTTTATGCGCTTAAAAGCATATTCAGGCCGAATGAGCAAATATGCTTGTTTCTGCCAATTGTAGCAAAATACTGAAGGGAAAGTGGGTTTGCCTTCATATTCGACCCAGAACAACTCAGTTCAGCATGGAATTATCATTACAACAGCTTTTATTTAGCCAGAAATCAAGAGTGTAAGTTTTTATGCGCTTAAAAGCATTTTCAGGCCAAATGAGCTGATTTCTGCCAATTGCAGCAAAATACTGAAGGAAAGTGGGTTTGCCTTCATATTTGACGCAGAACAACTCAGTTCAGCATGGAAATATCATTGCAACAGCTTTTATTTAGCCAGAAATCAAGAGTGTAAGTTTTTATGCGCTTAAAAGCATTTTCAGGCCGAATGAGCAAATATGCTTGTTTCTGCCATTTGCAGCAAATACTGAAGGGAAAGTGGGTTTGCCTTCATATTTGACCCAGAACGACTCAGTTCAGCATGGAAATATCATTGCAACAGCTTTTATTTAGCCAGAAATCAAGAGTGTAAGTTTTTATGCGCTTAAAAGCATTTTCAGGCCAAATGAGCTGATTTCTGCCAATTGCAGCAAAAAACAAAAGGGAAAGGAAAGTGAG
Organism: Channa argus; assembly: GCF_033026475.1. Taxonomy (NCBI): domain Eukaryota; kingdom Metazoa; phylum Chordata; class Actinopteri; order Anabantiformes; family Channidae; genus Channa; species Channa argus. The sequence continues at coordinate 1,813,536 of NW_027125221.1, forward strand.
TTTGCCTTCATATTTGACCCAGAACAACTCAGTTCAGCATGGAAATATCATTGCAACAGCTTTTATTTAGACACAAATCAAGAGTGTAAGTTTTTATGCGCTTAAAACCATTTTCAGGTCAAATGAGCTGATTTCTGCCAATTGCAGCAAAATACTGAAGGGAAAGTGTGTTTGCCTTCATATTTGACCCGGAACAACTCAGTTCAGCATGGAAATATCATTGCAACAGCTTTTATTTAGCCAGAAATCAAGAGTGTAAGTTTTTATGCGCTTAAAAGCATTTTCAGGTCAAATGAGCTGATTTCTGCCAATTGTAGCAAAATACTGAAAGGAAAGTGGGTTTGCCTTCATATTTGACCCAGAACAACTCAGTTCAGCATGGAAATATCATTGCAACAGCTTTTATTTAGCCAGAAATCAAGAGTGTAAGTTTTTATGTGCTTAAAAGCATTTTCAGGCCGAATGAGCAAATATGCTTGTTTCTGCCAATTGCAGCAAAATACTGAAAGGAAAGTGGGTTTGCCTTCATATTTGACCCAGAACAACTCAGTTCAGCATGGAAATATCATTGCAACAGCTTTTATTTAGCCAGAAATCAAGAGTGTAAGTTTTTATGCGCTTAATAGCATTTTCAGGCCAAATGAGCTGATTTCTGCCAATTGCAGACAAATACTGAAAGGAAAGTGGGTTTGCCTTCAGATTTGACCCAGAACAACTCAGTTCAGCATGGAAATATCATTGCAACAGCTTTTATTTAGCCAGAAATCAAGAGTGTAAGTTTTTATGCGCTTAAAAGCATTTTCAGGCCAAATGAGCTGATTTCTGCCAATTGCAGCAAAAAACAAAAGGGAAAGTGGGTTTGCCTTCATATTTGACCCAGAACAACTCAGTTCAGCATGTAAATATCATTGCAACAGCTTTTATTTAGCCAGAAATCAAGAGTGAAAGTTTTTATGCGCTTAAAAGCATTTTCAGGCCAAATGAGCTGATTTCTGCCAATTGCAGACAAATACTGAAGGGAAAGTGGGTTTGCCTTCATATTTGACCCAGAACAACTCAGTTCAGCATGGAAATATCATTGCAACAGCTTTTATTTAGCCACAGTTGAAGAGTGTAAGTTTTTATGCGCTTAAAAGCATTTTCAGGCCGAATGAGCAAATATGCTTGTTTCTGCCAATTGCAGCAAAATACTGAAGGGAAAGTGTGTTTGCCTTCATATTTGACCAAGAACAACTCAGTTCAGCATGGAAATATCATTGCACCAGCTTTTATTTAGCCAGAAATCAAGAGTGTAAGTTTTTATGCGCTTAAAAGCATTTTCAGGCCAAATGAGCTGATTTCTGCCAATTGCAGCAAAAAACAAAAGGGAAAGTGGGTTTGCCTTCATATTTGACCCAGAACAACTCAGTTCAGCATGGAAATATCATTGCAACAGCTTTTATTTAGCCAGAAATCAAGAGTGTAAGATTTCATGTGCTTAAAAGCATTTTCAGGCCGAATGAGCAAATATGCTTGTTTCTGCCAATTGCAGCAAAATACTGAAGGGAAAGTGTGTTTGCCTTCATATTTGACCCGGAACAACTCAGTTCAGCATGGAAATATCATTGCAACAGCTTTTATTTAGCCAGAAATCAAGAGTGTAAGTTTTTATGCGCTTAAAAGCATTTTCAGGCCAAATGAGCTGATTTCTGCCAATTGCAGCAAAATACTGAAGGAAAGTGGGTTTGCCTTCATATTTGACCCGGAACAACTCAGTTCAGCATGGAAATATCATTGCAACAGCTTTTATTTAGCCAGAAATCAAGAGTGTAAGTTTTTATGTGCTTAAAAGCATTTTCAGGCCGAATGAGCAAATATGCTTGTTTCTGCCAATTGCAGCAAAATACTGAAGGGAAAGTGTGTTTGCCTTCATATTTGACCCGGAACAACTCAGTTCAGCATGGAAATATCATTGCAACAGCTTTTATTTAGCCAGAAATCAAGAGTGTAAGTTTTTATGCGCTTAAAAGCATTTTCAGGCCGAATGAGCAAATATGCTTGTTTCTGCCAATTGCAGCAAAATACTGAAGGGAAAGTGTGTTTGCCTTCATATTTGACCCGGAACAACTCTGTTCAGCATGGAAATATCATTGCAACAGCTTTTATTTAGACACAAATCAAGAGTGTAAGTTTTTATGCGCTTAAAACCATTTTCAGGTCAAATGAGCTGATTTCTGCCAATTGCAGCAAAATACTGAAAGGAAAGTGGGTTTGCCTTCATATTTGACCCAGAACAACTCAGTTCAGCATGGAAATATCATTGCAACAGCTTTTATTTAGCCAGAAATCAAGAGTGTAAGTTTTTATGCGCTTAAAGCATTTTCAGGCCAAATGAGCTAATTTCTGCCAATTGCAGCAAAATACTGAAAGGAAAGTGGGTTTGCCTTCATATTCGACCCAGAACAACTCAGTTCAGCATGGAAATATCATTGCAACAGCTTTTATTTAGCCAGAAATCAAGAGTGTAAGTTTTTATGCGCTTAAAAGCATTTTCAGGCCAAATGAGCTGATTTCTGCCAATTGCAGCAAAAAACAAAAGGGAAAGTGTGTTTGCCTTCATATTTGACCCAGAACAACTCAGTTCAGCATGGAAATATCATTGCAACAGCTTTTATTTAGCCAGAAATCAAGAGTGTAAGTTTTTATGCGCTTAAAAGCATTTTCAGGCCAAATCAGCTGATTTCTGCCAATTGCAGCAAAAAACAAAAAGGAAAGTGGGTTTGCCTTCATATTTGACCCAGAATAACTCAGTTCAGCATGGAAATATCATTGCAACAGCTTTTATTTAGCCAGAAATCAAGAGTGTAAGTTTTTATGCGCTTAAAGCATTTTCAGGCCAAATGAGCTGATTTCTGCCAATTGCAGCAAAATACTGAAGGGAAAGTGGGTTTGCCTTCATATTTGACCCAAAACAATTCAGTTCAGCATGGAAATATCATTGCAACAGCTTTTATTTAGCCAGAAATCAAGAGTGTAAGTTTTTATGCGCTTAAAGCATTTTCAGGCCAAATGAGCTGCTTTCTGCCAATTGCAGCAAAATACTGAAGGGAAAGTGGGTTTGCCTTCATACTTGACGCAGAACAACTCAGTTCAGCATGCAAATATCATTGCAACAGCTTTTATTTAGCCAGAAATCAAGAGTGTAAGTTATTATGCGCTTAAAATAATTTTCAGGCCGAATGAGCAAATATGCTTGTTTCTGCCAATTGCAGCAAAATACTGAAAGGAAAGTGGGTTTGCCTTCATATTTGACGCAGAACAACTCAGTTCAGCATGGAAATATCATTGCAACAGCTTTTATTTAGCCAGAAATCAAGAGTGTAAGTTTTTATGCGCTTAAAAGCATATTCAGGCCGAATGAGCAAATATGCTTGTTTCTGCCAATTGTAGAAAAATACTGAAGGGAAAGTGGGTTTGCCTTCATATTCGACCCAGAACAACTCAGTTCAGCATGGAAATATCATTGCAACAGCTTTTATTTAGCCAGAAATCAAGAGTGTAAGTTTTTATGCGCTTAAAAGCATTTTCAGGCCAAATGAGCTGATTTCTGCCAATTGCAGCAAAATACTGAAGGAAAGTGGGTTTGCCTTCATATTTGACGCAGAACAACTCAGTTCAGCATGGAAATATCATTGCAACAGCTTTTATTTAGCCAGAAATCAAGAGTGTAAGTTTTTATGCGCTTAAAAGCATTTTCAGGCCGAATGAGCAAATATGCTTGTTTCTGCCATTTGCAGCAAATACTGAAGGGAAAGTGGGTTTGCCTTCATATTTGACCCAGAACGACTCAGTTCAGCATGGAAATATCATTGCAACAGCTTTTATTTAGCCAGAAATCAAGAGTGTAAGTTTTTATGCGCTTAAAAGCATTTTCAGGCCAAATGAGCTGATTTCTGCCAATTGCAGCAAAAAACAAAAGGGAAAGGAAAGTGAGTTTGCCTTCATATTTGACCCAGAACAACTCAGTTCAGCATGGAAATATCATTGCAACAGCTTTTATTTAGCCACAGTTGAAGAGTGTAAGTTTTTATGCGCTTAAAAGCATTTTCAGGCCGAGTGAGCAAATATGCTTGTTTCTGCCAATTGCAGCATAATACTGAAGGGAAAGTGTGTTTGCCTTCATATTTGACCCGGAACAACTCAGTTCCGCATGGAAATATCATTGCAACAGCTTTTATTTATCCACAGTTGAAGAGTGTAAGTTTTTATGCGCTTAAAAGCATTTTCAGGCCGAATGAGCAAATATGCTTGTTTCTGCCAATTGCAGCAAAATACTGAAAGGAAAGTGGGTTTGCCTTCATATTTGACCCAGAACAACTCAGTTCAGCATGGAAATATCATTGCAACAGCTTTTATTTAGCCAGAAATCAAGAGTATAAGTTTTTATGCGCTTAAAAGCATTTTCAGGCCGAATGAGCAAATATGCTTGTTTCTGCCAATTGCAGCAAAATACTGAAGGGAAAGTGGGTTTGCCTTCATTTTTGACACAGAACAACTCAGTTCAGCATGGAAATATCATTGCAACAGCTTTTATTTAGCCAGAAATCACGAGTGTACGTTTTTATGCGCTTAAAAGCATTTTCAGGCCGAATGAGCTGATTTCTGCCAATTGCAGAAAAATACTGAAAGGAAAGTGGGTTTGCCTTCATATTTGACCCAGAACAACTCAGTTCAGCATGGAAATATCATTGCAACAGCTTTTATTTAGCCAGAAATCAAGAGTGTAAGTTTTTATGCGCTTAAAGCATTTTCAGGCCAAATGAGCTGATTTCTGCCAATTGCAGCAAAAAACAAAAGGGAAAGTGGGTTTGCCTTCATATTTGACGCAGAACAACTCAGTTCAGCATGGAAATATCATTGCAACAGCTTTTATTTAGCCAGAACTCAAGAGTGTTAATTTTTATGCGCTTAAAAGCATTTTCAGGCCGAATGATTAAATATGCTTGTTTCTGCCAATTGCAGCAAAATACTGAAAGGAAAGTGGGTTTGCTCTCATATTTGACCCTGAACAACTCAGTTCAGCATGGAAATATCATTGCAACAGCTTTTATTTAGCCAGAAATCAAGAGTGTAAGTTTTTATGCGCTTAAAAGCATTTTCAGGCCGAATGAGCAAATATGCTTGTTTCTGCCAATTGCAGCAAAATACTGAAGGGAAAGTGGGTTTGCCTTCATATTTGACCCAGAAAAACTCAGTTCAGCATGGAAATATCATTGCAACAGCTTTTATTTAGCCAGAAATCAAGAGTGTAAGTTTTTATGCGCTTAAAAGCATTTTCAGGCCAAATCAGCTGATTTCTGCCAATTGCAGCAAAAAACAAAAAGGAAAGTGGGTTTGCCTTCATATTTGACCCAGAATAACTCAGTTCAGCATGGAAATATCATTGCAACAGCTTTTATTTAGCCAGAAATCAAGAGTGTAAGTTTTTATGCGCTTAAAGCATTTTCAGGCCAAATGAGCTGATTTCTGCCAATTGCAGCAAAATACTGAAGGGAAAGTGGGTTTGCCTTCATATTTGACCCAAAACAATTCAGTTCAGCATGGAAATATCATTGCAACAGCTTTTATTTAGCCAGAAATCAAGAGTGTAAGTTTTTATGCGCTTAAAGCATTTTCAGGCCAAATGAGCTGCTTTCTGCCAATTGCAGCAAAATACTGAAGGGAAAGTGGGTTTGCCTTCATACTTGACGCAGAACAACTCAGTTCAGCATGCAAATATCATTGCAACAGCTTTTATTTAGCCAGAAATCAAGAGTGTAAGTTATTATGCGCTTAAAATAATTTTCAGGCCGAATGAGCAAATATGCTTGTTTCTGCCAATTGCAGCAAAATACTGAAAGGAAAGTGGGTTTGCCTTCATATTTGACGCAGAACAACTCAGTTCAGCATGGAAATATCATTGCAACAGCTTTTATTTAGCCAGAAATCAAGAGTGTAAGTTTTTATGCGCTTAAAAGCATATTCAGGCCGAATGAGCAAATATGCTTGTTTCTGCCAATTGTAGAAAAATACTGAAGGGAAAGTGGGTTTGCCTTCATATTCGACCCAGAACAACTCAGTTCAGCATGGAAATATCATTGCAACAGCTTTTATTTAGCCAGAAATCAAGAGTGTAAGTTTTTATGCGCTTAAAAGCATTTTCAGGCCAAATGAGCTGATTTCTGCCAATTGCAGCAAAATACTGAAGGAAAGTGGGTTTGCCTTCATATTTGACGCAGAACAACTCAGTTCAGCATGGAAATATCATTGCAACAGCTTTTATTTAGCCAGAAATCAAGAGTGTAAGTTTTTATGCGCTTAAAAGCATTTTCAGGCCGAATGAGCAAATATGCTTGTTTCTGCCATTTGCAGCAAATACTGAAGGGAAAGTGGGTTTGCCTTCATATTTGACCCAGAACGACTCAGTTCAGCATGGAAATATCATTGCAACAGCTTTTATTTAGCCAGAAATCAAGAGTGTAAGTTTTTATGCGCTTAAAAGCATTTTCAGGCCAAATGAGCTGATTTCTGCCAATTGCAGCAAAAAACAAAAGGGAAAGGAAAGTGAGTTTGCCTTCATATTTGACCCAGAACAACTCAGTTCAGCATGGAAATATCATTGCAACAGCTTTTATTTAGCCACAGTTGAAGAGTGTAAGTTTTTATGCGCTTAAAAGCATTTTCAGGCCGAGTGAGCAAATATGCTTGTTTCTGCCAATTGCAGCATAATACTGAAGGGAAAGTGTGTTTGCCTTCATATTTGACCCGGAACAACTCAGTTCCGCATGGAAATATCATTGCAACAGCTTTTATTTATCCACAGTTGAAGAGTGTAAGTTTTTATGCGCTTAAAAGCATTTTCAGGCCGAATGAGCAAATATGCTTGTTTCTGCCAATTGCAGCAAAATACTGAAAGGAAAGTGGGTTTGCCTTCATATTTGACCCAGAACAACTCAGTTCAGCATGGAAATATCATTGCAACAGCTTTTATTTAGCCAGAAATCAAGAGTATAAGTTTTTATGCGCTTAAAAGCATTTTCAGGCCGAATGAGCAAATATGCTTGTTTCTGCCAATTGCAGCAAAATACTGAAGGGAAAGTGGGTTTGCCTTCATTTTTGACACAGAACAACTCAGTTCAGCATGGAAATATCATTGCAACAGCTTTTATTTAGCCAGAAATCACGAGTGTACGTTTTTATGCGCTTAAAAGCATTTTCAGGCCGAATGAGCTGATTTCTGCCAATTGCAGAAAAATACTGAAAGGAAAGTGGGTTTGCCTTCATATTTGACCCAGAACAACTCAGTTCAGCATGGAAATATCATTGCAACAGCTTTTATTTAGCCAGAAATCAAGAGTGTAAGTTTTTATGCGCTTAAAGCATTTTCAGGCCAAATGAGCTGATTTCTGCCAATTGCAGCAAAAAACAAAAGGGAAAGTGGGTTTGCCTTCATATTTGACGCAGAACAACTCAGTTCAGCATGGAAATATCATTGCAACAGCTTTTATTTAGCCAGAACTCAAGAGTGTTAATTTTTATGCGCTTAAAAGCATTTTCAGGCCGAATGATTAAATATGCTTGTTTCTGCCAATTGCAGCAAAATACTGAAAGGAAAGTGGGTTTGCTCTCATATTTGACCCTGAACAACTCAGTTCAGCATGGAAATATCATTGCAACAGCTTTTATTTAGCCAGAAATCAAGAGTGTAAGTTTTTATGCGCTTAAAAGCATTTTCAGGCCGAATGAGCAAATATGCTTGTTTCTGCCAATTGCAGCAAAATACTGAAGGGAAAGTGGGTTTGCCTTCATATTTGACCCAGAAAAACTCAGTTCAGCATGGAAATATCATTGCAACAGCTTTTATTTAGCCAGAAATCAAGAGTATAAGTTTTTATGCGCTTAAAAGCATTTTCAGGCCAAATGAGCTGATTTCTGCCAATTGCCGCAAAATACTGAAGGGAAAGTGGGTTTGCCTTCATATTTGACCCAGAACAACTCAGTTCAGCATGGAAATATCATTGCAACAGCTTTTATTTAGCCAGAAATCAGGAGTGTAAGTTTTTATGCGCTTAAAAGCATTTTCAGGCCGAATGAGCAAATATGCTTGTTTCTGCCAATTGCAGCAAAATACTGAAAGGAAAATGGGTTTGCCTTCATATTTGACACAGAACAACTCAGTTCAGCATGGAAATATCATTGCAACAGCTTTTATTTAGCCAGAAATCAAGAGTGTAAGTTTTTATGCGCTTAAAAGCATTTTCAGGCCGAATGAGCAAATATGCTTGTTTCTGCCAATTGCAGCAAAATACTGAAAGGAAAGTGGGTTTGCCTTCATATTTGACCCAGAACAACTCAGTTCAGCATGGAAATATCATTGCAACAGCTTTTATTTAGCCAGAAATCAAGAGTGTAAGTTTTTATGCGCTTAAAAGCATTTTCAGGCCAAATAAGCTGATTTCTGCCAATTGCAGCAAAATACTGAAAGGAAAGTGGGTTTGCCTTCATATTTGACCCAGAACAACTCAGTTCAGCATGGAAATATCATTGCAACAGCTTTTATTTAGCCAGAAATCAAGAGTGTTAATGTTTATGCGCTTAAAAACATTTTCAGGCCGAATGAGCAAATATGCTTATTTCTGCCAATTGCAGCAAAATACTGAAGGGAAAGTGGGTTTGAATTCATATTTGACCCAGAACAATTCAGTTCAGCATGGAAATATCATTGCAACAGCTTTTATTTAGCCAGAAATCAAGAGTGTAAATTTTTATGTGCTTAAAAGCATTTTCAGGCCGAATGAGCAAATATGCTTGTTTCTGCCAATTGCAGCAAAGTACTGAAAGGAAAGTGGGTTTGCCTTCATATTTGACCCAGAACAACTCAGTTCAGCATGGAAATATCATTGCAACAGCTTTTATTTAGCCAGAAATCAAGAGTATAAGTTTTTATGCGCTTAAAAGCATTTTCAGGACAAATGCGCAAATATGCTTGTTTCTGCCAATTGCAGCAAAATACTGAAAGGAAAGTGGGTTTGCCTTCATATTTGACCCACTTCAACTCAGTTCAGCATGGAAATATCATTTGCAACAGCTTTTATTTAGCCACAAATCAAGAGTGTAAGTTTTTATGCGCTTAAAAGCATTTTCAGGCCAAATGAGCAAATATGCTTGTTTCTGCCAATTGCAGCAAATTACTGAAAGGAAAGTGGGTTTGCCTTCATATTTGACCCAGAAAAACTCAGTTCAGCATGGAAATATCATTGCAACAGCTTTTATTTAGCCAGAATTCAAGAGTGTAAGTTTTTATGCGCTTAAAAGCATTTTCAGGCCAAATGAGCTGATTTCTGCCAATTGCAGCAAAATACTGAAAGGAAAGTGGGTTTGCCTTCATATTTGACCCAGAACAACTCAGTTCAGCATGGAAATATCATTGCAACAGCTTTTATTTAGGCAGAAATCAAGAGTGTAAGTTTTTATGCGCCTAAAAGCATTTTCAGGCCGAATGAGCAAAAATGCTTATTTCTGCCAATTGCAGCAAAATACTGAAGGGAAAGTGGGTTTGCCTTCATATTTGACCCAGAACAACTCAGTTCAGCATGGAAATATCATTGCAACAGCTTTTATTTAGCCAGAAATCAAGAGTGTAAGTTTTTATGCGCTTAAAGCATTTTCAGGCCAAATGAGCTAATTTCTGCCAATTGCAGCAAAATACTGAAGGGAAAGTGGGTTTGCCTTCATATTTGACCCAGAACAACTCAGTTCAGCATGGAAATATCATTGCAACAGCTTTTATTTAGCCAGAAATCAAGAGTGTAAGTTTTTATGCGCTTAAAAGCATTTTCAGGCCGAATGAGCAAATATGCTTGTTTCTGCCAATTGCAGCAAAATACTGAAAGGAAAGTGGGTTTGCCTTCATATTTGACCCAGAACAACTCAGTTCAGCATGGAAATATCATTGCAACAGCTTTTATTTAGCCAGAAATCAAGAGTGAAAGTTTTTATGCGCTTAAAAGCATTTTCAGGCCGAATGAGCAAATATGCTTGTTTCTGCCAATTGCAGCAAAATACTGAAAGGAAAGTGGGTTTGCCTTCATATTTGACGCAGAACAACTCAGTTCAGCATGGAAATATCATTGCAACAGCTTTTATTTAGCCAGAAATCAAGAGTGTAAGTTTTTATGCGCTTAAAGCATTTTCAGGCCAAATGAGCTAATTTCTGCCAATTGCAGCAAAATACTGAAGGGAAAGTGGGTTTGCCTTCATATTTGACCCAGAACAACTCAGTTCAGCATGGAAATATCATTGCAACAGCTTTTATTTAGCCAGAAATCAAGAGTGTAAGTTTTTATGCGCTTAAAAGCATTTTCAGGCCGAATGAGCAAATATGCTTGTTTCTGCCAATTGCAGCAAAATACTGAAAGGAAAGTGGGTTTGCCTTCATATTTGACCCAGAACAACTCAGTTCAGCATGGAAATATCATTGCAACAGCTTTTATTTAGCCAGAAATCAAGAGTGAAAGTTTTTATGCGCTTAAAAGCATTTTCAGGCCGAATGATTAAATATGCTTGTTTCTGCCAATTGCAGCAAAATACTGAAAGGAAAGTGGGTTTGCTCTCTTTTTGGCCCAGAACAACTCAGTTCAGCATGGAAATATCATTGCAACAGCTTTTATTTAGCCAGAAATCAAGAGTGTACGTTTTTATGCGCTTAAAAGCATTTTCAGGCCAAATCAGCTGATTTCTGCCAATTGCAGCAAAATACTGAAAGGAAAGTGGGTTTGCCTTCATATTTGAACCAGAACAACTCAGTTCAGCATGGAAATATCATTGCAACAGCTTTTATTTAGCCAGAAATCAAGAGTGTAAGTTTTTATGCGCCTAAAGCATTTTCAGGCCAAATGAGCTAATTTCTGCCAATTGCAGCAAAATACTGAAGGGAAAGTGGGTTTGCCTTCATATTTGACCCAGAACAACTCAGTTCAGCATGGAAATATCATTGCAACAGCTTTTATTTAGCCAGAAATCAAGAGTGTAAGTTTTTATGCGCTTAAAAGCATTTTCAGGCCGAATGAGCAAATATGCTTGTTTCTGCCAATTGCAGCAAAATACTGAAAGGAAAGTGGGTTTGCCTTCATATTTGACGCAGAACAACTCAGTTCAGCATGGAAATATCATTGCAACAGCTTTTATTTAGCCAGAAATCAAGAGTGTAAGTTTTTATGCGCTTAAAAGCATATTCAGGCCGAATGAGCAAATATGCTTGTTTCTGCCAATTGTAGCAAAATACTGAAGGGAAAGTGGGTTTGCCTTCATATTCGACCCAGAACAACTCAGTTCAGCATGGAAATATCATTGCAACAGCTTTTATTTAGCCAGAAATCAAGAGTGTAAGTTTTTATGCGCTTAAAAGCATTTTCAGGCCAAATGAGCTGATTTCTGCCAATTGCAGCAAAATACTGAAGGAAAGTGGGTTTGCCTTCATATTTGACGCAGAACAACTCAGTTCAGCATGGAAATATCATTGTAACAGCTTTTATTTAGCCAGAAATCAAGAGTGTAAGTTTTTATGCGCTTAAAAGCATTTTCAGGCCGAATGAGCAAATATGCTTGTTTCTGCCATTTGCAGCAAATACTGAAGGGAAAGTGGGTTTGCCTTCATATTTGACCCAGAACGACTCAGTTCAGCATGGAAATATCATTGCAACAGCTTTTATTTAGCCAGAAATCAAGAGTGTAAGTTTTTATGCGCTTAAAAGCATTTTCAGGCCAAATGAGCTGATTTCTGCCAATTGCAGCAAAAAACAAAAGGGAAAGGAAAGTGAGTTTGCCTTCATATTTGACCCAGAACAACTCAGTTCAGCATGGAAATATCATTGCAACAGCTTTTATTAAGCCACAGTTGAAGAGTGTAAGTTTTTATGCGCTTAAAAGCATTTTCAGGCCGAGTGAGCAAATATGCTTGTTTCTGCCAATTGCAGCATAATACTGAAGGGAAAGTGTGTTTGCCTTCATATTTGACCCGGAACAACTCAGTTCCGCATGGAAATATCATTGCAACAGCTTTTATTTATCCACAGTTGAAGAGTGTAAGTTTTTATGCGCTTAAAAGCATTTTCAGGCTGAATGAGCAAATATGCTTGTTTCTGCCAATTGCAGCAAAATACTGAAAGGAAAGTGGGTTTGCCTTCATATTTGACCCAGAACAACTCAGTTCAGCATGGAAATATCATTGCAACAGCTTTTATTTAGCCAGAAATCAAGAGTATAAGTTTTTATGCGCTTAAAAGCATTTTCAGGCCGAATGAGCAAATATGCTTGTTTCTGCCAATTGCAGCAAAATACTGAAGGGAAAGTGGGTTTGCCTTCATTTTTGACACAGAACAACTCAGTTCAGCATGGAAATATCATTGCAACAGCTTTTATTTAGCCAGAAATCACGAGTGTACGTTTTTATGCGCTTAAAAGCATTTTCAGGCCGAATGAGCTGATTTCTGCCAATTGCAGAAAAATACTGAAAGGAAAGTGGGTTTGCCTTCATATTTGACCCAGAACAACTCAGTTCAGCATGGAAATATCATTGCAACAGCTTTTATTTAGCCAGAAATCAAGAGTGAAAGTTTTTATGCGCTTAAAAGCATTTTCAGGCCGAATGAGCAAATATGCTTGTTTCTGCCAATTGCAGACAAATACTGAAAGGAAAGTGGGTTTGCCTTCATATTTGACACAGAACAACTCAGTTCAGCATGGAAATATCATTGCAACAGCTTTTATTTAGCCAGAAATCAAGAGTGTAAGTTTTTATGCGCTTAAAGCATTTTCAGGCCAAATGAGCTGATTTCTGCCAATTGCAGCAAAAAACAAAAGGGAAAGTGGGTTTGCCTTCATATTTGACGCAGAACAACTCAGTTCAGCATGGAAATATCATTGCAACAGCTTTTATTTAGCCAGAACTCAAGAGTGTTAATTTTTATGCGCTTAAAAGCATTTTCAGGCCGAATGATTAAATATGCTTGTTTCTGCCAATTGCAGCAAAATACTGAAAGGAAAGTGGGTTTGCTCTCATATTTGACCCAGAACAACTCAGTTCAGCATGGAAATATCATTGCAACAGCTTTTATTTAGCCAGAAATCAAGAGTGTAAGTTTTTATGCGCTTAAAAGCATTTTCAGGCCAAATCAGCTGATTTCTGCCAATTGCAGCAAAAAACAAAAAGGAAAGTGGGTTTGCCTTCATATTTGAACCAGAACAACTCAGTTCAGCATGTAAATATCATTGCAACAGCTTTTATTTAGCCAGAAATCAAGAGTGTAAGTTTTTATGCGCTTAAAGCATTTTCAGGCCAAATGAGCTGATTTCTGCAAATTGCAGCAAAATACTGAAAGGAAAGTGGGTTTGCCTTCATATTTGACCCAGAACAATTCAGTTCAGCATGGAAATATCATTGCAACAGCTTTTATTTAGCCAGAAATTAAGAGTGTAATTTTTTATGCGCTTAAAAGCATTTTCAGGCCGATTGAGCAAATATGCTTGTTTCTGCCAATTGCAGCAAAATACTGAAGGGAAAGTGGGTTTGCCTTCATATTTGACCCAGAACAACTCAGTTCAGCATGGAAATATCATTGCAACAGCTTTTATTTAGCCAGAAATCAAGAGTATAAGTTTTTATGCGCTTAAAAGCATTTTCAGGCCAAATGAGCTGATTTCTGCCAATTGCCGCAAAATACTGAAGGGAAAGTGGGTTTGCCTTCATATTTGACCCAGAACAACTCAGTTCAGCATGGAAATATCATTGCAACAGCTTTTATTTAGCCAGAAATCAGGAGTGTAAGTTTTTATGCGCTTAAAAGCATTTTCAGGCCGAATGAGCAAATATGCTTGTTTCTGCCAATTGCAGCAAAATACTGAAAGGAAAGTGGGTTTGCCTTCATATTTGACCCAGAACAACTCAGTTCAGCATGGAAATATCATTGCAACAGCTTTTATTTAGCCAGAAATCAAGAGTGTAAGTTTTTATGCGCTTAAAAGCATTTTCAGGCCAAATAAGCTGATTTCTGCCAATTGCAGCAAAATACTGAAAGGAAAGTGGGTTTGCCTTCATATTTGACCTAGAACAACTCAGTTTAGCATGGAAATATCATTGCAACAGCTTTTATTTAGCCAGAAATCAAGAGTGTTAATGTTTATGCGCTTAAAAACATTTTCAGGCCGAATGAGCAAATATGCTTATTTCTGCCAATTGCAGCAAAATACTGAAGGGAAAGTGGGTTTGAATTCATATTTGACCCAGAACAATTCAGTTCAGCATGGAAATATCATTGCAACAGCTTTTATTTAGCCAGAAATCAAGAGTGTAAATTTTTATGTGCTTAAAAGCATTTTCAGGCCGAATGAGCAAATATGCTTGTTTCTGCCAATTGCAGCAAAGTACTGAAAGGAAAGTGGGTTTGCCTTCATATTTGACCCAGAACAACTCAGTTCAGCATGGAAATATCATTGCAACAGCTTTTATTTAGCCAGAAATCAAGAGTATAAGTTTTTATGCGCTTAAAAGCATTTTCAGGACAAATGCGCAAATATGCTTGTTTCTGCCAATTGCAGCAAAATACTGAAAGGAAAGTGGGTTTGCCTTCATATTTGACCCACTTCAACTCAGTTCAGCATGGAAATATCATTTGCAACAGCTTTTATTTAGCCACAAATCAAGAGTGTAAGTTTTTATGCGCTTAAAAGCATTTTCAGGCCAAATGAGCAAATATGCTTGTTTCTGCCAATTGCAGCAAAATACTGAAAGGAAAGTGGGTTTGCCTTCATATTTGACCCAGAAAAACTCAGTTCAGCATGGAAATATCATTGCAACAGCTTTTATTTAGCCAGAAATCAAGAGTGTAAGTTTTTATGCGCTTAAAAGCATTTTCAGGCCAAATGAGCTGATTTCTGCCAATTGCAGCAAAATACTGAAAGGAAAGTGGGTTTGCCTTCATATTTGACCCAGAACAACTCAGTTCAGCATGGAAATATCATTGCAACAGCTTTTATTTAGGCAGAAATCAAGAGTGTAAGTTTTTATGCGCCTAAAAGCATTTTCAGGCCGAATGAGCAAAAATGCTTATTTCTGCCAATTGCAGCAAAATACTGAAGGGAAAGTGGGTTTGCCTTCATATTTGACCCAGAACAACTCAGTTCAGCATGGAAATATCATTGCAACAGCTTTTATTTAGCCAGAAATCAAGAGTGTAAGTTTTTATGCGCTTAAAGCATTTTCAGGCCAAATGAGCTAATTTCTGCCAATTGCAGCAAAATACTGAAGGGAAAGTGGGTTTGCCTTCATATTTGACCCAGAACAACTCAGTTCAGCATGGAAATATCATTGCAACAGCTTTTATTTAGCCAGAAATCAAGAGTGTAAATTTTTATGTGCTTAAAAGCATTTTCAGGCCGAATGAGCAAATATGCTTGTTTCTGCCAATTGCAGCAAAGTACTGAAAGGAAAGTGGGTTTGCCTTCATATTTGACCCAGAACAACTCAGTTCAGCATGGAAATATCATTGCAACAGCTTTTATTTAGCCAGAAATCAAGAGTATAAGTTTTTATGCGCTTAAAAGCATTTTCAGGACAAATGCGCAAATATGCTTGTTTCTGCCAATTGCAGCAAAGTACTGAAAGGAAAGTGGGTTTGCCTTCATATTTGACCCAGAACAACTCAGTTCAGCATGGAAATATCATTGCAACAGCTTTTATTTAGCCAGAAATCAAGAGTGTAAATTTTTATGTGCTTAAAAGCATTTTCAGGCCGAATGAGCAAATATGCTTGTTTCTGCCAATTGCAGCAAAGTACTGAAAGGAAAGTGGGTTTGCCTTCATATTTGACCCAGAACAACTCAGTTCAGCATGGAAATATCATTGCAACAGCTTTTATTTAGCCAGAAATCAAGAGTATAAGTTTTTATGCGCTTAAAAGCATTTTCAGGACAAATGCGCAAATATGCTTGTTTCTGCCAATTGCAGCAAAATACTGAAAGGAAAGTGGGTTTGCCTTCATATTTGACCCACTTCAACTCAGTTCAGCATGGAAATATCATTTGCAACAGCTTTTATTTAGCCACAAATCAAGAGTGTAAGTTTTTATGCGCTTAAAAGCATTTTCAGGCCAAATGAGCAAATATGCTTGTTTCTGCCAATTGCAGCAAAATACTGAAAGGAAAGTGGGTTTGCCTTCATATTTGACCCAGAAAAACTCAGTTCAGCATGGAAATATCATTGCAACAGCTTTTATTTAGCCAGAAATCAAGAGTGTAAGTTTTTATGCGCTTAAAAGCATTTTCAGGCCAAATGAGCTGATTTCTGCCAATTGCAGCAAAATACTGAAAGGAAAGTGGGTTTGCCTTCATATTTGACCCAGAACAACTCAGTTCAGCATGGAAATATCATTGCAACAGCTTTTATTTAGGCAGAAATCAAGAGTGTAAGTTTTTATGCGCCTAAAAGCATTTTCAGGCCGAATGAGCAAAAATGCTTATTTCTGCCAATTGCAGCAAAATACTGAAGGGAAAGTGGGTTTGCCTTCATATTTGACCCAGAACAACTCAGTTCAGCATGGAAATATCATTGCAACAGCTTTTATTTAGCCAGAAATCAAGAGTGTAAGTTTTTATGCGCTTAAAGCATTTTCAGGCCAAATGAGCTAATTTCTGCCAATTGCAGCAAAATACTGAAGGGAAAGTGGGTTTGCCTTCATATTTGACCCAGAACAACTCAGTTCAGCATGGAAATATCATTGCAACAGCTTTTATTTAGCCAGAAATCAAGAGTGTAAGTTTTTATGCGCTTAAAAGCATTTTCAGGCCGAATGAGCAAATATGCTTGTTTCTGCCAATTGCAGCAAAATACTGAAAGGAAAGTGGGTTTGCCTTCATATTTGACCCAGAACAACTCAGTTCAGCATGGAAATATCATTGCAACAGCTTTTATTTAGCCAGAAATCAAGAGTGAAAGTTTTTATGCGCTTAAAAGCATTTTCAGGCCGAATGATTAAATATGCTTGTTTCTGCCAATTGCAGCAAAATACTGAAAGGAAAGTGGGTTTGCTCTCTTTTTGGCCCAGAACAACTCAGTTCAGCATGGAAATATCATTGCAACAGCTTTTATTTAGCCAGAAATCAAGAGTGTACGTTTTTATGCGCTTAAAAGCATTTTCAGGCCAAATCAGCTGATTTCTGCCAATTGCAGCAAAATACTGAAAGGAAAGTGGGTTTGCCTTCATATTTGAACCAGAACAACTCAGTTCAGCATGGAAATATCATTGCAACAGCTTTTATTTAGCCAGAAATCAAGAGTGTTAGTTTTTATGCGCTTAAAAGCATTTTCAGGCCGAATGAGCAAATATGCTTGTTTCTGCCAATTGCAGACAAATACTGAAAGGAAAGTGGGTTTGCCTTCATATTTGACACAGAACAACTCAGTTCAGCATTGAAATATCATTGCAACAGCTTTTATTTAGCCAGAAATCAAGAGTGTAAGTTTTTATGCGCTTAAAAGCATTTTCAGGCCAAATAAGCTGATTTCTGCCAATTGCAGCAAAATACTGAAAGGAAAGTGGGTTTGCCTTCATATTTGAACCAGAACAACTCAGTTCAGCATGGAAATATCATTGCAACAGCTTTTATTTAGCCAGAAATCAAGAGTGTAAGTTTTTATGCGCTTAAAGGATTTTCAGGCCAAATGAGCTGATTTCTGCAAATTGCAGCAAAATACTGAAAGGAAAGTGGGTTTGCCTTCATATTTGACGCAGAACAATTCAGTTCAGCATGGAAATATCATTGCAACAGCTTTTATTTAGCCAGAAATTAAGAGTGTAAGTTTTTATGCGCTTAAAAGCATTTTCAGGCCAAATAAGCTGATTTCTGCCAATTGCAGCAAAATACTGACAGGAAAGTGGGTTTGCCTTCATATTTGACCCAGAACAACTCAGTTCAGCATGGAAATATCATTGCAACAGCTTTTATTTAGCCAGAAATCAAGAGTATAAGTTTTTATGCGCTTAAAAGCATTTTCAGGCCAAATGAGCTGATTTCTGCCAATTGCCGCAAAATACTGAAGGGAAAGTGGGTTTGCCTTCATATTTGACCCAGAACAACTCAGTTCAGCATGGAAATATCATTGCAACAGCTTTTATTTAGCCAGAAATCAAGAGTATAAGTTTTTATGCGCTTAAAAGCATTTTCAGGCCAAATGAGCTGATTTCTGCCAATTGCCGCAAAATACTGAAGGGAAAGTGGGTTTGCCTTCATATTTGACCCAGAACAACTCAGTTCAGCATGGAAATATCATTGCAACAGCTTTTATTTAGCCAGAAATCAGGAGTGTAAGTTTTTATGCGCTTAAAAGCATTTTCAGGCCGAATGAGCAAATATGCTTGTTTCTGCCAATTGCAGCAAAATACTGAAAGGAAAATGGGTTTGCCTTCATATTTGACACAGAACAACTCAGTTCAGCATGGAAATATCATTGCAACAGCTTTTATTTAGCCAGAAATCAAGAGTGTAAGTTTTTATGCGCTTAAAAGCATTTTCAGGCCGAATGAGCAAATATGCTTGTTTCTGCCAATTGCAGCAAAATACTGAAAGGAAAGTGGGTTTGCCTTCATATTTGACCCAGAACAACTCAGTTCAGCATGGAAATATCATTGCAACAGCTTTTATTTAGCCAGAAATCAAGAGTGTAAGTTTTTATGCGCTTAAAAGCATTTTCAGGCCAAATAAGCTGATTTCTGCCAATTGCAGCAAAATACTGAAAGGAAAGTGGGTTTGCCTTCATATTTGACCCAGAACAACTCAGTTCAGCATGGAAATATCATTGCAACAGCTTTTATTTAGCCAGAAATCAAGAGTGTTAATGTTTATGCGCTTAAAAACATTTTCAGGCCGAATGAGCAAATATGCTTATTTCTGCCAATTGCAGCAAAATACTGAAGGGAAAGTGGGTTTGAATTCATATTTGACCCAGAACAATTCAGTTCAGCATGGAAATATCATTGCAACAGCTTTTATTTAGCCAGAAATCAAGAGTGTAAATTTTTATGTGCTTAAAAGCATTTTCAGGCCGAATGAGCAAATATGCTTGTTTCTGCCAATTGCAGCAAAGTACTGAAAGGAAAGTGGGTTTGCCTTCATATTTGACCCAGAACAACTCAGTTCAGCATGGAAATATCATTGCAACAGCTTTTATTTAGCCAGAAATCAAGAGTATAAGTTTTTATGCGCTTAAAAGCATTTTCAGGACAAATGCGCAAATATGCTTGTTTCTGCCAATTGCAGCAAAATACTGAAAGGAAAGTGGGTTTGCCTTCATATTTGACCCACTTCAACTCAGTTCAGCATGGAAATATCATTTGCAACAGCTTTTATTTAGCCACAAATCAAGAGTGTAAGTTTTTATGCGCTTAAAAGCATTTTCAGGCCAAATGAGCAAATATGCTTGTTTCTGCCAATTGCAGCAAAATACTGAAAGGAAAGTGGGTTTGCCTTCATATTTGACCCAGAAAAACTCAGTTCAGCATGGAAATATCATTGCAACAGCTTTTATTTAGCCAGAAATCAAGAGTGTAAGTTTTTATGCGCTTAAAAGCATTTTCAGGCCAAATGAGCTGATTTCTGCCAATTGCAGCAAAATACTGAAAGGAAAGTGGGTTTGCCTTCATATTTGACCCAGAACAACTCAGTTCAGCATGGAAATATCATTGCAACAGCTTTTATTTAGGCAGAAATCAAGAGTGTAAGTTTTTATGCGCCTAAAAGCATTTTCAGGCCGAATGAGCAAAACTGCTTATTTCTGCCAATTGCAGCAAAATACTGAAGGGAAAGTGGGTTTGCCTTCATATTTGACCCAGAACAACTCAGTTCAGCATGGAAATATCATTGCAACAGCTTTTATTTAGCCAGAAATCAAGAGTGTAAGTTTTTATGCGCTTAAAGCATTTTCAGGCCAAATGAGCTAATTTCTGCCAATTGCAGCAAAATACTGAAGGGAAAGTGGGTTTGCCTTCATATTTGACCCAGAACAACTCAGTTCAGCATGGAAATATCATTGCAACAGCTTTTATTTAGCCAGAAATCAAGAGTGTAAGTTTTTATGCGCTTAAAAGCATTTTCAGGCCGAATGAGCAAATATGCTTGTTTCTGCCAATTGCAGCAAAATACTGAAAGGAAAGTGGGTTTGCCTTCATATTTGACCCAGAACAACTCAGTTCAGCATGGAAATATCATTGCAACAGCTTTTATTTAGCCAGAAATCAAGAGTGAAAGTTTTTATGCGCTTAAAAGCATTTTCAGGCCGAATGAGCAAATATGCTTGTTTCTGCCAATTGCAGCAAAATACTGAAAGGAAAGTGGGTTTGCCTTCATATTTGACGCAGAACAACTCAGTTCAGCATGGAAATATCATTGCAACAGCTTTTATTTAGCCAGAAATCAAGAGTGTAAGTTTTTATGCGCTTAAAAGCATTTTCAGGCCGAATGAGCAAATATGCTTGTTTCTGCCAATTGCAGCAAAATACTGAAAGGAAAGTGGGTTTGCCTTCATATTTGACCCAGAACAACTCAGTTCAGCATGGAAATATCATTGCAACAGCTTTTATTTAGCCAGAAATCAAGAGTGAAAGTTTTTATGCGCTTAAAAGCATTTTCAGGCCGAATGATTAAATATGCTTGTTTCTGCCAATTGCAGCAAAATACTGAAAGGAAAGTGGGTTTGCTCTCTTTTTGGCCCAGAACAACTCAGTTCAGCATGGAAATATCATTGCAACAGCTTTTATTTAGCCAGAAATCAAGAGTGTACGTTTTTATGCGCTTAAAAGCATTTTCAGGCCAAATCAGCTGATTTCTGCCAATTGCAGCAAAATACTGAAAGGAAAGTGGGTTTGCCTTCATATTTGAACCAGAACAACTCAGTTCAGCATGGAAATATCATTGCAACAGCTTTTATTTAGCCAGAAATCAAGAGTGTAAGTTTTTATGCGCTTAAAGCATTTTCAGGCCAAATGAGCTAATTTCTGCCAATTGCAGCAAAATACTGAAGGGAAAGTGGGTTTGCCTTCATATTTGACCCAGAACAACTCAGTTCAGCATGGAAATATCATTGCAACAGCTTTTATTTAGCCAGAAATCAAGAGTGTAAGTTTTTATGCGCTTAAAAGCATTTTCAGGCCGAATGAGCAAATATGCTTGTTTCTGCCAATTGCAGCAAAATACTGAAAGGAAAGTGGGTTTGCCTTCATATTTGAACCAGAACAACTCAGTTCAGCATGGAAATATCATTGCAACAGCTTTTATTTAGCCAGAAATCAAGAGTGTAAGTTTTTATGCGCTTAAAAGCATATTCAGGCCGAATGAGCAAATATGCTTGTTTCTGCCAATTGCAGCATAATACTGAAGGGAAAGTGTGTTTGCCTTCATATTTGACCCGGAACAACTCAGTTTCGCATGGAAATATCATTGCAACAGCTTTTATTTATCCACAGTTGAAGAGTGTAAGTTTTTATGCGCTTAAAAGCATTTTCAGGCCGAATGAGCAAATATGCTTGTTTCTGCCAATTGCAGCAAAATACTGAAAGGAAAGTGGGTTTGCCTTCATATTTGACCCAGAACAACTCAGTTCAGCATGGAAATATCATTGCAACAGCTTTTATTTAGCCAGAAATCAAGAGTATAACTTTTTTTGCGCTTAAAAGCATTTTCAGGCCGAATGAGCAAATATGCTTGTTTCTGCCAATTGCAGCAAAATACTGAAGGGAAAGTGGGTTTGCCTTCATTTTTGACACAGAACAACTCAGTTCAGCATGGAAATATCATTGCAACAGCTTTTATTTAGCCAGAAATCACGAGTGTACGTTTTTATGCGCTTAAAAGCATTTTCAGGCCGAATGAGCTGATTTCTGCCAATTGCAGAAAAATACTGAAAGGAAAGTGGGTTTGCCTTCATATTTGACCCAGAACAACTCAGTTCAGCATGGAAATATCATTGCAACAGCTTTTATTTAGCCAGAAATCACGAGTGTACGTTTTTATGCGCTTAAAAGCATTTTCAGGCCGAATGAGCTGATTTCTGCCAATTGCAGAAAAATACTGAAAGGAAAGTGGGTTTGCCTTCATATTTGACCCAGAACAACTCAGTTCAGCATGGAAATATCATTGCAACAGCTTTTATTTAGCCAGAAATCAAGAGTGAAAGTTTTTATGCGCTTAAAAGCATTTTCAGGCCGAATGAGCAAATATGCTTGTTTCTGCCAATTGCAGACAAATACTGAAAGGAAAGTGGGTTTGCCTTCATATTTGACACAGAACAACTCAGTTCAGCATGGAAATATCATTGCAACAGCTTTTATTTAGCCAGAAATCAAGAGTGTAAGTTTTTATGCGCTTAAAGCATTTTCAGGCCAAATGAGCTGATTTCTGCCAATTGCAGCAAAAAACAAAAGGGAAAGTGGGTTTGCCTTCATATTTGACGCAGAACAACTCAGTTCAGCATGGAAATATCATTGCAACAGCTTTTATTTAGCCAGAACTCAAGAGTGTTAATTTTTATGCGCTTAAAAGCATTTTCAGGCCGAATGATTAAATATGCTTGTTTCTGCCAATTGCAGCAAAATACTGAAAGGAAAGTGGGTTTGCTCTCATATTTGACCCAGAACAACTCAGTTCAGCATGGAAATATCATTGCAACAGCTTTTATTTAGCCAGAAATCAAGAGTGTAAGTTTTTATGCGCTTAAAAGCATTTTCAGGCCAAATCAGCTGATTTCTGCCAATTGCAGCAAAAAACAAAAAGGAAAGTGGGTTTGCCTTCATATTTGAACCAGAACAACTCAGTTCAGCATGGAAATATCATTGCAACAGCTTTTATTTATCCAGAAATCAAGAGTGTAAGTTTTTATGCGCTTAAAGCATTTTCAGGCCAAATGAGCTGATTTCTGCAAATTGCAGCAAAATACTGAAAGGAAAGTGGGTTTGCCTTCATATTTGACCCAGAACAATTCAGTTCAGCATGGAAATATCATTGCAACAGCTTTTATTTAGCCAGAAATTAAGAGTGTAATTTTTTATGCGCTTAAAAGCATTTTCAGGCCGATTGAGCAAATATGCTTGTTTCTGCCAATTGCAGCAAAATACTGAAGGGAAAGTGGGTTTGCCTTCATATTTGACCCAGAACAACTCAGTTCAGCATGGAAATATCATTGCAACAGCTTTTATTTAGCCAGAAATCAAGAGTATAAGTTTTTATGCGCTTAAAAGCATTTTCAGGCCAAATGAGCTGATTTCTGCCAATTGCCGCAAAATACTGAAGGGAAAGTGGGTTTGCCTTCATATTTGACCCAGAACAACTCAGTTCAGCATGGAAATATCATTGCAACAGCTTTTATTTAGCCAGAAATCAGGAGTGTAAGTTTTTATGCGCTTAAAAGCATTTTCAGGCCGAATGAGCAAATATGCTTGTTTCTGCCAATTGCAGCAAAATACTGAAAGGAAAATGGGTTTGCCTTCATATTTGACACAGAACAACTCAGTTCAGCATGGAAATATCATTGCAACAGCTTTTATTTAGCCAGAAATCAAGAGTGTAAGTTTTTATGCGCTTAAAAGCATTTTCAGGCCGAATGAGCAAATATGCTTGTTTCTGCCAATTGCAGCAAAATACTGAAAGGAAAGTGGGTTTGCCTTCATATTTGACCCAGAACAACTCAGTTCAGCATGGAAATATCATTGCAACAGCTTTTATTTAGCCAGAAATCAAGAGTGTAAGTTTTTATGCGCTTAAAAGCATTTTCAGGCCAAATAAGCTGATTTCTGCCAATTGCAGCAAAATACTGAAAGGAAAGTGGGTTTGCCTTCATATTTGACCCAGAACAACTCAGTTCAGCATGGAAATATCATTGCAACAGCTTTTATTTAGCCAGAAATCAAGAGTGTTAATGTTTATGCGCTTAAAAACATTTTCAGGCCGAATGAGCAAATATGCTTATTTCTGCCAATTGCAGCAAAATACTGAAGGGAAAGTGGGTTTGAATTCATATTTGACCCAGAACAATTCAGTTCAGCATGGAAATATCATTGCAACAGCTTTTATTTAGCCAGAAATCAAGAGTGTAAATTTTTATGTGCTTAAAAGCATTTTCAGGCCGAATGAGCAAATATGCTTGTTTCTGCCAATTGCAGCAAAGTACTGAAAGGAAAGTGGGTTTGCCTTCATATTTGACCCAGAACAACTCAGTTCAGCATGGAAATATCATTGCAACAGCTTTTATTTAGCCAGAAATCAAGAGTATAAATTTTTATGCGCTTAAAAGCATTTTCAGGACAAATGCGCAAATATGCTTGTTTCTGCCAATTGCAGCAAAATACTGAAAGGAAAGTGGGTTTGCCTTCATATTTGACCCACTTCAACTCAGTTCAGCATGGAAATATCATTTGCAACAGCTTTTATTTAGCCACAAATCAAGAGTGTAAGTTTTTATGCGCTTAAAAGCATTTTCAGGCCAAATGAGCAAATATGCTTGTTTCTGCCAATTGCAGCAAAATACTGAAAGGAAAGTGGGTTTGCCTTCATATTTGACCCAGAAAAACTCAGTTCAGCATGGAAATATCATTGCAACAGCTTTTATTTAGCCAGAAATCAAGAGTGTAAGTTTTTATGCGCTTAAAAGCATTTTCAGGCCAAATGAGCTGATTTCTGCCAATTGCAGCAAAATACTGAAAGGAAAGTGGGTTTGCCTTCATATTTGACCCAGAACAACTCAGTTCAGCATGGAAATATCATTGCAACAGCTTTTATTTAGGCAGAAATCAAGAGTGTAAGTTTTTATGCGCCTAAAAGCATTTTCAGGCCGAATGAGCAAAAATGCTTATTTCTGCCAATTGCAGCAAAATACTGAAGGGAAAGTGGGTTTGCCTTCATATTTGACCCAGAACAACTCAGTTCAGCATGGAAATATCATTGCAACAGCTTTTATTTAGCCAGAAATCAAGAGTGTAAGTTTTTATGCGCTTAAAGCATTTTCAGGCCAAATGAGCTAATTTCTGCCAATTGCAGCAAAATACTGAAGGGAAAGTGGGTTTGCCTTCATATTTGACCCAGAACAACTCAGTTCAGCATGGAAATATCATTGCAACAGCTTTTATTTAGCCAGAAATCAAGAGTGTAAGTTTTTATGCGCTTAAAAGCATTTTCAGGCCAAATCAGCTGATTTCTGCCAATTGCAGCAAAATACTGAAAGGAAAGTGGGTTTGCCTTCATATTTGAACCAGAACAACTCAGTTCAGCATGGAAATATCATTGCAACAGCTTTTATTTAGCCAGAAATCAAGAGTGTTAGTTTTTATGCGCTTAAAAGCATTTTCAGGCCGAATGAGCAAATATGCTTGTTTCTGCCAATTGCAGACAAATACTGAAAGGAAAGTGGGTTTGCCTTCATATTTGACACAGAACAACTCAGTTCAGCATTGAAATATCATTGCAACAGCTTTTATTTAGCCAGAAATCAAGAGTGTAAGTTTTTATGCGCTTAAAAGCATTTTCAGGC
Source organism: Channa argus (assembly GCF_033026475.1). Taxonomy (NCBI): domain Eukaryota; kingdom Metazoa; phylum Chordata; class Actinopteri; order Anabantiformes; family Channidae; genus Channa; species Channa argus. The sequence goes on from NW_027125221.1 coordinate 1,839,121, forward strand.
CAAATAAGCTGATTTCTGCCAATTGCAGCAAAATACTGAAAGGAAAGTGGGTTTGCCTTCATATTTGAACCAGAACAACTCAGTTCAGCATGGAAATATCATTGCAACAGCTTTTATTTAGCCAGAAATCAAGAGTGTAAGTTTTTATGCGCTTAAAGGATTTTCAGGCCAAATGAGCTGATTTCTGCAAATTGCAGCAAAATACTGAAAGGAAAGTGGGTTTGCCTTCATATTTGACGCAGAACAATTCAGTTCAGCATGGAAATATCATTGCAACAGCTTTTATTTAGCCAGAAATTAAGAGTGTAAGTTTTTATGCGCTTAAAAGCATTTTCAGGCCAAATAAGCTGATTTCTGCCAATTGTAGCAAAATACTGAAAGGAAAGTGGGTTTGCCTTCATATTTGACCCAGAACAACTCAGTTCAGCATGGAAATATCATTGCAACAGCTTTTATTTAGCCATAAATCAAGAGTGTAAGTTTTTATGCGCTTAAAGCATTTTCAGGCCAAATGAGCTGATTTCTGCCAATTGCAGCAAAAAACAAAAGGGAAAGTGGGTTTGCCTTCATATTTGACCCAGAACAACTCAGTTCAGCATGGAAATATCATTGCAACAGCTTTTATTTAGCCAGAAATCAAGAGTGTAAGTTTTTATGCGCTTAAAGCATTTTCAGGCCAAATGAGCTGATTTCTGCCAATTGCAGCAAAATACTGAAAGGAAAGTGGGTTTGCTCTCATATTTGACCCAGAACAACTCAGTTCAGCATGGAAATATCATTGCAACAGCTTTTATTTAGCCAGAAATCAAGAGTGTAAGTTTTTATGCGCTTAAAGGATTTTCAGGCCAAATGAGCTGATTTCTGCAAATTGCAGCAAAATACTGAAAGGAAAGTGGGTTTGCCTTCATATTTGACGCAGAACAATTCAGTTCAGCATGGAAATATCATTGCAACAGCTTTTATTTAGCCAGAAATTAAGAGTGTAAGTTTTTATGCGCTTAAAAGCATTTTCAGGCCGAATGAGCAAATATGCTTGTTTCTGCCAATTGCAGCAAAATACTGAAGGGAAAGTGGGTTTGCCTTCATATTTGACCCAGAACAACTCAGTTCAGCATGGAAATATCATTGCAACAGCTTTTATTTAGCCAGAAATCAAGAGTATAAGTTTTTATGCGCTTAAAAGCATTTTCAGGCCAAATGAGCTGATTTCTGCCAATTGCAGCAAAAATACTGAAGGGAAAGTGGGTTTGCCTTCATATTTGACCCAGAACAACTCAGTTCAGCATGGAAATATCATTGCAACAGCTTTTATTTAACCAGAAATCAAGAGTGTAAGTTTTTATGCACTTAAAAGCATTTTCAGGCCAAATGAGCTGATTTCTGCCAATTGCAGCAAAAATACTGAAGGGAAAGTGGGTTTGCCTTCATATTTGACCCAGAACAACTCAGTTCAGCATGGAAATATCATTGCAACAGCTTTTATTTAACCAGAAATCAAGAGTGTAAGTTTTTATGCGCTTAAAGCATTTTCAGGCCAAATGAGCTGCTTTCTGCCAATTGCAGCAAAATACTGAAGGGAAAGTGGGTTTGCCTTCATATTTTACCCAGAACAACTCAGTTCAGGATGGAAATATCATTGCAACAGCTTTTATTTAGCCAGAAATCAAGAGTGTAAGTTTTTATGCGCTTAAAAGCATTTTCAGGCCAAATGAGCTGATTTCTGCCAATTGCAGCAAAATACTGAAAGGAAAGTGGGTTTGCCTTCATACTTGACGCAGAACAACTCAGTTCAGCATGCAAATATCATTGCAACAGCTTTTATTTAGCCAGAAATCAAGAGTGTAAGTTATTATGCGCTTAAAATCATTTTCAGGCCGAATGAGCTGATTTCTGGCAATTGCAGACAAATACTGAAAGGAAAGTGGGTTTGCCTTCATATTTGACCCAGAACAACTCAGTTCAGCATGGAAATATCATTGCAACAGCTTTTATTTAGCCAGAAATCAAGAGTGTAAGTTTTTATGCGCTTAAAAGCATATTCAGGCCGAATGAGCAAATATGCTTGTTTCTGCCAATTGTAGCAAAATACTGAAGGGAAAGTGGGTTTGCCTTCATATTCGACCCAGAACAACTCAGTTCAGCATGGAAATATCATTGCAACAGCTTTTATTTAGCCAGAAATCAAGAGTGTAAGTTTTTATGCGCTTAAAAGCATTTTCAGGCCAAATGAGCTGATTTCTGCCAATTGCAGCAAAAAACAAAAGGGAAAGTGGGTTTGCCTTCATATTTGACCCAGAACAACTCAGTTCAGCATGGAAATATCATTGCAACAGCTTTTATTTAGCCACAGTTGAAGAGTGTAAGTTTTTATGCGCTTAAAAGCATTTTCAGGCCGAGTGAGCAAATATGCTTGTTTCTGCCAATTGCAGCAAAATACTGAAGGGAAAGTGTGTTTGCCTTCATATTTGACCCGGAACAACTCAGTTCCGCATGGAAATATCATTGCAACAGCTTTTATTTATCCACAGTTGAAGAGTGTAAGTTTTTATGCGCTTAAAAGCATTTTCAGGCCGAATGAGCAAATATGCTTGTTTCTGCCAATTGCAGCAAAATACTGAAAGGAAAGTGGGTTTGCCTTCATATTTGACCCAGAACAACTCAGTTCAGCATGGAAATATCATTGCAACAGCTTTTATTTAGCCAGAAATCAAGAGTATAAGTTTTTATGCGCTTAAAAGCATTTTCAGGCCGAATGAGCAAATATGCTTGTTTCTGCCAATTGCAGCAAAATACTGAAGGGAAAGTGGGTTTGCCTTCATTTTTGACACAGAACAACTCAGTTCAGCATGGAAATATCATTGCAACAGCTTTTATTTAGCCAGAAATCACGAGTGTACGTTTTTATGCGCTTAAAAGCATTTTCAGGCCGAATGAGCTGATTTCTGCCAATTGCAGAAAAATACTGAAAGGAAAGTGGGTTTTCCTTCATATTTGACCCAGAACAACTCAGTTCAGCATGGAAATATCATTGCAACAGCTTTTATTTAGCCAGAAATCAAGAGTGTACGTTTTTATGCGCTTAAAAGCATTTTCAGGCCGAATGATTAAATATGCTTGTTTCTGCCAATTGCAGCAATAATACTGAAAGGAAAGTGGGTTTGCCTTCATATTTGACCCAGAACAACTCAGTTCAGCATGGAAATATCATTGCAACAGCTTTTATTTAGCCACAGTTGAAGAGTGTAAGTTTTTATGCGCTTAAAAGCATTTTCAGGCCGAATGAGCAAATATGCTTTTTTCTGCCAATTGCAGCAAAATACTTAAGGGAAAGTGTGTTTGCCTTCATATTTGACCCAGAACAACTCAGTTCAGCATGGAAATATCATTGCAACAGCTTTTATTTAGTCAGAAATCAAGAGTGTAAGTTTTTATGCGCTTAAAAGCATTTTCAGGCCAAATGAGCTGATTTCTGCCAATTGCAGACAAATACTGAAAGGAAAGTGGGTTTGCCTTCATATTTGACCCAGAACAACTCAGTTCAGCATGGAAATATCATTGCAACAGCTTTTATTTAGCCACAGTTGAAGAGTGTAAGTTTTTATGCGCTTAAAAGCATTTTCAGGCCGAATGAGCAAATATGCTTGTTTCTGCCAATTGCAGAAAAAATACTGAAGGGAAAGTGTGTTTGCCTTCATATTTGACCAAGAACAACTCAGTTCAGCATGGAAATATCATTGCAACAGCTTTTATTTAGCCAGAAATCAAGAGTGTAAGTTTTTATGCGCTTAAAAGCATTTTCAGGCCGAATGAGCAAATATGCTTGTTTCTGCCAATTGCAGCAAAATAGTGAAAGGAAAGTGGGTTTGCCTTCATATTTGACCCAGAACAACTCAGTTCAGCATGGAAATATCATTGCATCAGCTATTATTTAGCCAGAAATCAAGAGTGTAAGTTTTTATGCGCTTAAAACCATTTTCAGGCCAAATGAGCTGATTTCTTCCAATTGCAGCAAAATACTGAAAGGAAAGTGGGTTTGCCTTCATATTTGACCCAGAACAACTCAGTTCAGCATGGAAATATCATTGCAACAGCTTTTATTTAGCCACAGTTGAAGAGTGTAAGTTTTTATGCGCTTAAAAGCATTTTCAGGCCGAATGAGCAAATATGCTTGTTTCTGCCAATTGCAGCAAAATACTGAAGGGAAAGTGTGTTT